>NC_028351.1:19636415-19654013 GCF_000741045.1 Vigna radiata var. radiata
TGCTAGATAACATGAACTTTAGAGTTTTTTGTGTTATCGTAGTAAAAGCTAAATAAAGATAAAGACACTAATTTCGTTCGGGTCCAAAGAGAATGAAAAAGATTACCTCGAAGCGTACCTGGTAGAAAGTGTAGCAACCTTGTGGATTTTGCAGCAGAGTTGTGATACATGTGGAGGGTGTGTCATACCCTATGAACTTCGCTGGAGATGTGTATGAACCTCGTGGAGGGGGTACCACCCTTGATTTCGCTTAAGAGGTGTACTTCGTTGTGGAGAGGTATCACCCTTGAATTTGCTTAAGAGGTGTACTTCGCTGTGGAGGGGTATCACCTTTGATTTTGCTGAAGAGGTGTACTTCGCTGTGGAGGGGTATCACCTTTGATTTTGCTGAAGCAGTGTACTTCGCTGTGGAGGGGTACCACCTTTGATTTCGCTTAAGAGGTGTACTTCCCTGTGGAGGGGTACCACCTTTGATTTCGCTTAAGAGGTGTACTTCACTGTGGAGAGGTATCACTTTTGATTTTGCTGAAGCGGTGTATTTCGCTGTGGAGGGGTACCACCTTTGATTTCGCTTAAGAGGTGTACTTCACTGTGGAGGGGTATCACCTTTGATTTCGCTTAAGAGGTGTACTTCACTGTGGAGGGGTATCACTTTTGATTTTGCTTAAGAGGTGTACTTCGCTGTGGAGGGGTACCACCTTTAATTTTTCCTCAAGAGCTGTACTTCGCTATGGAGGGGTATCACCTTTGATTTTGCTTAAGAGGTGTACTTCGTTGTGGAGGGGTATCACCTTTGATTTTGCTTAAGAGGTGTACTTCGCTGTGGAGGGGTATAAACTTTGATTTCGCTTAAGAGGTGTACTTCGCTGTGGAGGGGTATCACCTTTGATTTTGTTGAAGCGGTGTACTTCGCTGTGGAGGGGTACCACCTTTGATTTCGCTTAAGAGATGTACTTCACTGTGGAGGGGTATCACCTTTGATTTTTCTTAAGAGGTGTACTTTGCTTTGGAGAGGTACCACCTTTAATTTCGCTTAAGAGATGTACTTCACTGTGGAGGGGTATCACCTTTGATTTCGCTTAAGAGGTGTACTTCACTGTGGAGGGGTATCACCTTTGATTTCGCTTAAGAGGTGTACTTCACTGTGGAGGGGTATCACCTTTGATTTTGCTTAAGAGGTGTACTTCACTGTGGAGGGGTATCACCTTTGATTTTGCTTAAGAGGTGTACTTTGCTGTGGAGAGGTACCACTTTTAATTTCGCTTAAGAGGTGTACTTCACTGTGGAGGGGTATCACCTTTGATTCTTCTTATAGCTCTTAATTTAGAGTCATCTCTGCATTTTGTGCCATGTTTGATGGAACTTATGTGAGACCATTATTCCTCCATTGAATTTTCTCATCGATGTACCGTTTGAACTGATTTCCAACGAAATCATGAAATCCTTTGGTGCCAGCATGAAAACTAAGCTTGGGTGCGAGGATGAAAAATTGGACCTTTGTGCCAGGATGAAAACTGGGCTTTGGTTCCAAGATGAAAACTAGCCTTTGACAAGCTCAAAATAGATGCTTCTTTAATTGAACTTCTTATAGCTCTGGACTTTTGTTGATGTACCGATGTGTGGGCGGGAATTCGTGTGATACCCTTACTCACCTTTTTTTTTGTTTGTTTTGAACTTTCTCACCGATGTATCATTTGAACTCCTTCCAACGAAATCATGAATCCTTTCTGGACGTCGGCGATGCATGGTGTGCCATGCTTTCCTTCTATTTTCTTTGAACCTTTATGATGATGCATGCAGGATGATGTATGATGCTGAATGTATGAATGTATGAGTGAAAAATTACTCTTTTTAAATTAATTCCACGACATCCTTTAAGAACAAACTCATGCCCAGTGAATTTGCCTTTGATGCTCATTATTTTCGGGAGGTATTTTGAAAATTAAGAGCAACCTTACGAAAGAGATGAAAAAAAGATTTATACAATATTTGTCAATTCCACTTTAAGAGCATTCCCAATCATGGAATCATTATGCGTAGAATTTTTGGCAGAATTAACTGGCAATGGTAACTCCTCTCCATCCATTCTTGTGAGGATAAGTGCCCCACCAGAATTAACAATCGTAAGGATGAGATTTCTACCTTGAAGGGTGGTACTGCTTCCATTCCATACGTACTGATGAGCGATAATCGTGTAAGGCAAAAGGAAGCATTTTGTGCCAATCTTTCTTAATATTTTTATTAGCAACCTCGATTNCCCCATTCATCTTTGGATGACGATGTGAAATGGCAATGAGAAATCATGGTTGTCAACATGCATTTGTTCATTATCGACCTTCTTTGACAGATACTTGCTACCCATTGGGGGTATTTTGCCCCAGCTAAGAATCTCGCATCGAACTGCTTCCGTACTTCATCTTTGATCCAAAGNCATTCTGGCTTGAGTGGTAACATATGTTGAACTTTTCTTTCGTGCTGGTGCCGACTTTTACTTTTTCTCTCTCGCCCTCTNATATTAAAGATTTCAACCTTTTCCTGATGGGGTTTTATCTCATTAAATCTGGAGAGGGTTCCGAGTCAATCATAATCATCTTCCATGTTGTTGATAGGACGCTCAAAATTAGGAAAATCAACTTATTGCTTTCAAAACATTTATTGTCATATAAGTATTATTTAAGTTAAGAAAATTAAGACACGAGATNATTGAAAAAAAAAACGAAACAAGCATCCTTTAATGTTAAACCAAATGCAAACGAAAGAGTCAACCCGTAACGCACAAACCTCAAGGCTCCGGGAAAAGCAGTGAGGGTGATAAAAAATCGATTACAAATTTAATAAGCATCACAAGCAAATTCTTTGTCTTCCCATTTTGGGTTTGCAAATACTTCTTCTTCTTTAACCTCGAGGTATATTTCTAGGAAACCTCTGTCAATCAGATCTTGTTTGTTAGGTACTTTCATGCTCGGCAAGGGGATTGACTTCAACACTAGGTTTGTCCTCTTGGAACTTCAACCATCCCGCATCATTTAGAGATTGAACTTTGAATTTAAGGGATGTGCACATTTCTGTGGAGTGACCGACGGCTCCCCCGTGAAAATCACACCTCGCATTTGCATCAAAACTTTTAGGGTATGGAGGTTGTAAGGGTTTCATTGGGCGAATAGCGGCCAAACCCTTCTTAAGGAGATGAGGTAATAGTTCCGTATATGTCATAGGAATGGGAGTGAAATTTTTCTCTGGGTTCCTCTTAGGATGAACACTTTGACCAACGTTCTGATCAGGACCCAAGCCGGCTCTAGTGCCCCAAGCATTATTCAAGGCTTGTTGTGGTTGATAAAACCCTGGCGGTCGAGGTCTTGTTTGGGAACCAGACATTGTATTGTTCACATAAGGAGGGTAACTCGGGATTGGTCGATAGTTATGAGTGGGCGCATGACCTCTCCACATGGGTATTGCTGATGTTGCATGCACTCCCCTTTCCTTTTCTTTTTCCGAGTTAGAAACAAATTTCTTCGAAGTGGTGGCTTGAGATGTAATTTTCCCACTTTTCAGTCCAATCTCGATCCTTTCACCTATGATAATGATATCAGCGAAATTGGAAGACACATTTCAGATCATATGCTCATAAAAAGGTGGTTGTAGTGTGCTAACAAACAGTGCAACCATCTCCTTGTCATATAGAGGTGGCTCAACCTGCGCTGCCAACTCTCTCCATCGTTGCGCGTACTCCTTAAAAGACTCTTCCTCTTTCTTTGACATNTGGTGTAATTGTAGCCTGTCTGGNGNGACATGCATGTTGTATTTGTACTGCCTTACAAAGGCATCCGCCAAATCTGCCCAAGAGCGGATATGGGAAGAATTCAAATTTGTATACCAACTCAACGCCGCATCAGCTAAACTATCTTGGAAGAGATGAATAAGTAATTTATCGTCATGAGCGTAGGCAGCCATTTTTCGACAATACATGGTTAAATGATTCTTAGGGCATGTGTTACCCTTGTACTTTTCAAATTCCGGCACCTTGAACTTGTGTGGAATTGTCACTCCTGGGGCCAGACTCAACCTTGCCACGTCACCAAACCCGTAAGTTTCAATCCCTTCTATGGCTTTTAGTCTATCCTCNAAAATATNGAGTTTATCTTTTGGTANTTCTANCTTTGTATGCAAGGGANCTTCNTGTGCGATAATGGTGTGGGGAGACTTGGATGCTTCATTTGTTTTTGTCTCAGTCGTGAGGATAAGCCCTTGAGTGCTATTGGTTATGGGAAGCACCACAGAAGTGTGCCCTGCCCTTGAATGATCTCCAATGGGCGGTGTGTATCCTGGTGGCAAACCATATAGTGGAAATGTGAATTGTGTGCCCACGACGTTATGTATTAGAGGGTGAGTATTATCCTCAGCCATTGCGGACGAAGTCTCTCCTGCAGTTTTCATAGCTTTCAAAGCCTCTAAAATTTGACCGACTTGATCCTTTAGTTGACTAATATCGGCCTTCACAGTTTCACGCTCCTCCTCCCAATCTTCCATAGCTTCGACGTTTGCTTGAGTCTTGTAAGGATGTCGTGGAAGTCTCGCCGTTGTTTTTTATTTATANTGTTTTGTTAATTTGTATTAGATGAAATTGAATATGCAAAAATGATGCATGCTGAAGAAAGGCAAAAACCCTAGTTCTTGATATCGTTATAATGGAAATTGAAAATGATGAAAGTTTTATAAGTTTATTCCATGAATTTATTAGACTAAATGACTTTTATTTTGCCTTATTTATTTATTCATAAAAGCATGACATTTTTGTTTTTTTGCTTTTTTTAAAAAAACGTGACACATTTATTGTTATGTATAAAGAAAATGAAGGGAAAATGATAAAAATGTTGCTAATGCATATGATGCATGAAAACATATATGCCANATAATGATTAAAAGCCAACATGTTTTATTCCTCTAAAGTAGGTCTAATGTTTTGATGTTTAAGAAATTATATGGAATCTCACGAGGATGGCTCCCTAAACCTAAGATCAACGCCACCAGAGCTATGGTCCTTTTCACAGCTTTTCCACAACAGTTGATCGCAACTAGGTGTGAAATTGCATGTAAAGAGAACATCCACTGGCTGGGGTTTTCACGATAGCCAAACTGGAATTAGTCCAGACGTGACACCGCTACACAACCCCTCTAATTCTATGTTACACTCAGACCCGGGTATAGGGTCCCACTCATGATATGTACAGTAATAATAATGAGAATAAAAGCATATAAATGAATTACAAGAATAAATAAANANAATCATATAATAAAGAAAGGAAAAATAAAAAAAATAAAAAATAAAATAAAATAAAACTAGAATAAAAAAAGAAAAACCACATCAATTTTGAACANTTAATTAATAAGGCCTGATTCTCTATGCGGTCCCCAGTGGAGTCGCCAGCTGTCGCAACCGGGATCGCGACGGGACGGCGAACCGAAAAAATAAACGGGTTTAAAAAATATTTTGGGAGTCGCCACCATAATTTATTTTGGAAAACTATGGAAAAACCCTAAAAAAACAAGGTCTACGAAAAAAAGATTTTTAAGTTCGGGAATCGGTTACGCGTAAGGAAGGTGTTAACACCCTACCGCGCCTGCCCAAAGGCAGTACCTTTAATTAAATGTATAAAATTAATGTGGTTTTCTTTTAAAATATTTCATTTTCCCCAAAAACGAAAATAAAATAGAATAAAATATTAGGAAACAAAAAATATTTTTTTTTTATGAACCCGACAAGATTGACCTTGGTCCTACGTATATCCATTAATGGACAATCAAGGATCACGTAGTTCTTTATCTAGAAAAAGGTTTGTGAGTTTGTTTAAAAATTATTATGGATTGTTTGACATTTTCGAAAAAAGTGGAAAGGTTTAGTTTAACAAAATTGAGCTTTTGGCTTTAAATATTTTGCGTATTTTTCGTGTTAAAAATATGGTGGAAAAAGAAGAGAAGAAACTGGCCATAGGTCGACGCACACTTATATTTAAAAAATCATAATTTTAAGAAAACATTGTCTGTGTGTAAAAAAATCTTTGGAAGAAAACTTTAAAGTATAATAAAAGGAGAAGAATAGGAGTGTAGACATACCTTTTTAGCTTCTAGAATTCCTTTAGTGGTTCCTGAGTGATTGTTGTTCACAAAACCTTTATGTGTGAAAACATATTTTTTCTCTATACTCTCTCCTTCAATCTCTAATATCTCCAAGTGTTTTCCTGTATTTTTTTTCCCAATCCCTTATTCCTTCCACAAAGTGTGTACTTATAGGCACATATTGTAATATTAATGTGATCTTGCCTTAATGGCGAATTAATTGACAATTAGCAAAACAGGGAAAGAAATAGCCTTGATTGCAATCAAATAATATTCAAGACATTGATTGTAATTATTGTCAGACAATATAATTCAAATTATTACCATATTAAACTAATATTTCAAAAACATTCTAAAGTGACGTGTCCTGCATTAAGGAAGATTATTTTATTATTTTCTTTTTCCTTTTTTTCTTTACCCCCCATTAATTATTATTCTCTTATTATTTAAATTTGATTATTTACTTTCCCGAACGAAATTGGGTGTTGACAAACGAACTCTACAAATAAATGATCTTTTAAAAGGAGTGAAAACCAAAGAAAATAATGTTAACTTTTTATTTTGGTTTTAACCCTAAGAAATCAGATAGCTCTGAAATCTAACGGTAAAAAACAACTCCAAAACAATTTAAAAAGAGAATCATACATTGCCAAATGATGAAGTTAAACGACTTTTTTTTATAAATTAATTTTAGTTCTCAAAATTGTTTCAGCATTAAACATATTGTGAACCATATTTCTTTTTCCTCGGCACTTCTCTTTCAGTAAGATAACTTAATCATTTTTGTACTATAAAAAGCATTTTGTTGAGTTGAATGTCAAAGGGCCACCTTCATATGAACTGAGACATGAATGAGGCACTTTGACATTCCACCGAGAAAATTACAATTTAAAGAACAATCATGTTTCGAAATCTAGAGAAAGAAAAACGCCTAGGGGATAAAAACATGAATCCTAATATGTTCAATACGTAAACAAGACGAATGGAATAATAAGAAAAGCACATGTATATTTATAAATGAAACGATGTCGTCAAACTTCCTCATAATCGTCGTGCAATATCATTTCATCATGAAAAAAGCAGTACACTGAGTAATTATACCAAAGTTCGACGTTCAAACATCATTCAGAGAAAAAGTAGACAATCTCTTTAGATACTGATATGACCTCCTTACAGACGAAAAATACGTCGAAGATATACGAGCCTTGACGTTAAAGTGAGAGTTTAAAAGAAAAAATGTAAAATTCAACGTAATATTGGTGCTTTGGAAAAGGCACACAATTAACTTTTACAGTCCACATCTAGTATGAACGTCAAATATTTTCCAAATTCGACATTCAAACATAATTCAGAGAAAAAGTAAAAAATCTCTTTGGATACTGATATGACCTTCTTGCTACTGATATGACCTCCTTACTGATGAATAATATGTCGAAGAACTAGGAGTTTTGATGTTAAAGTTCGGGTTGAAAAGAAATAAAGTAAAAATAAAATAAAATTAGAGCGACCTTTGGCTTCTTGATGAAGAATAAAACGTCAAAGACACGTAGAATTCGACATAATTTTGGTGCTCTGCTAAAACCACACAATTAATGGTGCCCCAAGCACTCATATGCGTGTCACATCAACGCTGCCAAATGTTGTGGCGTTTTGTTGCAAATATATCATCCATCGTTTAACATTGGATTAAAAGAAAAATGAAAGAAAAGGGAGTAACCAAAGAAATAGGTTAACATATTTGGATTTCATCTCAAGTTGTACCATCCGAAAACCTTCCCTAACCAAATTCATGTTAACTTTTTTCCTTTGTTTTGTCATCATTCCTTCACTTGATGGTAAAAAATTTAGTCGACTTATTCAAAATGATAGTCAACTGACTAACCATGCAAGTCAAGACAAAAAGATTAACTTTAGTAAAAATGTTGTCCAGTGTCACGAATGTGGAATGAAAGGACACATCAAGCCTGATTGTCCTCAAATAAAGCCTAAGCAGAAGGAAAGAAAAGATTCCCTCAAGGAAGAAATATGAAAAGAAAAGGAGCATACATTGCTTAGGAGAATACATATTCTGAAAGCTCAAGTGACGAAGATGCTGATCAAAAGGAGGAATCCAACATCTGGTACATGACTAGAGTAACATGGGACGATTATGACAGTGATGCAGACATCTCAAATGAACCAGTGGAAATCAAGTATGATCTGCTGCAAGATGCTTTTCAAGAATTGCATGCTGAAGCAATGTGACAACAATACAAGGTTAATCGACTAAACTCTGAAAGAAGAGATTATGAGTATAGAATTAACAACCTTGTAATTGTGTTGGTCATACTGTTAGAAATTGTTATTACAGAAATGTTGTTGTTCCTCAAAAATTATATGTTTGGAAACCAAAGGAACAAATGACAAAGACTGACAATCATGGCCCAAAGTTAAATGGGTACCAACAACCAAAACCTAATCTATTTTGCAGGATACATAGTAGATGCAGTTGATCTCAAGGATGAATCAATCTGGAATAAATCATAATCTTGAGTATCTACAACGGGTAACATTGTATCAATTTGCTGCATTTTGCTTGAATTGATTGGTTGTTGTTGTTTAATTGATGAACACATTGTCTGGTTGTTACATGATTGATTGGTTGAGTTTGAACTCTGTTTTCATAAGTCTTGGTCGACTGCTTTAATAATTCACTTGACTTTGATTCGTGTGTACATCAAACTCTGTTTTAAAATCTCACATGTCATACTATAGTCAACTATGTTTTTAATGATCTTAATTAATTTTCTGTTTTTAAACTGTCTGTGTAAGGCATATGTTATTAAATCCGGTTTCTTAGTAAATACCCGTTCTATTTGAGTCAAACATGACAAAATCGTTAGAATCACAAAACTATTTACAGAAATCAAATTTGCATTAATTTATAGAATTTCACAACTTTGACGCACTTAAATCGACTTTGCTATTAATGCAGTCGAATATAACAAAACAGTTATAACAATTAGCAGCAGTCAAAGTAATTAATTGAGTTCGCAAATAATGCAGTCGATTTACATTTAATGCTTGGTAAACCAAATGAAAAGCATGACCGTTAGACAGTTATATCAAGCATTAAAAAAACTTCAAAACATAACAAACTTAGTCGAATGCAATACGCATATAGTCAACTATGTAACAATGTAAAACAGTTTTGAAAAACTTTCTCTTTGAAAAATATCACAGCACACTTTGAAAATGTCTATGCAAAGACACGAGTTTTAATCGAATCATCCCATAATGAAGTCGACTTAAAATTGTTGTTTTGCCACACAATTTAAAGTTCAACATTAGTGCCTGTGGTTTTTCTTTTCCAAAAACATGTGTCATGCATTCAAGTATAAAATCACATATATAGCATAGTGAAATGCAGACAACACAGGAACAACATAAACATGTTCTCATATAATCATATAACATGTAATAAGCATAGAACATGTAACACATAATACACATGTGTTATTAATTATGTGTTGTCATCATCAAAAACAAAAAACTCTGAGATTCTGGGTTCAGCTAAACTAGTGCTCCCCTAACCACAATCTCAATAGAAAGTCTTTCTCTTAAGTGTTCCAAGTAAGCGTACCCGTTAATATGAACAAAGGTAGGGGTACCCATGGTTAGGAATGTGAAGGTGATTCACCCTTAAAGGGGGAGATTGTTAGAATTTCAAGTGTGAGTGTAGATCCTACATTGGGTAGAAATGAGAAAGTGGAGCACCATATAAAGATGAAGACCCATTAACCTATTCCCTTAAAATTTTAAGTTCAGAGTAGTGTTAATTCCTTATGGTGTTGAACTTAGGTTTCCCTTTAAACCTCCACTTGATGACTACCCATGATCTCCACTTCATCATCCTCATCGGCCAAAATAGAAACCAAAAGAGTATTTAAGCCTTATTAAAATTATAAAATTTTAGACTATAATCTATCAACAATTACCACTAACTAGTGTCATGCTAATATTATTTCTTTCAGTCTTTGAATATATTTTTCAGATCTTATGTAAGACAGTTTCCTTTTTCTGATTTTCATTTTAGTTATAGGCTAAGTGATTGAAAGTTTCGTTTTTCCACAATAGGAACAAAGTTTGCCACGAGTAGAGGGACCCTTACTGCTCTTATCATCAGAAGGATTAGGAAATCCATGTTTGCGATAACAAGTGCTTTCGGTGTGACCAGGTCGACCACAAAAAGTACACACGGATGCAATGTTGATAGTGGCATGAACAACATTAGTAAAGTTGGATTTTGTCTTTGCACTAAAAATGTCAAGAATAGAATACTGGTGTTTCTGTTGGGCTACATAAGAAAAAATTTTATTAATGGGAGGTAACAGATCCATCAATAAAACATAAGAGTGAACATTAGCATACCGATTATTTAATCCTCGAAGAAACTGCATAGCTTGATCTTCCAATTTTCGTTGAGCAAGAATGGAAGATAATTTGCAAGAGCATTGCAAACCACAAATGCAAACAGGGTCTGGTATGAAATTTTCAAGTTCATCCCAAATAACGCGAAGTTGAGTAAAATAATCGGTCAGTAAGATCACCTTTTTGATTGATAAAGCTTCAAGCTATAGAGTATAAATTCAAAGAAGATCACCCTGAGAATATCGAGACTTGAGATCTCGCCAAATTTCCTCTGCATAGTCCATCCAAAGAATACTCTGCCTGATGGACGAACAAGCGGAGTGAACGAGCCAGGACACCACCATGTTATTGTAGTGTTTTTAGGCTAAAAAAGAACGATCAGAAGCTAACGGTCGTGGGGCACTGTCATCTACGAACTCGACTTTACTTTTGGCATTGAGAGCAGTGATCATAGATCTACTCTAGGGATGGTAATTCGTGGAATCAAGTGGAGGGGATACTAGTGATAGGGCAGGGTTTTCATTAGGATGGAGATATAAGAATGGTGAACATTGAGAGAAGGATCAAGCTCATCACCCATGGCAACAGATGGTAGTGATGAGGAAGAAGAAGAAGATCGTCAGGCTCTTGATACCATGGAAAATAAGAGAGAGAATGGAATAGAGAAATATGTAATGCAAACACGAATCATGCTGCTTAGTCTTACTTTATTAAAATATAGACGCATGTATATATATAAAGGGGGAAGAAAGAGAAAAACAAAATAACAGAAAGGGTAAAAACGGAACCCATACAAGAAACGTAATCCTTCTAATCATATTACAAAAACTAATTTCGGTTAACAGATTTTGGTGTAGGTGTCCATCCTTATCAACTAAGAATGAAACTAATTCATGGTTGAAACATTTAGAGGATTTGATTATGCAATCATATCACCTACTAAATCATTTTCCTTTATATTGATTTCAAGAAGATATCACTGGATATTATAAATTGGATTTGTCTAAGAAGTTTAAACTGATCACTCTTATTTGTGATGAAACTTTTTGAACCTTGAGTAAGTATTTCAAGTCCAGTTAGAAAATTTTTCTGTTTTTGTGTATTCTTCTTTTGTTTTATTACTTTCAGCACTTCATCTTTCTTTTGTTTTTTCTCATACTTTTATTGTCTTAATATCATTTAAAAGTGTTTGGAAATTTGCTTAAGATGTTAAGAAAATTGAGGAGCTATATTCAAGATATATTCAAGACAAAAATTCAAGACATCTAACACTACAAAAAACCCCAATTTTACCAGGGATTTTTTTTTACCGGGAGTTATAACCCCCCTAAATTCGTTTCCGACGGTTACAAAAATCACTGAAAAATATGGTGTCACAATTGTCGGGAATTTTCAAAAACCGCCAGTAATTACTGGGGCTTTCAAAAGCCGTCGATAAATAATTTTTTTTTTAAAAAAAATAAAAATGTGGGATATAGGAAGAAAACTGTGGGATACAGGAAGAAGCCCACTTTATAATACTTTTGGGCTGACGACCAAAATTCATGGGCCTATTCATTCTAAAATATTGAATTGCCAAACTTAAAGTTTCAGTAATAAAAAAATAGAATGGAACGTGAGTTTAAAATTTTTATATTAACATTCAAGAATATAACCAATATCTTATTTTTTTTAGTGCAAAACATAACAGGTAGAAAAGTTATAGTAATATCTATTTCTTTAACAGGACTTACAAAAGCAACATTTTTGTGTGCGTCATAAGCTCAAAAATGGAAAATATATAGGTAACCATTTTGGTTCTAGAACCTGGACCAAGAAAAAAGGAAACATTCCAGCAAAAAATCACTAAAACACACTTTTATTTTTAATCATGCAACACACATTAATTTCCCTAACATTAATTTCCATTTGTCTAATAGTAGCAATTGAAAGCATAGGAAGCATGAGAAACAACTGTGTCTGGTTCAAAACATGGTCCACCTTGCTGGATGGCTTTCCAATTTTCCATTCCAAGCACTAGTGCAGCGAGGGGATTTTACTGCGGTTATTTTTCACTATACGTCGCAGTTTACGAACCGTGGCATATTCAGCCGCGGTAGTAAATCAGAGACTTTAGGCCGCGGTTATAACCGCGATAAAAAAGTTGGGGAATATGCCGCGGTTGTATAAGGAACCGCTGCCTAAAACCATTTTTTTTAAAAAAAAATTGTTCCAGTATATGTCACGGTTGGAACCGCGGTAAAAGACACACGAATATGCCGCAGTTCTAGCACTAACCGCGACCATATGTCTGTTTTAAAAAAAAAAACGAGCACTATATGCCGCGATTGTGCCCTGTAGTTTTTTAAAATTGCAGGTCTGTTTTTGTGATATCCACTACCACAAAAACAAACCTGCATATAAAAACATGTACACAAATTCAATTTCAACATAATAAACACATGTTCAAATGTATTTCAACATCAAATAAAATACAAAGTCTAATAAAATACAATATAATCAAATGCAATGTTTAAATTCAATAACTAAGAGTTATTGTATAATCTAATTATATACTTCGTAGCAGTGTT
This sequence comes from Vigna radiata var. radiata, assembly GCF_000741045.1. Lineage (NCBI taxonomy): Eukaryota > Viridiplantae > Streptophyta > Magnoliopsida > Fabales > Fabaceae > Vigna > Vigna radiata. The sequence continues at coordinate 19,649,510 of NC_028351.1, forward strand.
CCTCATGAATAATAGTGGCTTCTTAGGAACTGGTGTAGTAGTCGTGAATATCTGCACAAGACAATTCATATTAATTAGTGTATATGAATTCTACATTTGGGAAAAAATCAAAATTTGTTAAAGTTAAATATTACCGTTTCCCAGCGACTTGTGATGTGAGAACGAACAATATGGGTCATCCAATACATTACATAGTATCCGCACTCATATGACCCATTTTGTCTGTTACACCACAATATATCATCACAGTTGTAAATAGTTAGTGAATAACATTAAAATAAAACAACTATAACAAAGTATTGCTTTAGCATATGTCAAACCTTGAGAGAAATCCAAGCAATCTTNCTACTGTTAGCAATTGATCTCCCACCCATCATCATACTTGCTGGAATAGAACTATATATAGAAAAAGGTTTTAGCATTCATTTATATAACAAAGAAAGTCCAAACATTGAGGTTCTTACCAATCAACTGCTTGTCTGAGATGTTTGGGAGGAGGCCTGTGCAATGAGCAGAACCACAAAGCATAGTTCTCTTGCATAGACATAACAAGAAGCTGCCAATGGCGCCTGAAATTCATAATAACTTAACTATTAAATATTAAAATCATGTATGGAACTTTATTATGTTAACAAAGTTCAATTACCCGGATATATAAGGCAAAAAGTATATTTTTTTGTCGCTTCCAAAACTTCTTATCAGATTCATGTTGATCTGATCAAAATCATTTGATTCATGAATTGATTGGGGATCAATGAATCCATAATCATCAGAATGCCCCAACTTGTTACTGACCCCAGACATATACCTGAAATCAAAAATTAACTTTGATATAAGGATACTTGATATATAAATCAATTTTATATATAAATAACTGCTCATAGACTTACATCATCCATAGCTGAATAATTGAAATATTCAACTCTTGTGTTCCCGACGCAAGCTCACGGACGTCTTGGCTATGAAGGTATATTGGGACCTCAGAGTCTTTCCCAAATACATTAGCATCATACTCAACCTCCAAAGGCTTCTCATCAAGGATGTCAGCAAGTAGATGCAATGAAGCAAGAGGATCATCCTCAGATAGAGGAATCTTCTCCTGTGCCTGCGTTTGTTGTTACATGAAAAAATAAGATANGTTTTGACATCAAAAACCTTTAAAATTGAGAAGTGTAAAGAAGAATTTCATACCGAGGGGTCAGAAACTGGACCAACCAAAAATTTAGGCCAAGTGATAAACGACTTCAATGCTTGTTCCACAGTGAAAATCTCTTTTGTGGCCAAAGGAACCGAGGCATCTGGTATGATCATTTCGTCCACTAAGACCTTCACCTCATCCTCTAATAGTTGCATACCATGACATACAGTCGTTGACCTAAACACTGTTCCACGAGCTACCAGGACCATCTCAGTATCCTCTAAAATGTATAGCAGACATCGACTACCATCGTCCATGTCATCCTCTGGGATGGCTGGTGCGGAACAACTTCCTTTCCTGCTTCTCCCTGTCAAAGTAAATGTTAGATTCTACAAAAGATAGAAATAATTGCACATAAATGTTTATTAAGTTTACCTGTGGGAGGCACAACATGTTCATGTTCCTGTACAGGAGATGGCACCGGGCACATGCCATAGCTCTCAAACTGCTGCTGGAACATGGCGCTGAATTCAGCCCTCATCTCTGATCTAACCTCGGCCCTGATCTCCTCTCTAAGGTCTTCTCGGACCTTTTTTGTGATCTCTTCTGTCATCCTTTGTGTATCGTTGTATGCATATGAAGGCTGACGAGAAGAGCTCCCAAAATAATCTTTAATTCCTACTCCAGGACGAGCAGGACGTACACGTCCAGGGTGCTCAGGTCGTCCAATCGCAGCAGCAAGAATATCCTGGCGACCTATTGGAGTGAATTGACCTTGGGAGCTCTGCTCAACCAAGGCGTCCTGTAACATTACAAAACACCATTATTCTTTAAATAATTTAATGTAGTATGTATAATGACAATACTTATTATTTTAGGAACAGTGATAACTTACAGTTCTTTCAGAAATTTCCCGTGCAGTGTCGGAAGAGTAGGTGCCCCATGGTCTCAAACGAGCCAACTTCCATTTTTCATGTCTAGACGGTGGAGAAGGAGGCTGAGGGGGGCTACCACCCTGAGATGGTGGTCTAGCATCTGCCTTTTGCTTGAGGATTTTCTCCTCAAGCTTCCTATACCCACCACGAGATAATAGGTGGGGGGTTTTGTTATGAGCACTTGTTCCTTGTGCTTTGCTTCTAATTGCCTGTCACATACACATTAATTAATTAGTTCATATGATATATATTTGTTAGGAATTGAATAATATCAACTATACTAACCTTCCATTCCTCTGACATCCGACTCTCTTTAAAAAGCCGCCAAGTCTCCTCATCAATGAACTTATATAAACTACATGGAGTCTTATGTTTAAGGTGTCGAAAGATGTATCTTGATGTCAACTTACTTTTAAAGTTTCTGAAGTTTTCAGCAACAGTTGACAAACACTTATTTCTAAGTGTTGCGACATTTGGAATGTCAAATGTCAGCTGAAATAAACATAATAAAGTTGTATTAGTATAAAATTATCAATATAAACAAATTTTAATTCAAATGATATTAATTAACTTACCAATATATCATTCCATATAATGTTCCGATCAACCTTGGACACATGATCAAAAGATGGAATGAGAATACTAATCTTATCACGTGCCACTACTCCAAGGTATGATCAGAAGTCATCTGCATGGGGGCCAGTTGCCACACCCGTGATGACGTTCACATTCACCGGGGTTCTTTCACCACTATTCTTTCTGATCAAAAGTTGTTTCATCCTAGTGAATCCTCTAGTGGATCTGATAGGGGGGAGCCTCATCCCCTGAAGAATGTGGATGATCAGCCATATATCTGTCAAAATAAATAGCAACATGAAATATTAATAAAAGACTTATGTAATATCATATAATTTAACAAAACATGTAATAGTAATCATAGGAAATATATAAAAGGAAAACTTATGTGATATTAATAAAATACTTATACAAAAATTGAAAATTCATACATAAAGATATGGATTCATCATATGTATATTCCCTCATCATGATCTGACTGAATTGCATGTACATCGTCGTCAACTAGATATTGTTCATCCAAATTTGTTGTAGTTTGAAATGAATGGTTGTCGACAATATGAATATTAATCTGATTGTCTTCGTTAACTTCAATTTGTTTTTTGCCTTGAAGAGCGACATACCAATGGTCAGACGCATGATCTTTGACATAAAAAACCTGAGATGCTTGATGTACCATGATAAACGGTTCGTCTCGGTAACCCACCTTTCGAAAATCAACCAGTGTCATACCTGATTCATCTATTTTCACACCACTCTTATTGTCAAACCACTTACATTTGAACAATGGAACAAAAAACTTGGTGTAATCAACCTCCCATATCTCTTCTATTATACCATAATATCTCATTGATCCAAGTACAGGAGATTGATCTTTTGATGTGGAAAATTGAAGTGACTCAGCTTCTAAACTGACACCACTATTTTGTACTGTGCTTTTATCATCCAAAGTCTTCGTATAGAATGTGCAATTATTGACTTCATAACCTTGACAACACACGATATCAAAATTCAAACCATTTGCAAGCCACAATAAAGTTTGAGAAGAATGTGGCTCTTTGTCAATTTCATATTTGAACCAAGACATAAATGTTTTGTTATGCTCCATCAACTGCCATTTCTCTGATTGTCTTGGATTTTTATTCTTAACAATGGCTTTGTGTGATTCCAAAAAAGGGATCACCTGATCTATGTTGTTCAATATATAAAGATGCACTTGCAACAATTCTTCGCGATCTTTTGTCACCACATTCACACCTTAGATGCTTTTACTTGTAGAAAATTTATTCAACCATGATGTGCGAGGAACTCCTATTGGATTCGTAGATGTCATGTAATCTGAAAAAAACTCGATACTTTCTTCAGCAATATACCTTTCAATCATCGAACCTTCAGGACGATATGGATTTTTATCGTACCCTTTCAAAATCTTCAATTAACGCTCAATAGGATACATCCATCTTAAGTATACCGGTCCGCCCAACTTGATTTCTCTAACCAAATGAACAAGTAAATGTACCATGATGTCAAAAAAAGATGGATGGAAAAACATCTCTAGTTGACACAAGATGATAACAATCTCGCCTTGAAATTCATCTAACTTTGTAGGATCGATGGCTTTACTACATATTGATGAGAAAAATGAACACAACCTGTTTATGGTTTGCCTAACATTTTTGGGCAAAATTCCACGAATAGCCACCAGTAACAACTGTTGCATTAAGACGTGACAATCGTGAGACTTCATGCCAACAAGCTTTAAGTCCTGCATGGACACTAAACTCTTCATATTTGAAGAGTATCCTTGTGGTACTTTGATACTCTTTAAACAAAGACAAAAACTTATCTTCTCTTG
>NC_028351.1:19655588-19657240 GCF_000741045.1 Vigna radiata var. radiata
TTACATAAAAAGATAAGCTACTGAAAATCAAACTTGCAATTTCATACATACCAACATTATAATTTCACCTAGTGATTACTCAAATATTTTAAGGTTTAGGAATTATCATAATTCTATAATTTCTATGTTTTCATATTTTAATAATTCTAATAATTATAAAAATACTAGTAATAATTCTAATATTTTTAAATTACCAAAACAATATATTTTCTATATCTACATTATCAAACAACAGTAATTTTTATCATGCAAAAAAAAAAAAAACGAAAAAATCATGTTCAAAAAAATAAAAAACAATGGAGGGCATCAAATACTTGGAATGGGCACGACGAGAAGGACGACGCGACAATGGCACGGCGTAAGACGAACGGCAGCAGAAGTTCACGTCCAAGTGGAAGATTGACGATTCTAATCGGTCAAAACTGTTCCCCAACGTTGAAAATGGCAAACGAACCGAACGAATTTGAGTTTAATCGGTGCAAAATGATGGAAAATGGAAGCAATGGTGGTGCGTCGTCGACGGAGAAGAGGGGAGCGATTTCTGAAACTGTTTCACGATGTAGGAGACGACACTGTTCGTGAATTTTTTTTTTTTAACCTTCAGAAGAGAATTTGTCGCGGTTCTACACTTAACCGCGGCCTATTCATTTAAAAAAAATAATCCATAATGGCATTTTTGAAATTTTTTTTAACTTATATGTCGCGGTTCAGCGCCCAACCGCGGCATATGCTCTGAAATTTTTAAAATTTACTCAGATCAGGGAATATGCCGCGGTTCTCTGACCAACCGCGGCCTATTCGCCAACGTTCAGAATCCCCCAACTGCCTTCCCAACTGCCTTTTGGGGAATGTCAGAGGTAGCAGGGGGAATATGCCGCGGTTCTCTGAGCAACCGCGGCCTATTCCCCATGCTACCTACTGACATTCCCAATCAGTCAGCCCCTGCAATAAATTGGCAGGGGAATATGTCGCGGTTCTCTGACCAACCACGGCATATTCCCCTGCCAATTTATTGCAGAGGCTAACTGATGGGGAATGTCAGGAGGTTACAGGGGTATATGCCACGGTTGCTCAGAGAACCACGGCATATTCCCCTGTTATTAAATTTTTTTCCCTGACGTGGAGTCAAAGGTGATGGTTGATAGGGGTATATGTCGCGGTTAAGTGCGGAACCGCGGTATATAAGTTCGATTTATTTACAAAACTGCCTCCGCGCAGCATTATGCTGCGGTTTCTGGTGAACCGTGGCATAATGTGTGTTGTATAATCCCTAATTTTTACTAGTGAAGTCCACAAGCCCAATCAATAACATTCTGCAAGTCATTTTGAGAAGCACCAGGATGAGCCACACACCAAGTGTGTCTGTTGTACCACGATTTCCCTTGCCATGGCTAAATATTTTTTTCGAAAGTCATGGAATCAAGAAAGATATAATAGTATTACTTATTAAATAATAAATAAATAAATTAGCAATGACCAAATATAGTGAAAACCCATTTTCTCAAGCAGCCTTCAATGTTCTATCAATCTCACTCTTCCTTACTTTTAGAATCAATCATACACAAGTTTTCAATAATGTTATTATAGAAAATCTGATACAAAAGAAATCATTTATACAATACACAAGTTTTCAATAATGTTATTATAGAAAA
>NC_028351.1:19658435-19661041 GCF_000741045.1 Vigna radiata var. radiata
GCTTCTCATATATAAGAAAGTTGAATTAGCGTTTTGTTTTAGGAGAATAAAATTGTTGTGTGTTGACCACAAATGCTTAATGAAATGAACTCCTCCTGGCTTCAACATGTCATCCCTTGCAAATTAAACAAAAGTGAACTTCTCCAAATAAAAGAGAAAAAGAAAAATGTTGCTGCCTTTCTCCAATTCCAAGCAACGCTCACTATTTCTAAATCAAAATAAAAAAATGATGACACCATTCTTTCTTTCCTGGACGGACATGACATTGATGGATTGACTTCAACCATGTGCTACTGCATAAGTGATGAGTCGATATTTTATTGATTTCACTTAGCTTATTGTACCGAATTTAATCAGGGAATTGCGTTTAATTGTCCAGTATTTTCCCGTTTTTCTTAATTATGCTTAATTTGACCGGAAATTCTAATTTTAATTAATTTGAATTTTCTGAGCTAATTATTTGCATTATTATTTTCAGGGAAAATTTTGGAAACACAATTTGGGACATTTGGAGGACACCAAATAATTCAAGACTCTTGTCATAGACATTTCAAATTTAATTATTTTGAAACTTAATAGTCTAGATAGTTTTTAATTAAATTTGTAAACATTGGGCCAATTTTTGGCAAAATAGTTTGAGCCCATTTAGGAAACATGACATGGCACCTAGGGTTTTGCAAAGAAGGCGGGACCCATCTAATTTAGGAGGACACATGGCCACTTAAAAAAAGGGCAGCCGTCACACTTGGAGGGCATCATTTTATTCTCGGAGATTGAAGCACTTGGTTGCACCGTTTTTCCATTTTCTCTGAAACAATGGTTTGTCATTTAGATTTTGGATGAAGTAGTGTCTTCATTTTTTTTGCTGAACCGAGAAGAGGTATTATCTTTTAATTTGCAAGCTGCACTTCATCTATTTTGCCTTGCGTTTTCAATTGGAGAAGGGTCTGGAACGTCCAGCAACCGTCACCTTTCATATGGTTGTTTTTCGTTGAATGTATTTGGAGGAAGTTGCTGATTTTATTTGATTTTGAAAAGCACACAGCCACCCACCGAATGAATCTAGAGGTTTCTTTAGAATGTAATATCCACATGCGCTGCTTTTAAAAAATATATAGAAACGTTGTTTGATGAGGAAAAAGGGGTGATTTCATTTTGGATGTTCACGTGATTTTGTTTTGGGATAATGAATGCATTTTATTTTATTTAAAAGCTACGGTCAAGGGCAGCATAATACGTAGAGCATTGGGAAGCACACATTGCTTCATTATGATTTAAGGGACCTTTCTTTTCAATTTTCATTTAATAGAAATTGTGTGAGCTGCATGCTAAAATCACAAGGACGTCACGGCATGATGCATTCACTTTCATTATTGGGTAAACATTTTGGTTGATTTCATTTTAATTTTGAAACACACAAGTCACGGCCAGAGGGTATTTTTTTTATGGCATTTACAATTTAATTTATTTGGTGTGAGCTTGTTTAGTGTGAATTGGTAAAAACAAAAATATGTTATTTATTTTCTTTAGTTTTAAATTAGTTTTAATTGCAGGTTGAGTTGTTTTTAATTTCTTTAATTTAGTTCTGCATTTAAATTAATTTTAATTGTGCTAGATATTTGTTTGCTCTAGTATTGGGTTTAGCATTTTCACTCTCTAGACTCGATTTTAAAAAAATAACTGCAACCACACCAGAGGTCCAAATGCTACGTTTTATATATCACATGAAAGATATTTGAGTCTATTTTCCAGGAAAAAAAACCTCATCTCATTTAGAGCTCTGTAGAAAAGTTATGGGTAAAACATTGAGCAAAGGTCAGAGTTGTCCAGTTCCAGCGTGAATTTTCGTATTTACTGTAGCAGTTTCGCTTTTACTGTTTTAATTTCATCTTCATGCATGGTGAAATCTGTTGTTGCATTTAATTTCGTTTTAATTGAATTTAATTATGTTTTTTTTACATCTGCGTTTTAATTTAATTTCATTTTAATTTTTCCGCATCCACAACCAACACTTTCAACCCCCCCACTATGTGTTAGATCTGATTCTGAACCACAGTTGGTCCTTGTGAGACGACCTAGGAGTCACTTCCTAGCATTATACTGCATTTCTAAATTGTAATCAAATTTGTATGGGCCGCGACAACCCACCAATAAGGCTGCACCGTAGCATTCAAGGATAAATTTCCAAAACAAAAGAAATGTTCCAGTCTTGTAAAATAAAAAGAAATGTAGGTTGCTGCAAGGTGATGAACGCCCCATCCTCCTCCAAATAAAATTCCAAAGAAAAGCCCCCCCTAGACCTAGCGCTCCAATCTAAAAACTAAAGCAAAGATGATTCAATAAAATTAAATGGTGAGTCAGCGAAAGTAATAAAAAAAAAAAATCAATGCTCTCATTCATCCAGGATCAATATCCATGAACAACATTTTTTTCTCTCCTCCCCAAAGTTCCAACCGAGAAGCTTTTGCAAAATATGACAGCCCCCCCTTAGCACAAGTGACGGCTCTGCATTTTCTAAGGGCCATGTGTCCTCATAAAAATGGGTGAGGTCCACCCTAAAAACCCTAGGGTAGGTGTCCTACAATTTTTGGGCCCTTCACAATTTT
>NC_028351.1:19661731-19665893 GCF_000741045.1 Vigna radiata var. radiata
CAATAAACTAAGTGAAATCAATAAAATATCGACTCATCAAAATAGACCACACTTAGTCTTTTGCACTCTTGGGAAAAATCAAGACGCAAATCAGGGAACAGTTCAACGGACATCAGGGAAGTGACACAGACTCAACAGACAGAAAACAAAGACTCACAATGAAAGAAACAAACAGAATTACACAATTCTCAAGAAATCTGGATAAGGAAAAGAAGTTGACATTATCCAACACAGAATCAGAGAAAACAGATACTCATGAAGTTATCCAAGCAGTTCAAGACATGGCAAAATGATCAATCAGTTCAAGAGGTGAATCAAAAGCAACAGAATCTCACAGATGCACACTATTAGTGTTTCTCTCAAGTGTCTAAGGTAAACTATGTCAACTCAATGTACTCAAGAAAACAAGCAACAAACAGTCTTGGCAAACCTCTAATATCAACACTCAAAACATATGCATGTTCAAATCAAAAGGTCCTTTATGGATGTAATGGGGCCAAGGACAAGGGAGGATAAAATATGGATGAGAAGCTACAAACCAAAAAGAATAGAGGAGCAATGGGGAACAAGTGAAAATACAATCAAATCACACCCAAAACCTCTAATTCAATCCTCTTCTTCACTTTCTTATTCACACCAATTTTTTTTTAATTTTTCTCATTTTTCTGTATTTTTTTTTCTCTTTTTTTTTTTTTATCTTGTCTCTTTTCCTTTCTCTCTTTTCAGAACACAACTCTAAGAGACAAGATACATAACATATTTACAAAAACACAAAGAAGAGGAACTAACTAACCAATTCATCTGAATCTCCCAAGAGACCACACTTATTCCCAAAACAATTCCAAAGCTCCAAAATTCCCTAAGGTTATGGTAATCATGGTTTTTCACTTAGGGCTAGTGTATNAGCTTCAAAAGAAAGAAATGGGGAAAGCATAGGCTCAAAGGGGCTATCAAAGGATCAAAACAGGGTAGGCTCATTTGGCTGGAAAGGCTAAACAACAAAACGCCTTTATCATTTTCAAACATGCATATCAATCAAGAATCATCAACAAGAGTCAAGCCAAGGCATAAGTGCAAGCAATCAAGAGATATATCACACAAGAAAGAACATAAAGTGGCTCAAATCTCACACAGGGTACTTCTGTCACAATCAATTCAACTCTCAAACATCATAATCATCTTTCCAAGCAAAGAAAAGCAAGGAATCCAACAAATCAGAGTATCAATGAAGTGAAGGAAAAACTGACAACCTAAACAAAGTCCAGAAATCAATAAAAACATGCAAAACTGTACAAAAGACACAACAAAAACTACCTAGAAAATGAAAAATTTAACACAGAAAAACAAAAATTGACAAAGAAAATAGAATTCTCCCCCAATAGACCACACTTAAACTACGCAATGTCCTCAATGTGTCACAATCATCAGATCAGAAATCAGAACAATCAACAGATCATGGACAAGTGCAATAAAAGTAGGGAAAGGGGGAGAAGGGAAAAAGGAAACTCCCTTGGTCATGGTGGCAGTTGCCAAATTTATACTTTCAGGGAGATCTCTTCCACCACCAGATTCAGCAAGGAAGTCTTTAGGAAGAGTTGCTTCAGTCTCCAGATTTGATCAAGCAGGGAGATGTCCTCCACAGCTGGATCTAAGAAGCAACGATTGTTGATGAGATGGTTCAGCTGGTGTCTATTGATGTTAAAGCTCTTGTGTATGCTTGCACCTTTGTTTTCCAGTGTGGGTGCTTGTTGGTCAAATTCATGTGTACCTCCTGCAACATGGTTAGTGCAATATGGTTCTACAGAAATAACATGCAGAGGTATAACACCCAATCCTAGTGTAATAGGATGAACCTCAAATATACCCTCAGAACATGAATCAATTTCAGAAATAGAAGCAATATCAATCACAGGTTCAGATTCATGTTCAGTGCATGGAGAACAAACATTCAGATGTGATAACACAAAGTGGTTCTCATCATGCAAAGAGGGGGAATGAAAATCATGCTCATCAACAATACAATCATCAATAACATACCTATCAACAAAATGATAATCAACAACAGAATCAATCTTAGGTATCCTTACCTCCACTTCCCTGGATGTGGTTAAAGTGGTGGAAGATGACAATGGTCTACCTATCTCAAAGGTGTTTCTCATATCTTCCTGTTCCTCCAATTCTTCATCAGTCTCCTCAGGTGCAAGAGTAGGGACATAAGAGGGTGGGAAAGTAGATGACGCAATAGCAGACTCATGACTCTGCTCCCCATCTCCTATGTGGATGGCACTGACATCATCTGGAAGCTGAACAGCCTGAAATGGTGATTCCTCTGAAACATAAGACTGTTCCTCAGTGAGCTGAGTGGCCACTGCCCCATCTGATTAGTCAAACTCTGAATGGATGCTCTGGTCTCTTGCATGAACTCAATGTTCTGCATGGTCATCTGCCTCAGTAACTCCTTCAATGTAGGCTCAGAAGTAGTGAAAGGATGAGGAGTTTCTTGACATACAGCAGCTGTTGTGGTTCCTGGACTGATGGAGGCATACAAGAATTCTGGAATGATGGTTCTTGATATTGATGCTGTGAAGGGCATAATCTTTCCAAAAACCGATGCTTAAGATCTTCCCAATTGGCCTTGAATTCTGGTGGAAGAAGAATAAGCCACTCCCATGCTGCTTCTTCTAATGAATGCGGAAATGCCCTTAAAAACATGTGATCATCAGGGACATGAAGAGGTTTCTTTGAAGAGAAAATGGTGTAGAACTCCTCCAAATCTCTATGTGGACATTCACCTGCAAATGCATGAAACCTAGGCAGCAAATCTGTAAGTCCAGAGGTGAGAACGCAATGAACATCAACCTCATCAAGTGGAACCAGCTCCCAAAGAGCACTCTCAAGAATGGAAGGATGAGTCATATTGTTCTCAACATAAAAATCAGCAGAATATGCATGAGAAGCAATATCAGAGGCACAGGCAGAAGAAACAGTATCCACATAGCCAAAACAGGTAGACATGGGAAAAAAGGGGGAAAAGAAGAATGCACTGAAAATATGCAACCTAAGCTACCTGAATGTAAGACACAATGACGGACACACAAAATAGAACAACACACTTACAACACAAGACAAAACACAACACACACTAACACAACAAAAGACCTAAAACCAAACCGTTGGTCCCCGACAACGGCGCTAAAATTTGATGGGTGTCGCGGCCCATACAAATTTGATTGCATATAAGAAATGTAGTATAGCTAGGAAGTGACTCCTAGGTCATCTCTCAAGGACGTGTGCTCACCAAAATTTTCCAATTGAAAGCTCTTATAATTAAGTGAAAGTGTTGGAATAAAACTCTAGATATAAAACAGTGTGCTTCTCATATATAAGAAAGTTGAATTAGCGTTTTGTTTTAGGAGAATAAAATTGTTGTGTGTTGACCACAAATGCTTAATGAAATGAACTCCTCTTGGCTTCAACCTGTCATCCCTTGCAAATTAAACAAAAATGAACTTCTCCAAATAAAAGAGTAAAAGAAAAATGTTGTTGCCTTTCTCCAATTCCAAGCAACGCTCACTATTTCTAAATCAAAATAAAAAAATGCTGACACCATTCTTTCTTTCCTGGACGGACATGACATTGATGGATTGACTTCAACCATGTGCTACTGAATAAGGCTGCACCGTAGCATTCAAGGATAAATTTCCAAAACAAAAGAAATGTTCCAGTCTTGTAAAATAAAAAGAAATGTAGGTTGTTGCAAGGTGATGAACGTCCCATCCTCCTCTAAATAAAAATCCAAAGAAAAGCCCCCCCTGGACCTAGCGCTCCAATCTCAAAAATAAAGCAAAGATGATTCAATAAAATTAAATGTTGAGTCAGCGAAAGTAAAAAAAAAATAAAAATCAATGCTCTCATTCATCCATGATCAATATCCATGAACAACATTTTTTTTCTCTCCTCCCCAAAGTTCTAGCCGAGAAGCTTTTGCAAAATATGACAGTGCCCCCTTAGGACAAGTGACGGCTCTGCATTTTCTAAGGGCCATGTGTCCTCATAAAAATGGGTGGGGTCCACCCTAAAAACCCTAGGGTAGGTGTCCTACAATTTTTGGGCCCTTCACAATTTTGTCCAAAAATGGCCCAATGTGCAAAGGTTTGTCCAA
>NC_028351.1:19666968-19696277 GCF_000741045.1 Vigna radiata var. radiata
AACAAGCAGCAGACATTGCGCGATATTCTGCTTCAGTGGACGACTTGGAGACTGAGTCTTGTTTCTTACATTTCCATGAAATAGGAGCATTCCCTAAGAACATACACCAGCCAGTAGTTGATCTCCTAGTGTTTGGACAACCAGCCCAATCAGCATCACTATAAGCTTGGAGTTGAAGAGATGAATTACCAGGAAAGAATAAACCATGACCTGAGGTGCCAAGGAGATATTTAATGATACGCTGTACTGCTGAAAAATGGAAGTGCCTTGGAGATTGGATGAACTTACTAACAGTGTGTACAACATAAGAACTATCAGGGCGAGTGATAGTCACATAGATGAGACTACCAACTAGTTTCCGATATTGAGTAGGATCGTCAAAAAGCTCTCCTTCATGTCCCCTATATTTAACATTAACTTCCATTGGAGTGTCAACAGGGGTAGCATTGGTGAGTCCCGCTAGCTGGACCAAATCTTGAATATATTTATGCTGATTTACAAAAATACCTTCAAGATGGTAATGCACCTCTAAACCCAAGAAATAATTGAGATGGCCTAACTCTTTCATGTGAAAACTTGAATTCAACATTTGTTTGATTCTAGAAATAACATCTTGATCAGAACCAGTGACCCCAATGTCATCCACATAAACAAGAAGTATAACGATCCCTTTAGGAGTCCGTTGAAGGAAGAGTGATGGATCATACTGACTTTTATTGAAAGAAAAACCAAGAAGAGTGGAGCGAAACTTTTCAAACCATACTCTTGGGGCCTGCTTCAAGCCATATAAAGATCGTTTAATTTGCAAGGAGACAGTCGACATACCACCAGGGAGTGTGATGTAAACTTCCTCCTTAAGGTCACCATGGAGGAATGCATTTTTGGCATCCATTTGATGTAAAGGCCAAGATTTGGATGCAGCAAGAGCAAGGATAGTTCGCACAGTGGTCATCTTTGCAACTGGAGCAAAAGTCTCGTCATAGTCAAGGCCATACTGTTGCTTATTTCCAAGCACAACCAGTCGCGCCTTGTACCGGTCTATGGAGCCATCCGAACGCAGCTTTATGGAGAACACAAACTTGTTGCCTAAAGGTTTAACAGATGGAGGACATGGCACTGTATCCCATGTCTGATTTTCTTCCAAGGTGAGAAGTTCACTTTCAATAGCTTTTATCCAACATTCATTCTGCATTGCCTGTTTATAAGAAGAAGGAATACGAATAGATGATAATGTTGCTGTCATGGAACAAATATACCTTTTTGGGGGCTTACCAATGTGTGAATTGCGTCATAAAGGAGCTGGTTCTGGTTCTGGAGCTTTTACTGGATCAGCATCCAAGGAAGTATCTTGAAGGGGCCCATGGGATTGACCTGCAGAAGAATTAGAAAACAATGGTAAAACAAAAATTGGGGAAGAGAACGAGTCATGATGGTTTGCAAAAAAATATACACTTTCTAGAAAAATGACATTTCTAGAGACCCGAATTCGATGAAGGTTAGGATCATAACATAGAAAGCGCTTTTGATGAGGAGAATAGCCGAGAAAAGCACATTCCACAGATTGTGCAGTGAGCTTGGTGCGTTCGTGTGGAGGAAGATGGACATAACATGTACAACCAAAGATACGAAGAGTGGAGTAATCGGGTGGGTGACCAAATAATCGAGTGAAAGGAGATTCGTTATTTATGGAAGGAGATGTTAATCTATTTATAAGATGAACAACAGTGGAAAGGGCTTCACACCAAAATCATGATGGCACATATGACTCTAGTAAAAGAGTGCGAACAACATCTAGCAAATGGCTATTTTTCCGTTCAGCCACCCCGTTTTGTTGAGGGGTTGATGGGCATGATCTTTGAGATAAAATGCCATTGAATGGTAAGAATTCCTGAAATAAGTGTGATGTGTATTCCCCCCCATTATCAGAGCAAAGAATCTTAATTTTGGAGGAGAATTGGCCTGGACATAAGCATTAAAGAATTTGAAAGTGGGAAAGACTTCATCTTTTGAGCGCAAAAAATAGACCGAAGTTAAACGACTATAATCATCAATAAAAGTTACAAAATATTTGTAATTAGCATGAGACGTAACTGGTGCCACTCCCCAAACATCACTATGGATGATATCGAATGGTTGTGTTTCAGTCGACTGATGTTTTGGAAAAGATAGAATTTTACTTTTGCCAAGCTTACAAGGAATGCAATCAAAATGAATATTATTAAGAGATGGAAGTTGTTTATTTTCAAGAAAACCAGATTTGAACATGTCATGGAGAACATTTGAGTTGGGATGCCCAAGGCGCTTATGCCACACTTGGTGATCAACGACAACAAAATTACAAGAGACTAAAGGCAAAGAAAGACTTGGAGACAACGAGAAATGGATGGGAAAAAGGCATCCAACTTTAGGCCCCTTCGCGATTATTTTCCCCGAGTGTTGATCCTGCATAAAACAACCAGACTGTGAGAATTGAACTCGGGAATCATTGTCGACTAATTGACCGACAGAAATAAGATTACTGATGAGACCAGGAGCAATAAAGACATTTGATAGGAATGGAGAAATATCACCAGTTTCTGTTATAGGCAATTAATTTCCACCAGCATTATGTATTGTCAGATTCCCCGAATAGTTTTTTATATTAGTAAGGAATTGAGCATTGTTGGTCATGTGGTTGGAAGCCCCAAAATCAAAGTACCATGGGGAAAAGGAGTTACCTGATAATCCCAAAGCAGAAAAAGCTGAAATTATCATTTGTTGAAAAATTTCAGGGGTCAAAGTTGGAGCATCAGTAGTAGCATTTGGATTGACAGGTGCGGGATTGGCAGAACTATTGGGAATAGAAGAAACAGTCGTGGCTGTAAAAGCTATTGCAGGTCGTCGTGGTGGCCTTATTGGGCATTCCTTAATAATATGACCATCCTTTTCACAATAGTTGCAGAATTTTTTCGGACAGGTTGAAGCATAATGGCCAAATCGCTTGCAACTAAAGCATTAAATAGTACTCATGTCATGGCGTCGTGACTTCCCTTGTGCCACGTATGCGACTGAAACAGTAGGCAGTCTTTGGTCTTCAATGATGGATTGTGTAAGAAGACGTTGTTCTTCACGTAACAACTCATTAAGACATGCATCCAACGATGGGACAGGATCTCTATGGATGAGATTGGACCGGATGCCTTCAAAGTCAAATCGCAATTTCATAAGAAATTGGTCACGTTTAGTAATCTCATGAATTGTTTGTACGCAACTGAGACCTTCGGAAGGCAAGTTTGCATAAACTATATCAGTGTATTCAGCCCAAAGATTCATGAATTGAGAGTAAAAATGAGAGATGGAGAGACTATCCTGTTTAAAATTAGCGATGTTGTGCTCAAGTTGGAATCGACGAGCTGCATTATTTTGACTATAAATTTTCTTCAGGTAAGACCACATTGTGCTTGCAGTCTTGTAAGGACGAAGATTCAGGACAATGTTCGAATACACGGAACTTAGGATCCAGGCCATGACTTGAGCATCTTTGATGACCCACTTAGCATGAGCGACCTTATCTTTGTCTTTGTGAGGAGCGAGAGTGCTGCCATCAACATGACCCCACAAATCTTTTCTGGTGACAAAAATCTCGAATTGGAATGCCCAAACGGAGTAGTTTTTTTCGTTAAGGCGAACGAACAAGACATCATATTTTTCGGAAGCCATGGAGCTAGGAAAAATAGAGACGGGAAGAGTCGAGAGTCGAGAGTCGAGAACACGAGACTGAAAAAAACGCAAACTAGGTTTGGGAATCGTAACCTAGACTGATACCATGTCAAATTTAGAAAGGATTGAGACAGAAAATTGTGTTCCCTCTTGCTGGAGAACTTTCATATATATTCAAATAATTACAATCTGTCAAGCTGATTTTCAACCCACTAAATAAGCTAAAATATCATACACATTTATTACATTTAATTATCCTAATTAAGAGAATAACCAGCCTACTAAATAAGATAAAATATCATATACATTTATTACATTTAATTATCCTAATTAAGAGAATAACCAACCTACTAAATAAGCTAAAATATCATATACATTTATTACATTTAATTGTCCTAATTAAGAGAATAATCGTTGCATATCTTTTCCATTCATTGACATTCAACTCCTTTGTATCAGCTTGATCTTTAACTGAAAGTTCAAAAATATGCCAGATCTAATTTTCAAAGAAAAGAAAGAAAGAAGGATTTTCAATGTATTAAAATGACACAGAAATATGCAATATGATAATGTTATGTCTGCTTAATTCAAACATGATTAAGGTCTATTAGCAACTTCCAGTAGTCTAAAACTTTTAAGCAATAAATGTGTATACATCTACTTATGTAAGTTATTTTACTCATTTTTCCTTAATGAAATTTCTAACTCACGATGAATTCCTAACACATTATGTAGCAATATATATATATATATATATATATATATACACACACTGCAGTTGCCACACTAAACTGTTAAAAAAGTTAAAACAACAATAATGGTTACATAACACAAGACTTTCATAATTATGACAGGTTCAGATGGTACTAGGAAAAGGATAATGCTAAAATAACATTACAGGCCCTGACCTAGTAGCAGACAAGGAGCTGGCGACAGAGGAAGGATAAAATGTGGTCTACTGTAAAAGTAATGCAATGATTTTTAATTTGTTGACATATAAGCGTGTATTACAATTAAAGAGTAAATAGAAACACTTACTTGAGATGAAGAGTCACTTGTGAGGCCAGGAATAACCACAACAGTGGGAACATATTCATCTTCATAGTAGTGTCTTATAATTTGGTTAATTGAAATTCTGATATACTGATACAAGTCAATGCATTAAGCCATGAATCATAAAATTCTTGCATGAGAGTAAACACACTAGTAAAAAATCGATCTTTTACCGCGCACATTATGCCGCGGTTCAATAGAAACCGAAGCATAATATTGCGCGGTGGCATTTTTGAAATATTCCCCCTGCAATTTTTTTTCAGATCTGACTTGTCGAGAAGTCAGAAATTTGCAGGAAAAAAATTTCAAGGGAATATACCGCGGTTCTGAGGGGAACCGCGGTATATTCCCCCTACAAAAAAAATCAGGAAAAGTAGTTCTGAAAAAAAAAATTCAGGGGAATATACCGCGGTTCCCTGTAGAACCGCGGTATATTCCCCTGAATTTTTATTCAGATTTGACTTGACGAGAAGTCAGAAATTTGCAGGAAAAAAAATTCAGGGGAATAGACCGCGGTTCTAAGGGGAACCGCGGTCTATTTACCCTGCGAAATTTGAAATTTTGAATATTTAAGGGAATAGGTCGCGGTTCACCGCCAAACCGCGACATAAAGTTTGAAAAAAATTTCAAAAATGTCATTTCAGATGTATTTTGAATTTTTTTTTCAAAAGAATAGGCCTCGGTTAAGTGGTGAACCGCGGTCTATTCCCTTGCTTAGGTACAAAAATAAAAGACACAGAAATAGTGTCATCATCTTCCTTCTTCTTCACGCGCAAACAGTTTCAGAGCCTCCTTCGTCACGCGATCCTCTGCTTCCATTTTCAATCATTTTTCACCGTTTAAACCCATTTTTGTTCGGTGTCGTGGCCATTGTCAATGTTGGGAAAGAGTTTTAACCGATCAAAATCATTCGAANCGTCTTTTTATTGGTTTTTCCGATTCTTCCCCTTAGAGGTAAATTGTGTTTTGATGTTTGTTTTTATTTCTAAAACTAATATTTGTTTGTATATTTTTACAGGTTTGAATTTTTTAGAGTTGAATTTTCTAGCATTTTGATCGCGGGTTGTTCATTGTTATTGGCTTTTCACACTATCAGGTTCTTATATTAATGTTTAAATTTTACTTTTATTAGATGGTATAATTTTGTATGATTGAATATGTGATTGAATGATCATATAATTTTGTATCCTTAGATTTTGTATTAGATGGTTATTAGATGGTTATTACCGCGGTTGGAACCGCGGCCTAAAGTCCCAGACTTTTTACCCCGCCCGTATATGTCGTGGTTCTAAAACCGCGACGTATAGTCAAAAATAACCGCGGTCGTGTCCCTTCGCTGCACTAGTGACAGAAGCTAGATATGATGCTTCCTTTGAAAATGCATAGGAGGCATGTAAGAAAACAAACTGACAGTTTGAATATCTCTTGTCCTCAAGAACTGAACAGAAATGAAGAGGATTGGACTTGCTCAAATCCAAAAGCCTGTCTCCAAACCTAGTTGCACAAACAAAACTATCAAGTGTAAATAGGTATACTCTACCAGCATATTGTGGTTAACAATGTTAGGTAACATTAAATGGAATAAAATAAAATGCATGAATTACCCTGTCTGTATTTGCATTGGCAACTCATAAGGCAGAGAAATTTCCAAACTTTGCAAGAAGAGATAGTCCACAAGATTGTTGAGAAACAGGTAGTCTTCGTTTTACACCAAAAGGGGGAGGGGGTGAATTGATGTTTGCTCAAAAACAAAATCTTTTCGCAATCTTTATACAAAAGTGCAAAGCTTTTTGATCTTTCTTGAAATGCAAGTAATGAAAATTTAATGCAGCGAAAAACGCAGTTGACTGCCAAACAAACAAAGTCGACTGGTAATAAAGACTACAGGGATAGAGAAAATCAAACATTGGATTTTATATTGGTTCGGCCAACAATGCCTACATCCAATGTCCTTCCAACCCAAGAAGCAAATGCACTATAATGGTTGCGGTTTTTACGACAAGGAATTTATAAAAGCACCACGCAACAATATAAATCTCCTCTCTAACCCAAAACCAAAATATAGTTGCACAACAAAACCAGAATTGCAGCAAGAATCCCCTCTTCTGCAATCTGAACCCACGTCGAACAATCCTCAACGGGTAACCAATACTCTTCACAGGATGCCAAGCCTATCACAACAGACTTCACAGGTTGCCAAGCCTATCACAACAGACTTCACAGGTTGCCAAGCCTTCAAAGATCAATCAAGAAACACCTTCCTCGTGCAGATAATGATCAAGCAGTCAACACAATTGACTTCTCCCTTTGAATCTCTCTAAAGAAAGATCATCACCGTCTTCTTGGAGAATTCTTGGAGTTGTTAAAACAGAGAATTCAATCTGAAATAAGAAAATGAAAATGTCAAATTCACAAAAGTCACAGAACAACTCGTGTTTTGTCTATTTATAGTTTTATGTTAAAACAGATTGCTTCTCAGTCGAATAGCCTACTAATTCAGTCAACCATATTAAAACAGTTATAACAGACAATCCACACATAGGCTCTCAGTCAACAAAAAACAACACACATTTATTAGAGTTGACCAAGTCATCAATGCTTAACTAACTTTCGAAAAATATAACCGTTGGAGCATGTAAGCATAACAGAATTCCAAACAGATCAATATGCAATATACAATGTCGACTGACACATGAAAAAACACTTTGAAATTCTTTTCAACTCAAAATCTCACATAGCACAGATTCACAAAATCTGTACAAAGATTTTAGCATAGTCGAATCCGTTAGAGGTGTATTCTACTGGACTAGAACTTTGTCACAACAAATATAAGTTCATAAAAATGTTTGTTATCTTTTAGTTCCAGAAATGTGAAATAAAATGTTTTCAATCAATAAGTTCATATTCCACATATTCATACAAGCATGTTCCACAAATATATCACACAATTAATCATAGGACGATACATCATAGTACATAAAAACATGTTCAGCAGATATGACAATTTATCCAGAATAAGAACATGTAATGCAACAACATGTGTACTGTTATTAAGCATTGTGTTGTCATCATCAAAAACTAGTTTGATATAGAGTTTGTGTTGTCAACAATCTCAACAAAGATTTCTGTGAAATAGTAAATAGATAGGCTTCGTAGCTGAAAACAGAGAAGGGTGAGAAATAATAGTTTGGAAAAGATAATGTTAAAACCAAATTTCATACTTACCATTTATTAACAACTGTCTCAGACTCTCTTCAGTTTCCGTTTTAGTTACTTTTAAATTGATTTCTACGCCACCGTAGTATGCAACTATGCTTTTCAAGGCAATAATCTCTTTAGCAACTGTAACAGTGATGCTAAGGAACCCAACTAAACATTGATTTGTTTCTCTAAGCTAAGGAATTATGTGAGTGTGTAAAGAATCATGTAATAACTTAAAAGACCTTTCTCATGGTGGCTTCACAAAATAACATACTCTTTCTCTATATTTTGACTCATTTTTCACCCTTCCAGCATGCACAGCCAAAAAGCAAAAAAGCAGAATGCTCACACAAGGCTCAAAGAAAAAATAGAGAGATAAGAACAGTAGCAAAATACAAGAGTTAGACATAATCGAAAGAATCAACACGTTCACTAGAGGAAGGTAGAAGAGACAAACGCTTAGAGTGAAAATAATCATAGAGAAAATGAAGTGACCTCACCAGCTTTTTGAGCCGTGTCAATCGCAGATGCGAGGAATTCCGACAGCGAATATACAATTCAATTTCAAGAGTACCTCGATGAACAATAAGACGCCTTAACGTTGCCTCGAAGCCTCGACACTTCGCTCAACCCTAGTAGGGCAACATCAATACGAAGATGGTGCGGGGAAGGGTTTTGAGTGAAAATAATTATGGTGTAGGGAAATGAAGGCGCGAAGAGAGGAAGGAGAGGATTAGGGTTTGGGAGAAATTCAAGGATATACAGGAAAATGAGTGAAGGTAGAAGAAATGAAAGGTGGGGGAGGGGTGGGTATTATTTATAGGGAGATACATTAAAAAAAAATTAAATTTTAGGGGCGATTTCTACTATAACCGCCGGAAATTATTCGGGATTTCTAAAATCACCGAAACTAACACCTCCTAAAATGTATTATTTTTGTAGTGTAAAAGGAGTGAAAGTAGGAAAAACTTAAGGTTGCTGCTACAAATGAAAAAGTAATTAAAAACAAGGCGTTATGGTATTATTTGTATATGGATTATAATTTTGTATAATTTATCGATTTTGTATTTTTCTAAAGATCTAGCTATGACTTGGGATGATAAAGAAATAAATATTCTTAATATGATACAAACAGAAAATAGATGATGTGTAGGTAACTTTATTTCTTAAAAAAGTTAACGCTGTTAACGAGAGATGAATACCATTTTAACTTGGGATTTACCGTCCTACGGATGACATTCATAAATATATTTCTTTAAAGTTAATTTCTTTTTTAAAATTTAAGTGAATTGTTCTTGTCGTTTAATATATTTTACATGATATTTTTTTTTTGTCAATAAACATGATGATAAATTTTTAATGTCATATTAAGATGTTATATTTTAGAAATTATATTATATTTGTAAACTGAGTCACAATTATTGAATTGTATGTTTCTTTCTTGATTACACGAAGAACAGACTTAACATCTAAAAGGTTTCTCAAGTTCTGTAGCAATTTATGTTTCATGTTAATTATTTTTATGAGACTTTTTTCAGTGAGCCATCTTTCCGAAAGGGAGTATTGGTATTGTATTTATGAGACTTTTGTAAATTTATATAATAATAATATGTTGTTAACATTACTTTTAACATGATATATATGTTTTCGTAACTTTTGGTGGAAATCTTTCTATGATGAGACTGGAATAGGTTTTTCATTAGTTTTGATACAAGGGATCTTCACTATTGTGATTAATGAATATAAAATTTTTATATTTATTTTAGTGTAACACGAAATGAAATGAGTCTTTTCAATTTAATTACTATTTATAGTTGCATTTATTTTATTTAACTACTTAGATGTAGAATAATGTATTCATGATAAAGTTATGTATGTATTCTGAATATTTTTAAGGGTTAAATATGTTTTTAGTCTCTATATTTTGGGGCGATTTTGGTTTTAGTCCCTCTTTCAAACTAAAGTACAATTTAGTCTTTCAACTTTAGAAAACTCTTGTTTTAGTCCTTTTTACCAATTTTTTTTAACTTTATTTGTTGTTTCAAGCACGTTTCATTATAGCATTTGAATTGTTTACACTATTTGACACATTTTTATTTCAATGTTAACTGAGAAATGCATTTGAAACATCAAATAAAGTTAAAAAAATTTGGTAAAAAGGACAAAAACCAGAGTTTTCTAAAGTTGAAGGACTAAATTGTACCTTAGTTTAAAAGAGGGACTAAAACCAAAATCGCCCTAAAGTATAGGGACTAAAAACATATTTAACCCTATTTCTAATGGTTACAATTTAAGAAAGAATTTTAGATCTTTTGTCTTGAACAAATGTTAGCTAGCAATATAGATTTTTATTTAATACGACTAAGTCTTGTTATTCTCCAAAGCCATATAATCCAATATTATAAATATATAAGATTATTTATTAGACCCATGTGTATGAAAATTTATATATTTCAAAGGTGAGCTGAATATCTATATTAATATTATTAGTTTAATTTTTCTTATATTTTATACAAATTTTATGTTATTGTTGGAATGTTCTTTAAAAAATTATATATATATTATGTTATATTTAAATAAATGAGTTCAAATATAAAAACATTCAATAAATTTTTTCAATTATATATGAGTAATTTATATTTGGATAATTTTAGAGACATAAAACTTTTTATTTAGTGCTCTACCTAATGATTATATTGTATTTTATCTTTAAGGTCATTTTCTTTTAACCAATATTTGAAATATATATGAAATAAAAAGTAAAATTAAGAAATGGTACATATAAGATATAAAATATCAGTAAATTATTTTTTAATTAAAAGTATTCTTAATTCAAAGAAAATGATATTTTTTTTTTTGGGTGTGTTATATGGTCAACTTGTATTGTTTTATGTTGGGATTTTGGAGTTAAAAAGCGTTGAGTCTTTTCCTTTTTTTCATATACGAAAGGGTCGAATTATTCTGATGTTTGGCTTCTCTTTAACTTGAGTACCAAAATGTATTGGGTGTTGTTCCTTCCACCACCACAACTTCTACCTATACCTCCCTAATTTATATTTTTTTCAAAAATACCCATAAGTTAAATCTTTTTTACTTTTATCCTTACATTTTATACTTTTAATTAAAAATCTTAATTCTTTACTCAAGATAAAACACTCACTCTTTTTCCCTCTTCTCTTTTTTTCATTTTCGTCATCCATCCTCACACCTACCCTCCTCTTCTCCTTCTTCTTCCCATTTCCATCACCCACCCTAACACTCATCACCCCCCTCCCCAACCTCTTTTCCTTCTCTTTCCTATTTCTGTTACCCATCCTAACCCCCCTCTACCCCCCCTCCCCCCCACCCTTTAGTAATAGATCACATCAACAATAGCACTGTTAGTATCGCTTTTATTACCATTACTGTCTTAAAAGAAGAAAATGAGTCCAGATTTATTACTGACTCTTTTTATGTTGTGCAAAGGTTGAACATTAAAAATGTATAGATGTTAATATATAAAAAAATTATCTTAATAATTTTAAAACATCAAAATGAGTAATTATAAGTTTGTTTTGAATACACAACAAAACAGATTCTAAGAAAAAGAAATACAACAAAAAAATATTTTTTCTAAAACATATTTTATATATTTTGAAAAACTCCTTTTCAAACATTTCATATAAGAATATTTCAGAGAAATCGTCTAGTGTGTTCTAAGCCTTTTGATAACATTTGAAATCTTGTTATTTTTATACTTAATTTTGATACTAAAAACACACTTTATGACTTAGAAACTACCTTGAAATCATGCTTTTGCTTAAGATGTGAGAATAAGAGTGTTGAAGGTGGTACTATTGGTTTTATGCTTGATTTTCCTTGTTTTGACAGGAATTAAGATGAATTGGATGAAGAAGTTGAAGTATCAAGGAGTTGGATTCAGGAAAAGCTGGAAAAGTAACATTTAGAAGAACCGCAGCCAGCGCTGAGCGGCATTCTAGGGCGCTGAGCGCCAATTTGCACTATCTCGCGCCTGAGCGCCATCATTGAGCGCCAAAGCTTCCTGTCTCACGCTGGGGCACCACCGCTGAGCGTCATTTTGAGTGTCACGCCTATCACTGAGCGTCATTTTTAGCGCTGAGGGCTGACGACGTGGGCTTGGGCCAGTTTCTGCTTTTTTTTATAAACTATATAATGGTTTGGACAACCTAGAGGGACTATCCTTTGACACAAAGAGGCACAAAAACAGTCTTTTCACCCCTTAAAGGCGAATTTTGGATGCGGAAGTTCCGATCTTCAACTTTTAGGGTTTTATCTTTAATTCTTTCCCATATTTTCATCTAGTTTCCCCATGTCTATGGTGAACTAAACTTCCATTGTTGTTGGGGAAACGATGTAGTCCTTTGAAACTCTCATGTATTGAATTGACTTATATTATATATGTTTTCTTTCATCAATTGTTAGGGTTTTTCTTCTATGCTTTATGCATGCATTATTTAACCCATTCAATCGCATGATCATTGGTTTTGTCAATATGGACACATACGGAGAAATTTAGAACTAGGGAAATTCTCCCAAAGGTAGTATTGCCTAGACATAGGAATATGAGGGTTGGTTGCATATACACCTCTGTGCTTCAGATTTAATTATTAGGGATGCTAAGAATTGTATGAATTCATAATTAAGGATAGGCTTATTTCACCGAGATATCGGGTTTAAGTGTTTTAGAGAGTGGCATTAACAATAATGAAGAAGATGAATTCGTAAATACATGAGAGTGAATAGGATAAGTTGGAAACCCCAACAACATAATCATCTCATATTTTATCAACCATTCAGATGTGCATTATTTTGGTCAATTGATTAACACTTGCATTCATATTTATTTTCTGCATTATAAAAACTAAATGTTTTTGTCCTCAAGTCTTAAATAATCAACAAATCACATGACTGTCTAGGCCATAAGTCTTTAGGAAAAACGATACTTGGTCTTACCATTTTATATTACTTGATACGATTCGGTACACTTGTCGGAGTCTTAACAAGTTTTTGGCGTCGTTGCCGGGCACTCGTGGTTTAACTATTCTATTTGTGTGATTAATTATTAACTTTGACTTGATTTTTTCTTATTTTTATTTTTGTTTGTTCTAATAAGTGCTTTATAGGATTTTGTTTTCTTGTGTATGTAGGATACAATTCGTACTAAGAGTAAGAAAAATTCAGAACCTCTTCTTGAAGGATTGAGTGGAACAAGAAGGAGAAGGAAAAACAGAACATCTAGAGAATTATTCCCTTCTCCAGAAACACTTTTACAACCCTCACCACAGGAATCTGACTAGGGTACTAAAGAGATGGATGGAGAGAATAATGAAATACGCACTCTGGCGGATTACACCACTGTTGTTGGCCCTCATCACTTTAATAGCATTGCAACACTATGAAAACAGCATTGATACAATTCATGAAGAACGACCAATTCAATGGACTATCTCATGAAAGTCCATATGAACATCTAACCACATTCAACGAGATTTGCAACACTGTGAAGATCAACGGTGTGTCGGATGATGCGATAAAGCTTAGTTTGTTTCCTTTCTTATTAGGAGGCAATGCTAAGCTATGGTTGAACTCTTTCCTGGAGGATAGTTTTATTGACTCGGAATCTGTGGTTTCAAAGTTTTTGAACAAGTAAGCAAGAGATTTCTTGGACGGTAAGCAAGAAATTTCTTCTTTCAGGCAAGGCATGGAAGCAACTCTAGGTCATGTGTGGGATAGATACAAAAGCTTGCTATGGAAGACACCCACACATGGCTTTGATGAAGCAACAATAGTCCTTTTGTTCCTTGGAGAAACTAATGCTAGATGCCTCAGTTGGAGGTAACATCAAATGCAAGACTCCAGAGGAAGCCTTTGAATTAATTGATAACATGGCTACTAATGACAATGAAACGCAAAGTGAAAGTGGAGATCTACTTCAACAGAAGGAAGTCTTACAGTTACAATATAAGAATGTCTTGCTTGAGCAACATAAAATTATCACTCAACAGTTGGAAGAAGACAAAGAAACTTTCTCTATTACCACAAGAAATACATAATGTTTCACTGGTTCAATGGCAACAACAATGATGGGTGTCGCGACCCATTCAAATTTGATTGCATAAAAGAATGCAGTATAGACTAGGAAGTGACTCCTAGGTCGTCTCTCAAGGACCAAACTGTGGTTCAGAAATTAGGTCAAACACACACAATGGGGGGTTTTGAAAGTGATTTTTGTGAATGCAATGACGAAATTATAAACAAAAATTAAACATATTCGAACATCATAGAAAGCAGTAACGAGAGTGAAAATACTAAATCCAATACTAGAGCAAACAAATATCTAATCATAATCGAAACTATTGAAATGCACTGTTTGAGCTAACAAATTAAATGCATATAGAAATAATCTAGATGAAGCACATCACGGAAACAACACTAAAACAATGCGTGAACAGTAAAGTAATGTAGATTAAGAAAAAAATACTTAAACTTGAATGTTTTCTAACATATATATATATATATATATGAAACAAGTCACGGTCCCCTTTTTTTCATTGAAATCACGTGACGGGAATTCATTACCGAGCATTTGTTTTAAAAGAAACAAAAGACCGTGAATGCACAAAATAAATCACCATTTCTTCTTTCCAAAATAAATAAAAGAAAAGAACCTACACCTACAACTACCTACCGTCACATCCCATGCACTCACTCCTAATCTACTTCTCATTAAATGAAAGCTAAATAAAAAAAAAAATCCTAATTCCTCCCAAATGCCGAGACTTCTCTGCAAGGCTGCACCAAAACATCACCTAATTTTATCCAATAACTTCTTCATTCTTCAAAGTAAATACAAGAAATGAGTTTCTTCACCCCTGCCAACCATCCCATCACCGTGCATCATCTTAAAGAAAGTAAATGCATTGCTTTTTCTTCCAAAATAAAATAAAACCACTATCGGCTCTTGTCCTAAGAAAACATATTTAAAAGCCAAAAATAAAAAGAATCCTAAAACCGAAATCTACCACCTAAAAACGTTCCAGTTGGATAAAAGAAAATGTCATGGAGAAAAAAAAAACAAACTTCAATAAAAATATGCATTTACCGAGATGAAAGGGAAGCCTTGTCTTGTCAGCATCTACAATTTTCTAAACTTCAAAGTATCCTCTTCTCGAGACTTTCAATAAAAGAAACCAAATCAAAATTAAAGAAATGCACCGTGATATATATTAAGTTGTTGCAGCACTGCACAAAAAGAAAAGAAGAGAAAAATATTCTTCATTCATCCATAGTCCAATAGCACAAACATGGTTGAAAGAAAACGTTGCAGCTGAAAAATGCAATCTGCCGACAAGTATGTGGTAAAAGTCACGGCTGCAATCCCTAGGGCCTAGTATGTGTCATGAAAAATGGGTGGGGTCCACCCTAAAGAAACCCTAATGTGCCAGATCATCCTACTCTACAATTGGGCTTAGTCTACACTACCAAAAATTGGCCCAAAATTACAAAACTTGGTCTAAAAATTCTTAACCACTAAATTACAATTTGATTAATTCTAAACTACTAAATTAAAATATAACTAATTTTAACAGAGTCTTGAATTATTTTGTCTCCTCCCAATGCCCCAAAATATATCTCCAAAATTTTCCCTGCAATTAAAAATGCAATTAATTAGCTCAGAAAATTCAAATTAACTAAAATAAGAATTTCCGATCAAATTAAGCATAATTAGGAAAAACGGGAAAATACTGGACAATTTAGCACAATTCCCTGATTAAATTCGGTACAATAAGCTAAGTGAAATCAATAAAATATCGACTCATCAAGCAACAATGGCAGAAACAATCTACTTTATCTGAGAAGACAACGAAGTCTAAGGGAACCTTTCAGTAGTTCATGAAAATGTGCTTATTTTATGGCAAGAGTAGAGAGGCTGCGTTCAAAAGTGTGGAGATGCACATTGGGCAATTGGTCAACAATATGGAGGGATGTGAAAGGAAGGCAAGAGTAGATCTTAGGGAAGAGTGTAAGACCATTTTTACTAGAAGCAATAAAGTGTTAGAAGGGAGAAAAATAGACAAAAAAGAAAAAGAAAATGTGAGTGAAAAAGAAGAGAGTGAGCTGAAAAAGAAAAGGGAAGAAGAAGAAAGTGAGAGAAAAGATAAAGATAAAAGTGAGGGAGAAAAAAAGGAAAGAAGAGGTAGATGAGAGAAAAAAAGAAAAAGATGTTGAAAAACCCCTTCCTTACCCAAATACTTATTCAAGGAAGGAGAAAGAAAAATAGCTTGAGCGGTTCTTGGAAACTTTTAAGAAACTAGAGAACACCATACCTTTTTCTGAAGCATTGCAACAAATGCCCTCATATGCAAAGTTCTTGAAGGAGCTCCTTAATAGGAAAAGAAAGTACACTGAAAAGGAAATCATTGAAGTGCATGGAAATTGCAGTGCAATCATACAAAAATAATTACCTCCTAAATTTAAAGATTCGGGAAGCTTCACCATTCTGTGTACTATAGGATATTTTGAAGTTGGAAGAGCCTTGATTGATTTGGAAGATAGCATTAATCTACTACCGCTTTCTATGTTCAAAAGGATTGAAGGCTTTGAACTCAAGCCCACTAGAACGACGCTTCAATTACATACAGGTCTCTAAAATATCCTTATGGGGTTGTTGAAGATGTGTTGGTGAAAGTGGACAAATTCTTATTTCTGGTGGATTTTGTCATAATGGAGATGGAGGAGAATGGAAATGTGTCTCTCATTCTAGGGAAACCATTCATGAAGGCTGCTAGAGTTTTAATTGATGTGGAGAATGGCAAGCTTAAAGTAAGAGTGTCAGATGAAGAAGTGAATTTTTATGTGTTTAAAGTCAATACACACCCTAAGCATGATAAAGCATGTTTCCAATTTGATATACTTGATGAAGTGTATGGTGCAGGAGAAGAAAGTGCTTGATGTTTCTCCATTAGAAAAAACTCCCATTGATGCATGTGAAGATTTGAATGAAGAAGAAGAGAAATTAATGGATGAGTGTTTGACGGATTTGGAGGCGTTAAAGGAAATCCCAATGGAAGAGGCGAATTTTGAGAAGATTGATGATAAGGAGGAAGTCAAAGAGAAGAAGCTGGAGTTAAAGGTGTTACCTTCACATTTAAAGTATGTTTTCTTAGAAGAAGATGGAGGAAAACCACTCATCATTAGTAATTCTTTGTCATCAGAAGAAGAAGAGAAGTTGGTTGAAGTATTGAAAGCCAACAAAGGAGCTATTGGGTGGTTAATCTCGGATCTCAAAGGTATAAGCCCAGCTTACTACATGCATGAAATCTTTTTGGAGAATGACTATAGACCAGTTGCTCAACCATAGAGAAGGCTAAATCCTGTGATGAAGGAGGTGGTTAGAAAAGAAGTGTTGAGGCTTCTGGAAGCCGACATTATATATCTGATTTCTGACAATTAATGGGTAAGTCCAATACAGGTAGTACCAAAGAAAGATGGGATGACAGTAGATCATAATGCGAAGAATGAGCTCATTCCTACAAGAATAGTTACTAGGTGGAGGATGTGCATTATAGGAAGTTGAATAAAGTCACTAGGAAGGATCATTTTCCCCTTCCTTTTATGGATCAGATGTTGGAAAGATTGGTGTGTCAGACTTTTTACTGCTTTCTATATTGATATTCAGGATACAATCAAATTGTGGTAGATCCAAAAGACCAGGAGAAGACTACTTTTACATGTCCATTTGGTGTATTCGCGTACAGAAAAATGTCATTTGGGTTATGTAATGTGTTGAGATTGTTGACAACTCAAACTCTATATCAAACTGGTTTTTGATGTTGACAACACACTGCTTAATAACAGTACATATGTTCCAGTACTACATGTTCAGTTGATGTGCTATACTATTTTGAACATTACCTTTATTGAACATGTTTTGTTAATTTGCATGGATGTTCCTATGATTGACTATGTGTTATATGTTTGGAACATGCTTGTGTTGAAATGTGTGTTAAAATGATTTTGATTACTTTTACACATTTCTGAAGAAAAGCTCACAAGTACTTTTATGAACTTATATTTGTTATGACAAAGGTCCAGTTCAGTCGACTACACTGGTAACGAAGTCGACTAAGCTAAAATCTTTGTACAGATTTTGTGCACGTGTACTTGATGAGATTTTGAGATGAAAAGAATTTCAAAGTGTTATTTCATGAGTCAGTCGACAGTGTGAATCACTTATTCGACTGTATTACTGTTTTATTTCGAATTTTGTTTTGCCTACTTGCTCCGACGACTATATTTTCAAAAGTTAGTTAGGATTAACTAACTCGGTCAACTATCATAAATGTGCATTGATTTTTTTGACTGAGGAGCTTGTGTGTTGACTGTTTGTTATAACTGATTTAATACAATCGACTGTATTAGTAGGCTATTCGATTGAGACTAATAGGAAAACTATAAATAGAAACAGAACACAAATTGTTCTAAGACTTTTGTGATCTAACATTTTCATTGTCCTGTTTCATAGAAATCTCTCAGTTTTAGAAGCTCCAAGAATTCTCCAAGAAAACGGTGGTGATCTTTCTTGAGAGAGATTCAGATTGAGGAGTCATTTGCGCTTATTGTTTGATTAACATCTGCACACAGAAGGTGTTTCTGGTTTGATCTTGAAGGCTTGGCATCTTGTGAAGACTGTTGCATTTGACTGAAGGCTTGGCAACCTGTGAAGTGTGTTGTGATAGGCTTGGCAACCTGTGAAGTGTGTTCTGATAGGCTTGACAACCTGTGAAGGGTGCTGTGATAGGCTTGGCATCCTGTGAAGAGTGCTGGTGACACGTTGAGGATTGTTCAATGTGGGTGCAGATTGCAGGAGAGGGGATTCTTGCTGCAATTCTGGTTTTTGTGTGCAGCTATATTTGGTTTTGGGTTAGAGAGGAGATTTATGTTTTTGCGTTGTGCTTCTATAAATTCCTTGCTGTAAAAACCACAACCATTATAGTGCATTTGCTTCCAAGGTTGGAAGGACACTGGATGTAGGAATTGTTGGCCGAACCAGTATAAAAATCAGTGTTTGATTTTCTCTATCCCGCACTCTTTAAATTCAGTCGATTATACCTGTTTAGCAGTCAACTACGTTTTTTCGCTGCATTACATTTTTCAATAACTTGCATTTCAAGGAAAGATCAAAAGCTTTGAATTTTCATACCATGATTGTGAAAAGATTTTAAATTTGAACTAACACCAATTCACCCCCTTTCTTGGTGTAAAACGAAGCCAACCTGTTTCCTAACAAAAATGTTATTATCTACGATCAAAATCCATAAACAAAGGTCAAAATCCATAAGTAAGACAATGTTACCTACGGATTATCTACGGAAAAAATCTGTAGATAAAATGATCGTAAGTAACATTACCTATGGATTAATGCATAGGTAATTACATATAGATTTATCCTTAGGTAATTACTTAGGGATTTATCCGTAGGTAAAATCTGTATATAATTACTTCTAGATAAATTCATATATAATTACTTTATTTGCTTTGACAACACATGATTCTTAATTATTCCAGCTTTTGAAAGTGCACCAGCAATTTAAGTTGGCATTTTTTTTCTCTTGATTTTCATATTATGGTTTCTCTTGATTTTCATATTATGGTTGCTCTTTATTTTCAAGACACAAGATTTGAAGATTTTGAAGGATTCTTGAAGGAGATCATTGGACTTTTATTGGCTTATCAAACTACTGCACAATTAAGGTGTTTTCTTTCCTAAATCAGAAATTTATTTACAATCTTTGAAGTCAATTTGAAGTCAAACCCTATAACTGATGGTTTCTTTGAAAATTTTAATACAGGTAGCTTGGGATGCAAGGTAACCCATGAGGAAGAAGCTTGCTCACAGACACAGAAATCGATCTTGTTGAATAGCAAGGTTACAAAATTTTTTAAGACGAATAATCAAGATCATTCTGCTGATGCCATGAAAGTCAAGAATAAAGGAGAGTTGATCATGGTGGCAAAATCTAGAATACTCAAGCCTGATCTGGAACAACAGTCTAAAAGTCCAACCTGCTACCTTGATAGTAGCTGCTCGAGGCACATGACTGGAGATCCTACAAAATTCACTGATATATCATACAAGGTTGTTGGTCATGTCACATATGGTGATAATAACAAGGGAAGAATCATTGGTATAGGTAAAATAAAAACTCCTTCTTCTTATGAAATTAAAAATGTTTTACTTGTTGAAGGGTTAAAGCACAATCTGCTTAGCATTAGTCAGTTGTGCGACAAAGGTATGAAGATCACCTTTGAACCTAAATACTGTCTTATCAGCAATGGAGCAACAAATAAGCTACTTCTTGTGGGAAAAAGGGTGAACAACATTTATTTAATCGACTTCACAGATAATGCATTCGAATCTCTTGTTTGTCTGATGACTAAGGAAGAAGATGTGTGGCTATGGCACAAAAGACTAGCTCACATTAGTATGAGTCAACTGAACAAGCTTGTCTCTTATAATCTAGTGAATGGTCTGCCAAAGATTCGATTCAAGGCTGATAGATTATGTGATGCATGCCAAAGAGGAAAGTAAACCAAACAGTCATTCAAAAGTAAGAGTGAAATGTCAACCAAGAAGCCTCTGCAACTACTCCACATGGATCTATTTGGACCATCCAAAACCAAGAGTCTTGGAGGTAATTCATACGGACTAGTTATAATAGACGATTATTCAAGATATACTTGGACTTATTTCATTACAGCCAAAAGTGATGCACTCAAGGTCTTCAAAAGATTTGCCACTATCGTCCAAAATGAAATGGATATGAAAATCAAGGCTATTCGAAGTGAACATGGAGGAGAGTTTCAAAATAAGGATTTTGATGAATACTTAGCTAAAATGGGAATCACTCACAACTTCTCTGCACCCAGAACACCACAACAAAATGGAGTTGTGGAAAGAAAGAATAGAGCACTTGAAGAGTTGGCATGGTCAATGCTGAATGATAGGGACATGCCGAAATACTTTTGGGAAAATGCAGTGAGCACATCGTGTTATGTACTGAATAGGACAATCATCAGATCTATACTAAAACTTACACCATATGAATTGCTTAGAGGAAGGAAGCCAAAGATTTCACATTTGAGAATCTTTGGAAGCAAGTGTTTTATATTGAATAATGGCAAGGAAAATCTTGGAAAGTTTTACTCAAAAGCTGATGAAGCAGTTTTCGTAGGATATTCCTTGAACAACAAGGCATACTGGGTATACAACAAGAGAACTATGAATGTGGAGGAATCTATTCATGTTGCATTTGATGAGTTTATCATGGATTCAAGCCATTCTAAACAAGTCAGGAACTTTGTTGAAGAAGACGAGAACTTAATTGATGAAGAAGGTCCTGAAGAAGTTATTGAGAAAGAAGTTGAAATAGAGCAAGTCGAATCTCCTAAAGTTGAGTCGATTAAGACTTGGAAGGTACCAAAAAATGTCTCAATAGAAAACGTTATTGGTGAAATGTCAAGAGGGGTGTCTACAAGAAGACAACTGAACCAGTATTGCACGAACGTTGCTTTTGTATCCAAAATTAAGCCAAAGAAAATTGAAGAAGCACTAAGTGACGAAAATTGGATGGTAGCCATGCAAGAGGAGATGAATTAGTTCACAAGGAATAATGTATGGGAATTAGTGCCTAGAAAACCTGAGTTACAAGTTATAGGTACAAAATAGGTTTTCCGGAATAAGATGGATGATTCTGGTGAAATTATAAAGAACAAGGCAAGACTAGTAGCAAAAGGCTACTGTCAAGAAGAAGGAATCGACTATGATGAAACATATGCGCCTGTAGCCAGACTAGAAGCTATCACAATAATTTTAGCTATTGCATCTACAATGAAATTTAAGATGTATCAAATGGATGTTAAGAGCGCCTTTCTGAATGGTTATATCAAGGAAGAGGTATATGTTGAACAAACACCTGGATTTGAAGATTTTGAATACCCTGATCATGTTTACAAGCTCAAAGAGGCCTTATACGGATTAAAGCAAGCACCAAGATCATGGTATGAAAGTTTAAGTGAATTTCTTATGAAGAAAGGATACTTAAGAGGAAAGGTTGATTCCACTCTTTTCATAAAAACCTCAAATAGTGATAAACTGTATGTACAAATTTACGTTGATAACATTATTTTTGGTTCAACTAATCCTATGTTGTGCAAAGAGTTTTCAAAAGTCATGCAGGAAGAGTTTGAAATGTCTATGATGGGTGAACTAACATATTTCCCAAGACTACAAGTGAAGCAAACTACAGATGGCATATTCATCCACCAATCTAAGTACTGCAATGATCTGTTGAAAAGATTCAAGATGACAGAATGCAAAGATGATGCTACCCCAATGGCAACTAATTGTTACTTAGATCTAGATGAAGCTGGAAAAAGTGTAGATCAAAGAATGTTTCGAGGTATGATCGGTTCACTACTTTATCTTACTGCTAGTAGGCCTGACATAATGCATAGTGTCTGTCTATGTGCTAGATTTCAATCTACTCCTAAAAAATCACATCTTAGTGTTGTTAAAAGAATTTTAAAATACCTCAAAAGACCTAAAAACCTTGGACTATGGTATTCAAATGGCTCAAATCTTTTTCTAAATGGATACAATGATTCTGATTTTGGAGGTTGTAAGCTAGATAGAAAAAGCACTAGTGGCACATGTCATTAACTTGGTTCATCATTGATTTCTTGGCATTCAAAGAAACAAGCATGTGTGGCTTTATCTACCACAGAAGCTGAGTACATAGCTGCTGGAAGCTACTGTGCACAATCTCTTTGGATAAAGAGTTAATTAGAGGACTATGTGATGGATGTCGCACCCCATGGAAAATTTAATGTGCATAAAAGAATGCAGTATAGACTAGGAAGTGACTCCTAGGTCGTCTCTCAAGGACCAAATGTGGTTCAGGAATTAGGTCTAACACTGATGAAGGTTGAAAAACAGTTATTTTCATATGTCATTTTAGACCAAATTACTCCCTTTACTGCTTAGAATGAGCTTAGAATCAAGCAAAACTTAATAAATGAGTCTGTAGAGAGTCAAAAGCTATTTTTAGAGATATTATGCTTGTTTTGCATTGTTTTGTAGCATTTTTTAGAAAGTGAAGAATAGAGTTGAAGATGAAGGTCGTAGACTCAAGAAAAGGGAAGAAAAATGAAGAAATGAAGAGTCGACGTATCACCCGGTGGTAAATTACACCGCTGGGCGGTCCAGTGCGAGGAGTAGGCACCTAGCGTGGGCGCTGGGCGGATTTGCGATTAGAGGCAAACCGCTGGGCGGTAGACCCCTGCTGCCAGGCCGTAGCGCGGCTTGAGGGAAACTGCCGGGCGAAACAAGTGTGATGTCGGGCGATTGTCTGCTGGGCTTGGGTCTGTTTTCTGTTGCGCTCCTCACTTATAAATAGCCCTATTGCGAGTTTAGATGTATTCTTTTGACAGAAGGGNGNGNCCAGACCTAATTTCACTCTCTAGAGAGGATCTCTTGGATGCTTAGGCTCCATTTCTTCTTATCTAGGGTTTGCTTTTCCATTCTTCATCCATTTTTCATCTAGGTTCACCATGACAATGGTGAACCAAACCCTATTGTTATTGGGGGAAACAATGTAATCTTTTGATACTCTCTTTTATTGAAACTCTGGTTTATTTATATGGTTTCCATATGCTTTGATTATTAATTGTTGGGTTCTCAAATGTGCTTAATGCTTTTACCGTTTAACTCATTCGATAACTGTTGTTTGTCTTTATTGATACGGGGACGTACAGTAATGTCATGAACTGGTGAGTGATTCCTTGATTAAGCAATACCACCTAGGGATAGGGGTAGGACGATCAATTGTTTTTCACTTCTACTCTATAATGCATTATTAATTACTAGGGGAGGCTAGGGATAGCAAGCCAGTAATTAGTAATAGGCTCTTTTCGCCGAGGGATCGGGTTAAGGGTAGGCCAAGAAAGTTGCATAACAATTAGTTAAACAAGAAAATAAATCAAGAGGAGTAAATAAGAGAGAACGGATAAGATGAAATTGTAAACCCCCAACAACTCCATTCATCCATCGTTTTCTTCTCGTCAATTGAATCAATCACTTTTGCATGTTTATATTTTGTTCTCTGATGGGTTGCGCTGCTCAATCAAATTTGATTGCATAATAAGAAATGCAGTATAGCTAGGAAGTGACTCCTAGGTCGTCTCTCAAGGACCAATTTGCGGTTCAGAATCGAGTCTAACACGAAGTGGGGGGGGTTGTGAAAGGTTTGCGTGGTGAATGCAGAAAAATTAAAATGAAATTAAATTAAAACGCAGATGTAAAAACGTAATTAAATTCAATTAAAACGAAATGAAACGCAGCAACACATTTCACCATGCATGAAAATGAAATTAAAACAATATAAACGAAATTGCTACAGTAAATACAAAAATTCACGCTGGAATAGGACAACTCTGACCTTTGCTCAATCTTTTATCCATAACCTTTTCTACAGAGATCTAAATGAGATGAGGTTTGTTTTTCCTGTAAAATATACTCAAATATCTTTCATTTGACACATAAAACGTAGCATTTGGACCTCTGGTGTGGTTGTAGTTATTTTTTTAAAATCGAGCTTAGAGAGTGAAAATGCTAAACCCAATATTAGAGCAAACAAATATCTAACCATAGTTAAAACTACTAAAATGCAACACTAAATTAGAGGAATCAAAAGCAACTCAAAATGCAATGAAAAATATTTTAAAACTAAATAAAATAAACAAACATAATTTTCTACCAACTCATGTGACATGTGCATCTACCAAGATGAATTGAAATTGCAATGGCCTAAAAAGAAGTAGCTCCTCGCCGTGAGGTGTGTGTTGCTGTTGTCCAAACCGTTCCAGCCCCATGTGCCTTCTTGCTTCCAAAATCAAATTTAACACCTAAACTAATTACTGCTGGACGAGACATTTCTCTGCTCACAAACTCCAAAAGAAATGTTGAATGTATTAAAATTGGAAAGCTTTAGGAATATATAAATGCAGTGCAGTAAAACCAATTCAATCAATCACCATTTTTTCTAATTAAAGTCAGCATGCTTATGCAAATAAAATGCCCATAAAATGTTGCAATAAAACCTTAATAATAAAATAAAAAGAAAGATGCGTGAATTGAGAAATGAAAAGGGCAGCGTCATTCAGCTTCTACATTCTCCTGGAACTCCCCATTGCAGCGTTATCACCATGTGCCTTTGTAAAATTAAAATTAATCCTTGGGTGGTAGCAGTAGCAAATGAAGAGGTAAAAAAAAATTGCTTTCTCATCAATTATCCAATTCCCAATACAATGAAACCCATGTTCCATCTTTTTCCCAAAAATATGTTCCAGCAAAGAAATGAAAAATGCCGAGAGCCTTCCTCCAACGTTGCAGCCACTTTCCTTCTCTCCCTTTTTTTTTTGTATGTGACGGTTGCCTCTACATGCTAAGGCCAAGTGTCTCAAAAATAGGGTGGGGTCCACCTCCTTTACAAAACCCTAGGTGCCATGTGTCATCTATTCTACCATTTGGGCCTAAACTATTTTACCAAAAATTGGCCCATTGTTTACAAATTTAATTAAAACTAACTAGACTACTAAGTTTCAAAGTAATTAAATNTGAAATGTCCATGTGAAGAGTCTTAACTTATTTGATAGCACTCCAAATGTCCCAAATTGAATTTCCAAAATTTTCCCTGAAAATAATAATGCAAATAATTAGCTCAAAATATTCAAATTAATTAAAATTAGAATTTCTGGCCAAATTAAGCACTATTAGCATAAACGGGAAAATACCAGACAATTAAGCACAATTCCCTGATTAATTCTAGCACAATAAACTAAGTGAAGTCGATAAAATATCGATTCATCATTCTTATACCCAATTAATTAATTTTTANTTTCAAGTCTTTCGATCTTAATTCACACGAACGATAAGGCCTTTCGAGTCTCTTGGGAAAACGATACTTGGACTTACCATTTATTATTACTTGATACGATTTGGTACGCTTGCCAATCCGTTAACAAGTTTTTGGCGCCGTTGCCAGGGACACGAGGTTTAACTTTTTCAAGTAGTGTGAATTGATTGAATTTGACTTGATCTTTCATGTTTATTTTTGTTCTAATAAATGTTTTCTTGGGTTTTGTGCCTAACCTTTGCAGAATGCAGTATGGACAAGGATTTGATTATATGGGCACTCAATCCTACCAAAATAATTTCAATCACTAGTGGGAACCTCACTCATACATAGATAAAAGTCGATATGGACAAGCTTTTGTGCCTCATTTCATGCCTATACAAAGAAGT
This sequence comes from Vigna radiata var. radiata, assembly GCF_000741045.1. Lineage (NCBI taxonomy): Eukaryota > Viridiplantae > Streptophyta > Magnoliopsida > Fabales > Fabaceae > Vigna > Vigna radiata. Next base: position 19,693,307 of record NC_028351.1, read on the forward strand.
GCAAAATCTGATGAAATTTTTTAGAGGATTATGAATAGAAATGTATACCATGCCAAAGGCATAGAGGAGAATATAAAGAATGATGAATTCTTTCCACAAGACATGTATACAAGATTTTCTTCTCATAGATGTATGGAAGAGAGGCAACAATATCAGTGGAAACAACAATACTCCCAACAATAGAAACGTGGGAGTATGATCAACAACTATGCCAACAGATAGTTGATGTGATGGAACAAGTCAAAATCCTTAATGAAAAATTCGACAAATTTCTGGAGCGATGTGAGTCTCAACGCTATGAAGTTACCTTCAGAAATTTGGAGACACAAAAGGATGAGGTTGTTGATGAGGAGAAGATAGAAGAGAAAGAAACAGAAAAGGTTTCTACTGAGGAGAAGATAGAAGAAGAAGAGATAGAGATATATGAGGAGAAAATAGAGAAAGAAGAAGCACAAAGGTTGAGTGAGGGAGATAAAGCTGAGGAAAAAGAAAAAGCAGTGGTTGAAAGAAACAAAAAAAAGAAGAAAATAAGAAAAAATAAAAAAGGAAAGTTGAGGAAGGAGAAGATCGAGAAAAGGAGGAAGAAGGGAAGGAAGAAAATATCATATGAAAAGCCTCTTCCTCGTCAAAAGAAGAATCATAGGAAGGAAAAGAAGTGAAAATACTTTATGGAGATCTTCAGGAAATTGAAGATTAAAGTTCCTATGATTGATACATGGAAACATGTGCTTGGTTCGATCAACTTTTTGAAGAGATTCAGTAGGAAGAAGAAAAAGAAAAGAATACCAAGCAAGAAGAAATTCAACACCTACTGATGGGTGTTTGTTGGGGTCATCCCAATTGTTGTAGCATATTTTTTTTTTATTTTATTATTTTTTTTTTAGTTTAGGTTTATTCATTTTTAAACTTGTAAATATGTGTATTTTTGGAACAATTGTGTTTGGTAGCATCTATTGAGGGATGCTAATTTTTGGTATCCACTGAAGGATACCTGGAAGGTACACCTATTGATGGGTGTTGGAAAGATTCGCACTTACTGACAAGTGCTAAACAGGTTTGGGTCAGGCTCGTGACGTTAAACAAGCGCTACTAGGAGGCAACCTAGATTCTCTATTACACTTTCGCATTTTTAAATTCCTAGAATAGGTTGAATTTGAATTTCAGTGTGTATTCTTGGCTTGAATACTTTTTCTGAAAATATTTGACTGAATAAGTTGCATGATGAGACTATTTGATGATGATTTGATGTGGTTGATAATTGAGCTGCATTGCATGTTGATATTCTACGAAATAGATGGGTGATGAATTATGATTGTGGTTATGATGATAAGCAGGGTGTATGAATGAATCTTGTGTGACAAAGCATGTTGTGTGAGGTATTGAGCTCCAGAGTGTTCATTGCTGTATGTATTGTTCATTGGAAAGCATGAATGATATTGCCTTAATCTGGATGATTGATTGAATTTCATGTGAATGTCATATGATCAAGGCCATTTTTTGAAAACCTTTCTCTAGCCAAATATTCACCCAAAGTGCTTGAAAATATTATACCCTTTTTGAACCTTTGCCTTAAACAGGATGTGAACCCTTGTCTTGAAATTCTTTACCTTGAGTTGGGATGAGCTTAACTGTATGTGATGAAAAGGTTCAAGTTTGGGGTTGCGTGGGGGAAATTGGAAAGCTTTTAAGAAGCATTGAGCTCAATTGTTGAAAAAGAAAAATGCATGTGAAAAAGAAAAAGCATGAAGATGAGCTCAATGAAAAGAATAAGGGAAAAAGTTGGGAATGAGAGAAATTGGTAAGGAAGAGAGTTGTGCTTAAATGAGGAATACTATGAGAGCTCTCTTGACTCAAGGATTTTTCATTCCAGAAAAACCAATTCTTCTTGTTAGCCCAACCTTATTACAAGCCTTGGAAAAGTCCTTTTGATGGCATTTGCATGTAAAGATGTTGATTGTTTGAGATGATTGGCAATTTTATTTTGTGTGACTTGTGAATGATAGAGAGTTGGAGTGTGACCCTAAACACTTGAGTGATTGAGTGAAACACTTGCTTGGCATGAATTATTAATTTTCATGAGTGCATTTTTGCTTAGTGGATTGGTCATTCATAATGTGTAACATTTGTTGTGCGATCTATGGACTGAACTGGATTGAAAGCATGCATGCATCTTAATTTGATTTCACTGAAGATTTGAGATTGAGTAATGTTTGTCATGTACTTTAGGAGTGTTGAATCATTGGATGAAATAGTATAAAGCCAAGTTATGTTTTGTTTGCTTGAGGACAAGCAAAGTTCTAAGTTTGGCATGGTGATGAAGGTTGAAAAACAGTTATTTTCATATGTCATTTTAGACCAAATTATTCCCTTTACTGCTTAGAATGAGCTTAGAATCAACCAAAACTTAATAAATCAGTCTATAGAGAGTCAAAAGCTATTTTTAGCGATATTATGTTTGTTTTGCATTGTTTTGTAGCATTTTCGAGAAAGTGAAGAATGGAGTTGAAGATGAAGGTCGTAGACTCAAGAAAAGGGAAGAAAAATGAAGAAATGAAGAGTCGACGTACCGCCCGGTGGCAAATTACGCCGCTGGGCGGTCTAGTGCGAGGAGTAGGCACCTGGCGTGGGCGTTGGGCGGATTTGCGATTAGAGGCAAACCGCCGGGCGGATTTGCGATTAGAGGCAAACCGTCGGGCGGTAGCGCGACTTGAGGGAAACCGCCGGGCGGAACAAGTGTGACGTCGGGTGGTTGTCTGCTGGGCTTGGGCCTATTTTCTGTTGCACTCCTCACTTATAAATAGCCCTATTGCGAGTTTAGATGTATTCTTTTGACAGAAGGGCGCGACCAGACCTAATTTCACTCTCTAGAGAGGATCTCTTGGATGCTTAGGCTCCATTTCTTCTTATCTAGGGTTTGCTTTTCCATTCTTCATCCATTTTTCATCTAGGTTCACCATGACAATGGTGAACT
>NC_028351.1:19697357-19716465 GCF_000741045.1 Vigna radiata var. radiata
CAAATCTAATTTACACCATGCAGTTTCATCAACTAAGAGAAGACTCAACACCAACTGGGCAACTAAGTGTATACCCAATTGCAAGTGCAAATACAGATTAGATAATAACCAAGTCAGAGTGGCAATTACACATACAGTCTAGAAATCTCAACGAAGCAATGTAATATCGCTAATGACCAACCCGAGTAAATTAATCTAACATGACAGTTAAATTATCACTACCGAAAATACTAAATGAAATTGCTAAACCTAACACTGCAATAGACAAATATCCAAACATAATTAAAGCTATTAAAAATGAAACACTTAAGCTAAAACATTTAAATGTAAAATGTAGCATATAAATAAGAAAATGCATCAATTAGAAATTAAGTTGCTAAATTAAATAAATAAAAAGAAAAATTCCTTGGAATTCTTCTCCCGTGGACGTGGCAGCCATGTGCCTCTCTAAACATTAAATGAAATCTCCAAGAAAACAATTCATAAAACTTTCCTCCATGTGGGTCGTGCACCTTCCTTTCTCCCAGCTCATTCAGTGTCTACTCCTTTTTTTTAAAGCAAAGATAAAATGAATCACCACCTTATAATGATCTCAACCAAATTGTAAATGTAACATGCAACAAAAAATTAAAATGAATTCGCGTGTCTGAGGAGTCGATATTTTATTGATTTCACTTAGTTTATTGTGCTAGAATTAATCAGGGAATTGTGCTTAATTGTCCGGTATTTTCCCGTTTTTCCTAATTATGCTTAATTTGACCGGAAATTCTAATTTTAATCAATTTGAATTTTCTGAGCTAATTATTTGGATTATTATTTTCAGGAAAAGTTTTGGAAACACAATTTGGAGCATTGGGAAGGAGACAAAATAATTCAAGACTCTCAAATTAGTCATTTTAAATTTTAGTTATATTGTAATTTAATTGTTTAAACTTTTTGGACAAGCTTTTGTGCATTGGGCCAATGTTGGCAAATTTTATGATGGGCCCAAAGTGTAAAGATGACACATGACACCTAGGGTTTTTATTTTTTGGCTGGACCCCACCTAATTTTTGGTGACACACGACCCTAGCAAAAGAGGTGCAGCCGTCACATTGTAAATTTTAATTCAATATCTCGATAATTTTAAAAGAACCAGCCGCCACACATTTTGGGATTCATTCTCAGCTGGAAACAATTTTGGGGAGAGCTTGGAAATGTTGTTCTCGGTTAAGGGCATTGGATGAGAATCATATTTTTCTTTTGTTGCCACTTACATTCGGACATTGCTTTGAAAGTTTATTGGAGATGAACTATTTTGTTTTTATGCAGTTTTAATTTTTCAAGGGGAAGGATGAATTTTATTTATTGTAGTTCAGCACTTTTTGCTTTGTCTAACATTTATTTTCCTCTCATTTTCACTCAAGTCACGGTTTAGGTAGCTGCTGTTACCTTTTTCTTCATTTTCGATTTAAAAAAGAAGAAGAAAAAAGCGCATTTCATTTTGAGCTGAAGGCTACGGCCTGGAGATTTAATTTGTTTTAGAAAGAGCTTGCATTTGTATTGTGGTTGGAGGTGTCACGACTTATGAGCTGCAACGAAGGAAGCACGGTGCTGGAATGATTGTATGCCCTGATTATTTACTTGGGAAAAAGCTTGATTTCATCTTCTTTTCTTGAACCTTTGGGCAGTGCATTTAATTTGGTGAGCATTGCCACGGTCTGATGCTACAAATTGGAGGCACATGTTTTTCAAGAAGAGAGAAGCAGGAGGTGTCATGCTTCATGATGTAGGATTTTAGGATTTTCTTTTGCTAGAATAAAAGGAATTATTACATCTTTAATGTAGCAAGAGCACGGTGACAACAACTCTAGGTTCCTTAAATGATAGTAGGCTATTCATTCATTGCATACAGGAAGGAATGGTGCACACGGTGAATGCTGGCTGGATGGGACGGCTAGTACTTATTCCATGAGTTGAATATTAGTCTACTTTAGAAAAAGTTATGAAGCTAGTGGTGATGGGATGTTTGGTAGCTTTAGGTGTAGGAATGTTTTCTCTTTTATTTCTTTGAAGATTGAAGAAGGTGATTTAATGAAGTGGGAGTTGATGTTCGGCATCTTGGGAAGAGACACAAGTATGTTTTCAATCAGGAGAATGAAGGTCACGGACAAGATGGGTTCTTTAACAAGTAAAAGCAACTTCAACTCCTTTTGGTAGAGCACTTGGTCACGTAAGGTAAGGTGGTTGATAAGTTTATATTTTCTTATTTTCTTTATCTTTAAAATATTTCACATGCATTTTTAGTTATTTTTCATTTTCTTAAATTAGTGTTGCAATTTAATAGTTTTAATTGTGCTTAGATATTTATTTGCGCTAGTATTGGGTTTAGCATTTTCACTCTCTTTGATGCTTTCAATTATATTCGGTTGTGTTCAATTTTCAGTTTTAATTTAGTGTAATTGCATTCACAAACCTTTCAACAACAACCCACTTCGTGTCTGACTTAATTCTCGAACCACATTTGGTCCTATAGAGACGACCTAGGAGTCATTCCCTAGGTATACTGCATTTCTCATATGTAATCAAATTTGTATGGGTTGCGACAGCCCATCAGTGTCCGCTGAAATTGAAAGACCGTGTGTGCCTCCATAAAAAGAATAAATAATCGTGTTGCTTCCAAAATTAAATCAACCACCGCTTTCTTTCTCAAGCTAAATAAAATGAGCTTCTCCAAAAAGAATTCACCGCATATGACTTTCTTTCCAAGCTGAAATCACCTCTGCACCACCAGGACCGTGACACTTCTCTTCTCGAATTGAAAGACGCTGCATCCACGTGCTTCCCAACAAACAGCGTTCTACTTCTAAAATAAATCTGAATTCTCTAAAAGCTAATTGAAATGATCGCTTAAACTAACAAATTAGTTGCAACTAGAATAAAGAAAAACATGCAATGCTTAAACTAATAAATGAAGGCTCATCTAACAAGTTCCATTCATTACACGGAAATGTACTAAAAAAAAGAAATGCATTGGCAGTAATAGGATGCAAATGAATTGCTGAATTTAATGCTGAACATTAGAAAACGCAATTGATGAATTATTGAAATTTAGCTTCACATTCAGCAGCCATTACACCATTTCTCTGCTTCAGCAATAAATCAACACTTTTCTTCCAGCAAGGTGAAGAAATGAGCTTGTGTGCTCTTTCCGTGATAGCGTGCAGCTTAAAATTAAAAATGTCGTGTAAAAGAAAGAAATTAACGTGACAGCAATGGAGTTATCTCAATTGAAAAGATATATGAATCTTCCTCTCGGTTCAAGCAGAAAAAGAAACACAAAACCCAAAAACTAAAGGTAAAGTGGCGGCTGGAAGCTTCATTCTCCTTCATCCACCATCAAAAAACATCAGCATGGTTCCTCTCTAAATATTAAAGGGTTTAATACCTATTTTGGTCCCTCTTTTGGGAGGGTTTGTTCAAAGTGGTCCTCCCTTTTTTTAAAAGTTCACTTAAGTCCTAACTTTTGCAAAAACTGTGCAAATAGGTCCTTTTTGGTAACGATGTTAAAAAACTAACGGCAGAACTGCCAAGTGGCTAATATTTGATGACGTGGCATTGTTATGTGTTTTAAAAAATTAATTAAATGTGACGTGGAATATGTAAAAGTTAGGGTTAAAATAAAATTAGGATTTGGGATAAAATCAAATGATGATTTTCTGAGCAATTTAGGATTCAACATCAAGATTCAACACAGATTCTTGGTTAAATTGTGTTCGTAGTGCATAAGCTCTTGAATCTGATGCTTCTACTGATAGTTGCATTAATTCCAGAGGATTCCCCTCCATAAGGAGCAGTTGGTCTCCTGATACTCTGAACCTGCCCCTTACGATTCTTAACAGCTTTTTGATGCTTCAGCTGCAAAAAATTAAGATAACAAGAAAAAAAAATAACAAATGTCAAGCAAGAAACACACCAGTTAACCAACAAAATTTTAGGATTTTGTTCACCGCAATTAAAGTGAGTACCTTGTAGTTCTTTCTGGGATTCTTTTTTTGCCTTGTTGCGATTGCGAGTTAGTGACAAGGAAAAATCTTTAAATTTGAAGGAAAACATGAGCTATTCAATTAAAAACCGTAGTAGATAGAACAAGAACCTGAGAAGAAATTAAACGTTTTCCTTCTACAGTCTCAAGCTGTGAGGAGATTGAAGTGTTCCTGTAAAAAGCAATCAATCTTTTGTTACAAAACTGAAGACAGTGGCAACAATAAAATTGAAATAGCCAAAGGCATAGCATTAACATATTGCAAAAGAATCAGATAAAACCAATCCCCATAAGCATTGTGCGCGAGGAGGACGAAGGTGAACGGAGGTTCGAAACTGGACGAACGCGCGTTTTTGCTTCGCAGGTGAAGGTTACAGATGAGTCGCCCTTGTGTTTTGTTCCTGGGTTTTTGTGTGCAGGTTTCCAAATCCCTAGAGGTGCGTCGCGATTCTGAAAGACGCTCAACTTCCGGCCATGGAGGTGTTGCGAGATTGATCACTTGTTGCGCAATGGTGGCCGACGGGATGGTGGGGCGACGATTTGCGCGTGGTGGCTTTGGGTTTTGGCAGCGACGACGACTTTGGGTTTTGATGGCCACCGGCGGATCTGGTGTGGCGGCTAGGGTTTGGTGGCAATTAGGGTTTCTGTTGGAGAAGATGGTGATGACGTGGCAAAGGGGACTGAGGTGGCAGCACCTGTGGCAACACGTAGTGACTTAATAGCCACCTGGCACCTGTGCCGTTAAGAAACTTAACGTCGTAACCAAAAAGGACCACATTGAAAAGTTTTTGCGAAATTTAGGACTTTAATGAACTTTTTGAAAAAGAAGGGAACACTTTGAACAAAACATTCCAAAAGAGGGACCAAAATAGGTATTAAACCAATATTAATGTCAAATAATAAAAGTGAAGAGTGTGACGGCGGGTGTCAATCCCTAGGACATGTGTCTCCAAAATAGGGGTGGGGACCACCTTAAAAGAAAAACCCTAGGGTGACAAGTGTCCTTCTACTATTTGGGCCCAACAACATTTTTCCAAAATTGGCCCAAGATGTAAAGAGTTTGTCCAAAAAGTTTAAACAATTAAATTACAATATAACTAAATGTAAAATGTCTAATTGGAGAGTCTTGAATTAATTTGCCTCCATCCCAATGCTCCAAAATATATCTCAAAGATTTTCTCTGCAATTAAAAATGCAAATAATTAGGTCAGAATATTCAAATTAATTAAAATAAGAATTTCCGGTCAAATTAAGCACAATTAGGAAAAACGGGAAAATACCGGACAATTAAGCACAATTCCCTGATTAATTCTAGCACAATAAACTAAATGCAGTCAAGAAAATATCGACTTATCAAAATAGACCACACTTAGTCTTTTGCACTCCTGGGAAAAATCAAGACGCAAATCAAGGAACAATTCAGAGGACATGAGAGTATGACACAGACTCAGCAGACAGAAAACAAAGGTTCACAAGGATAGAAATAGAATTACACAATCTTCAAGAACTCTGGACAAAGAAAAGGAGTACACAGTATCCAACACCGAATCAAAGAAAGCAGATACTGATGAAGTCATCAGGGCAATCCAAAAATGGCAAAATGATCAATCAGCTCAAGAGTTGAATTAAAAGCAAAAGAACCTCACTGATACACTATTAGTGTGTCTCTCAAGTGTCTAGGAGAAACAATGTCAACTCAATGCAATGAAGAAAGCAAGCAACAAACAGTCTTGGCAAGTCTCTAATATCAACACTCAAACACATATGCATGTTGAAATTAAAAGGTCTTTTATGGGTGAAATGGGGCCAAGGACAAGGGAGGATAAATATGGATGAGAAGCTACAAACCAAAAGAAATAGAGGAGCAATGGGGAACAAGTGTAAACACATTAAATCACACCCAAAATCTCTAATTCAATCCTCTTCTTGACTCCATTATTCACAATTTTTTTTCCTCATTTTTTTTTTCCATCTTGTCTCTTTTTTGATCTCTCTTTTCATAACACAACTTCAAGAGACAAGATACACAACATATTTACAAAAACAAAAACAAGAAGAGGAACCAACTAGCCAATTCATCTGAATTCCCAAGGAGACCACACTTGTTCCCACAACACTTCCAAAGCTCCAAAATTCCCTAAGGTTAAGGTAATCATGGTTTTTCACTTAGGGCTAGTGTATAAGCTTCAAAACAAAGAAATGGGGAAAGTATAGGCTCAAAAGGGGTTATCAAGGGATTTAAACAAGGTAGGCTCATTTGGCTAGAGAGGCTCAAGAAAAAAACCGCCCTTATTACTTCCAAACATGCATATCAATCAAGAATCATCAACAAGAGTCAAGCCAAGGCATATGTGCAAGCAATCAAGAGACATATCACACACAACAAAGAATATCAAGTGGCTCAACTCTCAAACATCATAATCATCTTCCAAGCAAAGAAACACATGGATTTCAAATCAATGAGAGTATCAATGAAGTGAAAGACAAGTCTGCAACCTAAACCAAGTCCAAAAATCAAGAGAAACATGCAAAACTGTGCACAAGACGAACAAAAACTACCTAGAAAACAAAAAATTTAACACGGAAAACATAAACTAACAATGAAAAATCATAATCTCCCCCAATAGACCACACTTAAACTACACAGTGTCCTCAATGTGTCACAAGCATCAGATTAGAATTCAGAACAGTCAACAGATCATGGACAAGGGCAATAAAAGCGAGAAAGGGAGGAGAAAGGAAAAGAAAACTCCCCTGGTCATGGTGGCAGTTGCAAATTTTGGACTTTCAAGGAGATGTTCTCCACCATCGGGTTCAGCAAGGAAGTTTTGAAGAGGAATTGTTTCAATCTCCAAATTTGATCAACCAGGGAGGTGTCCTCCACAGTTGGATCTAAGAAGCAGTGATTGTTGATGAGCAGGTTCAACTGGTGCCTATTAATCTTCAAACTGTTTTGTGCACCCTAGTCTTCCACCATGGGTGTGTGTTGGTCAAATTCATGTGTACCTCCTGCAACATGGTTAGTGCAATATGGTTCCAAAGAAATAAGATGCAGGGGTATAACACCCAATCTTAGTGTAACAAGCTCACCCTCAGATATACCCTCAGAACATGAATCAAGTTCAAATTTAGAAGCAGTACCAACAACAGAGGGAGAATTAAAATCATGCTCATCAACATCGTAATCACCAACATACCTATCAATAGCATGATCATCAACAACAGAATCAATCGTAGGTATGTTTACCTCCACTTCCCTGAAAGTTGGTAGAGTAGTGGAAGGTAAAGATGGTCTACCTATCTCAAAAGTGGTGCTTATATCTTCCTGTTCCTCAACATTTTTATCAGACTCACAATTAGTATCACCTATCACAAAGTTGGAAGCTAGTTGTATCACATAATTGATTTCAACACAAATAGAGCAAGAACCAACTTCACAACTACATTTAAAATTTTCAAAAAACTGTGAAAGATCAAGATTTAATCCCAAGTCTAAAGCATCTTTAGTTTTCACAGTTTCTATTTCAAAATCAACATTAACATGTGAATCTGCAGCAGAATCAAGAATATTTGAATGCATAAACAACTCAGGCAAAGTAAGTGGGATTTCAAGTTTAGAGAAAACCTGTGCTGATTCATGATTCATCTCACCAATAACGGCAGAATGAGCAACTGCATCATCAAGTGCAAGAGGGGAGGCATAGGAGGGTGGGGAAGTAGATAGCGCAGTAGTAAGCTCATGACTCTGCTCCCCATCTCCTATGTGAATGGCACTGACATCATGTGGAAGCTGAACAGTCTGGAATGGTGATTCCTCTAAAACTTAAGAGTGTTCCTCGGTGCACTGTGATGAAGGTTGAAAAATAGTTATTTTCATATGTCATTTTAGACTAAATTACTCCCTTTATAGATTAGAATGAGCTTAGAATCAAGCAAAACTCAATAAATGAGTCTGTAGAGAGTGAAAAGCTATTTTTAGCGATATTATGCTTGTTTTGCATTGTTTTGTAGCATTTTTGAGAAAGTGAAGAATGAAGTTGAAGATGAAGGTCGTAGACTCAAGAAAAGGGAAGAAAAATGAAGAAATGAAGAGTCGAGGAGAAGGCACCTGGCATGGGCGCTGGGCGGATTTGCGATTAGAGGCAAACCGCCGGGCGGAACAAGTGTGACGCCGAGCGGTTATCTGCTGGGCTTGGGCCTATTTTCTGTTGCGCTCCTCACTTATAAATAGCTCTAGTGCGAGTTTAGATGTATTCTTTTGACAGAAGGGGGCGGCCAGACCTAATTTCACTCTCTGGAGAGGATCTCTTGGATGCTTAGGCTCCATTTCTTCTTATCCAGGGTTTGCTTTTCCATTCTTCATCCATTTTTCATCTAGGTTCACCATGACAATGGTGAACTAAACGTTATTGTTGTTGATACTCTCTTTTATTGAAACTCTTGTTTATTTATATGGTTTCCATATGCTTTGATTATTAATTGTTGGGTTCTCATCTGTGCTTAATGCTTTTATCGTTTAACTCATTCGATAACTGTTGTTTGTCTTTATTGATACGGGGACGTACAGTAATGTCATGAACTGGCGAGTAATTCCTTGATTAAGCAATACCACCTAGAGATAGGGGTAGGACGATCAATTGTTTTTCACTTCTGCTCTATAATGCATTATTAATTGCTAGGGGAGGCTAGGGATAGCAAGCCAGTAATTAGTAATAGGCTCTTTTCGCTGAGGGATCGGGTTAAGAGTAGGCCAAGAAAATTGCATAACAATTAGTTAATCAAGCAAATAAATCAAGAGGAGTAAATAAGAGAGAGCGGATAAGATGAAATTGTAAACCCCCAACAACTCCATTCATCCATTGTTTTCTTCTCGTCAACTGAATCAATCTCTTTTGCATGTTTATATTTTGTTCTCATACCCAATTATTTAATTTTTAATTTCAAGTCTTACGATCTTAATTCACACGAAAGATAAGGCCTTTCGAGTCTCTTGGGAAAACGATACTTGGACTTACCATTTATTATTACTTGATACGATTTGGTATGCTTGCCAATCCGTTAACACACTGCGCGGTCATCTGCCCCCACAACTCATTCAATGTAGGCTCAGAAGAAGTAGAAGATTTGGCAGGTGCCTCTTGTTGTTGTTGGCACCTCTGATTTTTCTACTGTGGCTGCCTGTAATTGTAGATGTTTGTAGCATAAGCTTGAGGCTCATCATGAGAAACAGGGTTCTGCAAAGAAGGAGAAGCATCCATATAGTGGTCACTTGAAGGATATATAACACACAACCGTGTAACAGATGCAGATGGAGGTGCTGCTGGTCTCTGGTTGGATGCCAGTTGTGTTACCAAACTCATAAGAGAATCAAGCTTGCTTTCCAATTTCTTCTCCACAACTGATGAAGAATGGGCAGGCTCATGATACTGTAGCTGTTGTGGTTCCTGAACAAGTGGAGAAGGCATACAAGAATTCGGAAATGGTTGATATTGCTATGGAGCATCATACCATCCCAAGCTAGGGTCATTCCATCCAAGATCGTTACTGTGACCATACTGAGCAGGGAAGAATTCATCCAAGAATGAATGCTTAAGATCTTCCCAAGAAGTGATGGATCCTGGAGGAAGACAATACAGCCAATCCCTTGTCGCTTCTTGTAATGAATGCGGAAATGCCCTTAAAAACATGTCTTCATCCGGGAATATGGAGGTTTCATTAAAGAGCATAATGTGTATAGCTCCTCCAAATGTCTATGTGGGCATTCACCTGCAAAACCATGAAACCTAGGTAGCAAATGTATCAGTCCAGTGTTGAAAACACAACGAATATCCTCCTCATCAAGTGGAAACAGCTTCCTAGGAGCACTCTCATGAGATGGAGGAGGAACCTTATTGTTCTCAACATATAAACCAACAGTAGAATCATAATCATAGGCACAGGCAGAAGAAATAGTATCCACATAGCCAAAATAGGTAGACATGGGAAAGAAGGGGGAAAAGAAGAATGCAATGAAAATATGCAACTAAAGCTACCTAAATGCAACACACATGATAACACACATACAAAAATGAACACACAGAACAGAACATCACACTCACAACTCAAGACAGAACACAACACAGACTAACACAAGAAAGACCTAAAACTGAATCGTTGGTCCTTGCAACGGTGCCAAAATTTTGATGGGTATCGCACCCCATGCAAAATTTAATGTGCATAAAAGAATGCAATATAGACTACGAAGTGACTCCTAGGTCGTCTCTCAAGGACCAAATGTGGTTCAGGAATTGGGTCTAACACGTAGTAGGGGTTTGTGAAAGGATTGTGAATGCGGATAAACTAAATTAAAACACAGATGCAACAGAAATGTAAAAGCGGAATTGCAAACACATATGTAAAAAAATGGAATCAAATGCAGAATGAAAATCGTTGGTCATTAACTTAATTACAATGCTTCCTATCACAGATCAACAAAATAAAGGAGCGACTCAAACCTCTAATCCAACACAGTTAACCCACTAAGCGAAGGCTAATCATGTTTTCATAAAAGCAAACTAAGTGAACGTATTGTTAACATCAAATCTAATTTACACCATGCAGTTTCATCAACTAAGAGAAGACTCAACACCAACTGCGCAACTAAGTGTATACCCAATTGCAAGTGCAAATACATATTTTATATTAACCAAGTCAGAGTGGCAATTACACATACAGTCCAGAAATCTTAAAGAAGCAATGTAATATCGCTAATGACCAACACGACTAAATTAATCTAACATAACAGTTAAATTATCACTACCGAAAATACTAAATGAAAATGCTAAACCTAACACTGCAATAGAAAAATATCCAAACATAATTAAAGCTATTAAAAATGCAAAACTTAAGCTAAAACATTTAAATATAAAATGCAGCAGATAAATACGCAAATGCATCAATTAGAAATTAAGTTGCTAAATTAAATAAAAAAAAAAAAACTTCCCTGGAATTCTTTTCCCGTGGACGTGGCAGTTATGTGCCTTTCTAAACATTAAATGAAATCTCCAAGAAAACAATTCATAAAACTTTCCTCCATGTGGGCCGTGCACTTTCCTTTCTCCCAGCTCAATCAGCATCTACTTTTTTTTTAAAGCAAAGATAAAATGAATCACCACCTAATAATTCTCTCAACCAAATTGTAAATGTAACATGCAGCAAAAAATTAAAATGAATCCGCGTGTCCTGCTAAAATTCAAAGACTGTGTGTGCCTCCATAAACAAAATAAATGACCGTGCTGCTTCCAAAATTAAATCAACCACCGCTTGCTTTCTCAAGCTAAATAAAATGAGCTTCTCCAAAAAGAATTCACCGCATATGACTTTCTTTCCCGGCTAAAATCACCTCTGCACCACCAGGACCGTGACACTTCTCTTCTCAAATTGAAAGACGTTGCATCCACATGCTTCCCAACAAACAACGTTCTACTTCTAAAATAAATCTGAAGTCTCTAAAAGCTAATTGAAATGACCGCTTAAACTAACAAATTAATTGCAACTAGAATAAAGAAAAACATGCAATGCTTAAACTAATAAATGAAAGCTCATCTAACAACTTCCATTCATCACACGGAAATGGACTAAAAAAAAGAAATGCATTGGCAGTAATAGGATGCAAATGAATTTCTGAATTTAATGATGAACATTAGAAAACGCAATTGATGAATTATTGAAATTTAGCTTCACATTCAACAACCCCTGCACTGTTTCTCTGCTTCAACAATAAATCCAGCAAGGTGAAGAAATGAGCTTGTGTGCTCTTTCCGTGACAGCGTGTGATGAGTCAATATTTTATTGATTTCACTTAGCTTATTGTACCGAATTTATTCAGGGAATTGTGCTTAATTGTCCAGTATTTTCCCGTTTTTCCTACTTATGCTTAATTTGATGAGAAATTCTTATTTTAGTTAATTTGAATTTTCTGAGCTAATTAATTGCATAATTATTTTCAGGGAAAATTTTGAACTACAATGTGGGACATTTGGAAATTAAATGAGATGTTGTGCTTCAATTGAAAGAATTGGGCTGCAAAGTTTATTTTTCTTTAAGAAAAGGGCGGTGGACTAATTAACTGAAGGGTCACGGCCAGCAAAATTAAGCATGTCTCGGCCTTTTTGGATTAGTTCAAGTGTTGCAAACAACTTGAAGGAAAGTGTGCAGCAGCCACACGTTTGATTCACTTGAGCTGGACGGAGTTCCACTTGTGTGGCAATTGGTCTAGCAAAAGAAAAGAATCCAGGAAGAGCTGTCATACTTCCATGCACTTAGACGGCCCAAGCTTCAACACGTTGTCATAAAAGAAAGCTTGGAGAAGGGGTGCTGCGGCCCACGTTGAAGAAGAATGGGGTGTGCGCTGGAAGAAAAATTGAAGGCAGCTTTTCATGCGTCCATGCTTAGATATGGAGGTGCAGCTCACGGCCCATGGAATAAAAAATTAGAGGGGCAGCGGTGATTGAAGGAAAGTGTGTCAGCTGCCAACCACATGCATGTATTTTTTTTTTTAAAGAGAGGATCACATCCGGCCCACCTTCACGTCCAACAGCTCCACGCCTTCAACGCATCAGCTTTACAAATGCAATCACGGCCCACCTTCATCACGCTCTATCAAGCTTCATTCGGCACAACAGTCTTAGCATCTAGCAGAAGGCAGCTCACGGCCCAAGACCTTCACATTAGGCAGCCGCATCTTCAAATGACCCACCAACAACCAAACACACAAGCATTCAGAGGTGCAAGCTCACTGTCCAGCAAGCAATTAAAGGGCTCGAATTAAATTGTTGACAGCACGGCCTACAAGGAAAGAAGCACATGCACGACCCATGATAATTCATTCTGCAAGGAGCTTCCAACACGTGAAAGAAGCTTGGATGTGCAGCAAAGGAAAGGAAGAGAGTCCACGGCCCAACAGCAACACGTTGCAGCCCAACATGTAGCTTCACACAGCACCAACAGAGGAGGGGACATGACTTAAAAAGAAAATAAGGCACGTTACCCTAGGGGGATACTGATATCAGTCGTCACTCATGGAGAATATTACATGAAACTTTCATTACTTGGAGAGAAGATGGAGGGTGATGTGGAATAGAAAGCTCAGTTTCAGCTGTCACGGATCAAGAGGGATTTTGCTTCATTAACACACTTTTTTTTTCTTAGAGAATGAAACAGTGATTCTACTTTTGCTTATTAAATAGACACGGTGACTTCAGTTCATTGGTTGATTTTTTTTTTTAAATAGAAGAGAGCACGTGGATGAAGAGCTCCAAGGGATTATTTTTTTTACTTTCTGCTTGAACTGAGAAGAGATTTTTAATTTGAGAAGATATTTTTAATTCCAAAAGCTTGTTTCATTTAAATATATTCCAGCACTTGGTAGTGAATTGCATTCTCCTATTTTCTTTTGCTGTTGTCCGTGATTTTGTTTTGGGTTGAGCACTTTGCATTGATTTTCTCTTTGATTCCAGCACGCGGTGGTTTATGTATTTTGAGGCCATTTATTTCTTTACTTCCAGAGGTTGCATACCTCTTTTTGAATTGAAGTTTCATTTGTCTAATCATTACTATTTTATACGAATATGCACTCTGAACTTAATTCTTATTTAGCAATTTTCAGTAGTTAATGCCCGTATTCCTTTAAATTTATTTTGGGTTGCATGTGCTTATTAAATGCGTTTTGTATTAACATTTGATTTTAACTTCATTGCATTTCTTTAGCTCAATAGTTACATTTTAATTGTTTTAATTATGTCTGAATATTTATCTCTTGTAGTGTTAGGTTTAGGATTTTATTTTACTTTAATGTTTTCTATTTTATTCGGTTGCGTTTAATTTCTGTTCATTTTAATTGAATTTAATTCTCATCTCAAACACCTTCAAACCCCCCCCCCCTCCCCCACTATGTGTTAGACCTGATTCTGAACCGCAGTTGGTCCTTGTGAGACGACCTAGGAGTCACTTCCTAGCTATACTGCATTTCTCTTATGCTCATTAAATTTTTTATGGGCCGCGACACCCATCAAAATTTTGGCACCGTTGTCGGGGACCAACGGTTCTGTTTTAGGTCTTTTGTTGTGTTAGTGTGTTGTGTTTTGTCTTGTGTTGTGAGTGTGATGTTCTATTTTGTGTGTTCGTCATTGTGTGTTGCATTTAGGTAGCTTTAGTTGCATATTTTCATTGCATACTTCTTTTCCCCTTCTTTCCCATGCCTACCTATTTTGGTTATGTGGATACTGTTTCTTCTGCCTATGTCCATGACTTTGATTCTCCTTTGGCAGTTAACTCTGATATTGCTTCTCATCCATATTCTGCTGACTTCTATGTTGAGAACAGTACGATTCCTCCTCCATCTCATGAGAGTGCTCCTAGGGAGCCGTTTCCACATGATGAGGAGGATATTTGTTGTGTTTTCAACACTGGACTGATACATTTGCTGCCTAAGTTTCATGGTTTTGCAGGTGAATGCCCACATAGACATTTGGAGGAGTTCTGCACATTATTCTCTTTAATGAAACCTCCAGATGTCCCGGATGAAGACATTTTCTTAAGGGCATTTCAACACACATTATACGGAGCAACAAAGGATTGGTGTTACTGTCTTCCTCCAGGCTCCGTCACCAGTTGGGAAGATTTGAAGCATCAATTTCTAGACAAATTCTTCCCTGTGCGGTATGGTTGTAGCGACGATCCTGGGTGGAATGATCCTAACTTGGGATGGTATGGTACTTCAGAGCATCAATATCAGGAACCATCATTCCAGACTCCTTGTATGCCTTCTCCACCTGTTCAGGAACCACAGCAGCTGCAGTCTCATGAGCCTGCCCATTCTTTATCAGCTGTTGGTAGGAAATTGGAAAGCAAGCTTGATTCTCTTGAGAGTTTGGTGACACAACTGGCATCCAACCAGAGACTAGCACCTCCATCTACATCTGTTGCACGGTTGTGTGCTTTATGTTCTTCTAGTGACCACTATACGGATGCTTGTCCTTCTTCGGAGCACCCTGTTTCTCACGATGAGCCTCAAGCTTATGCTACCAACATCTACAATAACAAGCAACCACAACAGAAAAATCAGAGGAAACGGGAACAACAAGAGGCATCTACCCGACCACCTGCCAAGTCTTCTACTTCTTCTAAGCCAATATTGAATGATTTGTGGGGGCAAATAGCCAGACAAACCATTGAGGAACAGTCTCGTGTTTTATAGGGACCTCCAATTCAGACTGTTCATATTACTGATGATGTCAGTGTCACCCGCATAAGGGATGAGGAGCAGAGTCATGAGCCTACTATTGCACCGTCTACTTTCCTACACTCTTATGTCCCTGCTCTTGCGCCTGAGGATGCAGTGGATCATTCTGCTGTTATTGGTGAGATGAATCATGAATCAACCCAGGTTTTCTCTAAACTTGAAATCCCACTTGATTTGCCTGAGTTGTTCATGCATTCAGATATTCTTGATTCTGCTGCAGATTCACATGTCAGTGATGACTTGAATATAGAAACTGTGAAAACTGAAGATGTTTTAGACTTAGGATTAAATGTTGATCTTTCACAGTTTGCTGAAAATTTTACATGTAGTTGTGATACTGGTTCTTGCTCTATTTGTGTTGAGATCAATTCTGTGATACAACCAGCTTCCAACTTTATGATTGGTGATACTAACTGTGAATCTGATGAAAATATTGAGGAACAGGCAGATAGGAGTACCACCTTTGAGATAGGTAGACNATTTTCACCTTCCACCACTTTAGCCACATCTAGGGAAGTGGAGGTAAACATACCTGAGATAGATTTTGTTGTTGATGATTATGCTGATGATGGGTATGTTGATGATTGTATTGTTGATGAGCATGCTTTTAGTTCTCCCTCTTTGCATGATGAGAAAAAACTTTTGCCATCTTGTCTGAATGTTTGTTCTCCATGCACTGAACATGAATTTGAGCCTATAGTTGATATTGTTTCTACATTTGAAATTGATTCATGTTCTGAGAGTATATCTGATGTTCAGCATGTTACACTTGGATTGGGTGTTATACCCCTGCATGTTATTTATGTGGAACCATATTGCACTAACCATGTTGCAGGAGGTACATATGAATTTGACCAACACACACCCATGGTGGAAGACAAAGGTTCCGACAGTTTGAAGATTAATAGGCACCAGCTGAACCTGCTCATCAACAATCATTGCTTCTTGGATCCAGCTGTGGAAGACATCTCCCTGCTTGATCAAATTTGGAGACTGAAGCAATTCCTTCTCGACACTTCCTTGCTGACTCCAATGGTGGAGAACATTTCCCTGATAGTCCAAAATTGGCAACTGCCACCATGATCAGGGGAGTTTTCTTTTCCCTTCTCCCCCTTTTCCGCTTTTATTACACTTGTCCATGATTTGTTGACTGTTCTGTTTTCTGATCTTATGTTTGTGACACATTAAGGACACTGTGTAGTTTAAGTGTGGTCTATTGTGGGAGAATTCTATTTTCTTTGATTAGTTTATGTTTTCTACGTTAAATTTTTTTTTCCAGGTAGTTGTTGTTTTGTTTTGTGTACAGTTTTGCATGTTTCTCTTGATTTCTGGACTTTGTTTAGGTTGTAGACTTGTCTTTCACTTCATTGATACTCTGGTTTGTTGGAAATCCTTGCTTTTCTCTGATTGGAAGATGATTATGATGTTTGAGAGGGTGATTTGATTGTGACAGAAATACCCTGTGTGAGATTTGAGCCACTTGATATTCTTTCTTGTGTGTGATGTCTCTTGACTGCTTGCACATATGCCTTGGCTTGTCTCTTTTTGATGATTCTTGATTGATATGCATGTTTGGAAGTGATAAAGGTAGCTTTGTTTTTGAGCCCTTCTAGCCAAATGAGCCTACCTTGTTGTGATCCCTTGATACCCCCTTTGAGCCTTTACTTTCCCCATTTCTTTGTTGTGAAAAACCATGTTTACCTTAACCTTAGGGAATTTTGGGGCTTTGGAATTGTTTTGGGAATAAGTGTGGTCTCCCGAGGGATTCAAATGAATTGGCTAGTTGGTTCCTCTTCTTATTTTGTTTTTATATATATACGTGTGTCTTGTCTCTTGAAGTTGTGTTCTCAAAAGAGAGAAAAGAAAAGAGACAAGATGGAAGAAAAAAAATACAGAAAAATGAGAAAAATTAAAAAAAAAATTGTGTGAAAGATGGAGTCAAGAAGAGGATGGAATTAGAGGGTTTGGGTGTTATTTGACTGTGTTTTCACTTGTTCCTCATTGCTCCTCTATTCCTTTTGGTTTGTAGCTTCTTATCCATATTTATCCTCCCTTGTCCTTGGCCCCATTATATCCATAAGAGACCTTTTGATTTGAACATGCATATGATTTTTAGTGTTGATATTAGAGGATTGCCAAATCTGTTTGTGTTTGCTTTCTTGAGTGCATTGAGTTGACATTGTTTACCCTAGACACTTGAGAGAAACACTGATACTGTGCATCTGTGAGGATCTGTTACTTTTGATTCACCTCTCGAACTGATTGACTGTTTTTCCATGTTCTGAACTGCTTGGATGATTTCTTGAGTATCTGCTTTCCTTGACTCTGTGTGAGACTCTGTCCACTTCCTTTCATTGTCCAGATTACTTGAGAACTGTGCAACTCTGTGTTTGTCCTTGTGAGTTGTAGTTTTTTGTATGTTGAGTCTGTCACCCCCTGATGTCCTCTGAGTTGTTCCTTGATTTACGTCTTGATTTTGCCCAGGAGTGCAAAAGACTAAGTGTGGTATATTTTGATGAGTCAATATTTTATTGATTTTACTTAGTTTATTGTGCTAAAATTAATCAGGGAATTGTGCTTAATTGTTTGGTATTTTCCCGTTTTTTCCTAATTATGCTTAATTTGACCAGAAATTCTAATTTTAATTAATTTGAATTTTCTGAGCTAATTATTTGCATTATTATTTTCAGGGAAAATTTTGGAAACACAATTTAGGACATTTGGAAGACACCAAATAAATTCAAGACTCTCAAATGAGACATTTGAAATTTTATTTATATTGTAATTTAATTGTTAAAACTTTTTGGACAAACTTTTGCACATTGGGCCATTGTTAAAAATTGTGAGGGGCCCAAAATTATAGGACACTTGCCCTAGGGTTTCCTTTTATTTTTAGGGTGGACCCCACCTCATTTTAGGAGGACACTTGGCCTTAGAAAAGACCTACCAGCCGTCACATGAAAGGGGGCTCTTGGTATTTTTATTTTGGGGAGCTGGCAGCGTCAATTTTTATGCATTTTTCTGCTGGGAACGTCTTGGAGTTTTCTTGGAAGGATGTGTATTTTATTTGAATATGGATGAAGGAGAATGAAGAGCTCACGGCATTTTCTTTTGTGCTGCACCCAAATTCCTCTTGTCTACTTTTATTTGCTTTTCTTCAAGATGTGATGATTCAATTGGATAAAGTTAGGGGTGGAGCACGGTCATAGCTAGCAGGAAGAAGGCTGTTACGTTTTCAATTGGGAATGAGAGGAGATTAGAGATTAGGTGGGAATAGGTGTTGTCACATCTAGCTTTATTCTAGGAATGTTGCACGGTGCCACACACAATAGCCAATTTATTTCCATTTAAGAGCAAGTGCTTTCATTTGAAGAAGGGTGCAGTACGTTTTTTTTTATTTCTTCATTTATCTACAATTTTCTTTTTTTTTTTTATCTTGGGCACATGTTTTTCATTCAATGAAAAAGTCATTCAGCTGCCACGGCCACACACCTTGGAAGGAGTACCTTTGCTTTTATTTTGAATAAATAAGTAGTAGATTAGGTGAGTCTTTGGTGAGGAGATGTTCTGACAATTGGCAGCAGTAGGAGTTGTAACGCCCCGGCAACTTATAGGGACTGTTGACTGCCCCCACAAATCACCACGAGACTTTCCAGTGTGCTTTGTCCTCACTCGCACACTTTCCGGGAAAACATCCCGGAAGGTCACCCACCCCAGAATTACTCCAGGCTAAGCACGCTTAACCATGGAGTTCTTAAGGGTTAGGCTTCCGAAAAGTAAATGCATTTTGGTGATATGGGTAG
>NC_028351.1:19716715-19738801 GCF_000741045.1 Vigna radiata var. radiata
TCTTGCAC
Organism: Vigna radiata var. radiata; assembly: GCF_000741045.1. Classification (NCBI taxonomy): domain Eukaryota; kingdom Viridiplantae; phylum Streptophyta; class Magnoliopsida; order Fabales; family Fabaceae; genus Vigna; species Vigna radiata. The sequence continues at coordinate 19,716,724 of NC_028351.1, forward strand.
CGGCGATCACTCCCCGCCCTCGTCAGTGCCCGGGTGTCACATGCCCACCAGCTTCCGTCTGGTTCGTCCTCGAACCACACCGTACTGGTAGAGGCTAGGCTCTGATACCATTTGTAACGCCCCAGCAACTTATAGGGACTGTTGACTGCCCCCACAAATCACCACGAGACTTTCCAGTGTGCTTTGTCCTCACTCGCAGACCTTCCGGGAAGTTTTCCCGGAAAGTGTGCGAGTGAGGACAAAGCACACTGGAAAGTCTCGTGGTGATTTGTGGGGGCAGTCAACAGTCCCTATAAGTTGTCGGGGCGTTACAGGAGTTTGCTTCTTTTTAATTCTTAGAGAACATAGCAATTGATTTAATGGGAGAGAAGTACACGGTGCATTCAATCTTTTTCTTTATTTTGTTTTTGCTTGCATTTACTCTTGCTTTGGAGAAAAGAGAGAAACGGTAATGTTGTTGGATGGTGCAACATGTGTCACGGCTAGGGAGGAATTTTGGAAGTACTTTCAATCTAATTTGCTTTTGGAGAATGTCACGGCAAAGAGGGTTTTTAGGCCATTGCAATTTTAATTTCATTTGGTAGATGCCATAGGTTAATTTGGTTAATTGCTAAAAGTAATTTTTGGTGGTTGTTTCTTTTGCTTTAATTTAATTTTACATAGTAGGTTGAGTTGCCTTTCATCTCTTTAATTTAGTGTTGCATTCTAATAATTTTAACTGTGCTAGAAAATTGTCTATGTATTGTTGGGGCTTGGCATTTTCACCCTCTTTGATGCTTTCTATGATGTTCGAATGTGTTTAATTTTTATTTTTAATTTCGTTAGTTGCATTCACATAACCAATTTCAACCCCCCCCCCTTCGTGTCTGACCTAAGACTCGAACCGCAAAATTGGTCCTTGAGAGACGACCTAAGAGTCACTTCCTAGCTATACTGCATTTCTCGTATGCAGTCAAATTTGTATGGGCCACGACACCCATCAAATTTTGGCGCCGTTAGAAAACGCAATTGATGAATTATTAAAATTTAGCTTCACATTCAGCAGCCCCTGCACCGTTTCTTTGCTTCAACAATAAATCCAGCAAGGTGAAGAAATGAGCTTGTGTGCTCTTTCCGTGACAGCGTGCAACTTAAAATTAAAAATGCCTTGTAAAAGAAAGAAATTAACATGACAGCAGTGGAGTTATTTCAATTGAAAAGATATATGAATCTTCCCCTCGTTTCAAGCAGAAAAAGAAACGAAAAACCCAAAAACTAAAGGTAAAGTGGCGGTTGAAAGCTTCATTCTCCTTCATCCATGATGAGTCGATATTTTATCGACTTCACTTAGTTTATTGTGCTAGAATTAATCAGGGAATTGTGCTTAATTTTCCTGTATTTTCCCGTTTTTCCTAAATATGCTTAATTTGACCGGAAATTCTAATTTTAATTAATTTGAATTTTCTGAGCTAATTATTTGCATTATTATTTGTAGGGAAAATTTAGGAGATATATTTTGGAGCATTAGGATGGAGACAAAATAAATCAAGACTCTTCCATAAGCGTTTTAGAATTAGTTGTATTTTAATTTAGTAGTTTATAATTTTTAGACAAACTTTGACATTGTGGGCCAATTTTTGGTATTTGTTGTTGAGCCCAATAGTAAAAAAAATAGACAGATGACGCCCTAGGGTTGGGTGGGCCCCACCCTAATTTTTGGACACTTGGTCCTAGGGAAAGAAAACAGGCAGTCGTCACTTTGGGGGAGGGACACATTCTCGGACTCAATTTATTTTGGCTGCTGAAGGTTTTTTATATGGTAGCTGGAACGTTTTGTGAAAGGGAGCTTGGACAACCTTTTTATGAAATTTTCTGGGAGCATGGATTATGGATGAAGGTGGCACACGGACATAGGTAGCTGGAAGAAGGCTGTTACGTTTTCAATTGGGAATAAGAGGTGTCATGGCTGTAATGGGTTCGTCGAGCAAAGGAGAGTTTCTTTTTTTTTAATACTTTTGCTGGTAATTCATGATAGCTAACGGTCTATTTATTTTGCTATGCACATGGCTGTGAGTTCCAAGAAGTTTATTTATTTATATTGTATTCAAGCTTTGAACCAAGAGTTATTTCCAAAGTCTACATGTTAAATGCATTAAATTATTTTGCCTGCTTTATCTTTCACGTTTTTCAATGTTAATCATCAAAGAGATTCATTTTCTTAATCTAAAAAATTCACAAACATTTTTCTCTGAAACTTTATTCAGCTACTGTTACGTGTTTAATTTGAGTTAGATTTTGGTGCTCACGTCCAATAGTGAATGTGGTGATGTGATTCAATTCTCTTTATTTTACAAAAAGAAACACATGATTTAATTAGGAAGGGATGCACGAGAATTCAATTGAAAGAAATGGTAAGTTGCTGCAAGGTGTTTACTGCTATTATTCACATTTACTATGTTTCAAGCCTTATTTGTTTTTCTTATGTCATGCATGTTTAATTAATTGCTAGCCATTTTTATTTTATTTTATTTTATTTATTTTCTTTTTTATTTTTTATTTTTATTTTTCTTAGTGACTTATCTTTTATTTTTATTTTTATTTTAATTTTAGTGTTCACTTTAAAGATGTTAATTATGTTTATTGTGTTTAATTTCCAATTTAATTTAGTCATTTGCATCCTTTCACCAAACCCTCCCCCCCTTTTGTGTCTGACCTAATTCTCGAACCACAATTGGTCCTTGAGAGACGACCTAGGAGTCACTTCCTAGTCTATACTGCATATCTTAATATGCAATCAAATTTGATTGGGGGCGACACCCATCAAATTTTGGCGCCGTTGCCGAGGACCAACGGTTCGGTTTTAGGTCTTTTGTTGTGTTAGTGTGTGTTGTGTCTTGTCTTGTGTTGTGAGTGTGATGTTCTGTTTTGTGTGTTCGTCATTGTGTGTTGCATTTAGGTAGCTTTAGTTGTATATTTTCATTACATCCTTCTTTCCCCCCTTCTTTCCCATGTCTACCTATTTTGGCTATGTGAGTAATTCTCATTCTGCTTGTGTCTATGATTCTCCTCCTGCTTGTTACTCTGATAATGCTTCTCATATATACTCTACTGGTTTCTATGTTGAGAACATAACGGTTCCTCCTCCATCTCATGAGAGTGCTCCTAGGGAGCCGTTTCCAATTGATAAGGAGGATATTCGTTGTATTTTCAACACTGGACTGATAGATTTGTTGTCTAGGTTTCACGGTTTTGCAGGTGAATCCCTTATAGACATTTGGAGGAGTTCTACACCATATGCTCTTTGATGAAACCTCCAGATGTCTCGGATGTGGACATGTTCTTTATGGCATTTGAATACTTGTTAGCTGGAGCGGCAAGGTATTGGCGGTTTTGTCTTCCTTGTGGATCCATCACCCATTGGGAAGATCTTAAGCAACTATTTTTGGAAAGATTCCGCCCTTCACAGCATCAATATCAAGAACCACCATTCCAGAATGCTTGTATGCCTCCCCCTGTCCAGGAACCACAGCAGTTGCAGTTTCATGAGCCTGCACAAGCAACTCCTCATCCTCCCACTACTTCTGAGCCTACATTGAAGGAGTTATTGGAGCAGATGACTATTCTGAACATTCAGTTCCAGCAAGTGAACATGGAGTTTCAGCAGGAGACCAGAGCTTCCTTTCAGAGTTTGACTGATCAGATGGGGCAGATGGCTACTCAACTCATCGAGGAACAGTCTCAAATTTCAGAAGAATCATCATTCCAGACTGTTCAGCTTCCAAATGATGTTGGTGCCATCCACATAGGAGATGGGGAGCAGAGTCATGAGCTAACTATTGTGCCACCTACTTTTGAGAAACAATGTAATCTTTTGATACCCTCTTTTATTGAAACTCTTGATTATTTATATGGTCTCCATATGTTTTGTTTGTTAATTGTTGGGTTATCATCTGTGCTTAAGGCCTTTATCGTTTAACTCATTCGGTAACTGATGTTTGTCTTTATTGATATGGGGACGTAATGTAATGACATGAACTGGTGAGTAATTCCTTGATTTTGCAATACCACCTAGGGATAGGGGTAGGACGATCAATTGCTCTAACTTCTGTTTATAATGCGGTATTAATTACTAGGGGAGGCTAGGGATAACAAGCCAGTAGTTAATATTAGGTTGTTTTCGCCGAGGGATCAGGGTAAGGGTAGGCTAAGAAAGTCGCATAACAATTAATTAATCAAACTAATATTCAAGAGGAGTAGATAAGAGAGGGCGGATTAGATGAAATTGTAAACCCCCAACAACATCCAATCATCCATTGTTTTCTTTTGTCAATTGAATCAACTTTATTTTGTATGTTAATATTTTTGTTCTCAAATCCAATTTTTTAATTTTTATTTTCAAGTCTTATTATTTTAATTCACGTGAACGNGAAAGCCTTTCGAGTCTCTTGGGAAAACGATACTTGGTCTTACCATTTATATTACTTGTACGATTTGTTACACTTGCTAATTTGTCAACAGTCGACTAAGCTAAAATCTTTGTACAGATTTTGTCCATGTGTACTTAATGAGATTTTGAGATGAAAAGAATTTCAAAGTGTTTTTTCATGAGTCAGTCGACAGTGTGAATCACTTATTCGACTGTATTACTGTTTTATTTGGAAGTCTGTTTTGCCTACTTGCTCCAACGACTATATTTTCAAAAGTTAGTTGGGATTAACTAACTGGGTCAACTGTCATAAATGTGCATTGATTTTGTTCACTGAGGAGCCTGTGTGTTGACTCTCTGTTATAACTTATTTAATACATTCAACTGTATTAGTAGGCTATTCGACTGAGACTGACAGGAAAACTATAAATAGAAACAAAACACGAATTGTTCTAACATTTTCGTTGTCTTGTTTCAAAGAAAGCTCTCAGTTTTAGAAGCTCCAAGAATTCTCCAAGAAGACGGTGGTGATCTTTCTTGAGAGAGATTCAGATTGAGGAGTCATTTCCGCTTATTGTTTGATCAACATCTGCACAAAGAAGGTGTTTCTGGTTTGATCATGAAGGCTTGGCATCCTGTGAAGATTGTTGCATTTGACAGAAGGCTTGGCAACCTGTGAAGTGTGCTGTGATAGGCTTGGCAACCTGTGAAGGGTGCTGTGATAGGCTTGGCAACCTGTGAAGCGTGCTGCGATAGGCTTGGCATCCTGTGGAGAGTGCTGGTGACACGTTGAGGATTGTTCAACGTTGTGGAGGTCATTGAGAAACTTCCACCACTGACAAATGTGAAAGGAATCAAAAGTTTTTTGGGCCATGTTGGGTTTTATAGAAGATTTATTAAAGACTTCTCGAAGATTGCTAAACCTTTGAGTAATTTTCTTGTTAAGGACGCACCCTTTGTGATGGATGATGAATGTTTAAAAGCTTTTGACATCTTGAAAAGAAAATTGGTTTCAGCCTCGGTGATTGTAGCTCCGGATTGGAGTCAAAGTTTTGAGTTAATGTGTCATGCTAGCGATTATGCCATAGGGTGTTGTGCTTGGCTAGAAAAGAGAAAAGGTATTTCACACTATATATTATCTAGCAAAGTGTTGAATGAAGCCCAGTTAAATTATATCACTACAGAGAAGGAATTTCTTGCTATATTTTATGCCTTGGAGAAGTTTTGACCTTACCTTATTGGGTCTAAGGTGATCATCTACACAGATCATGCAACTATAAAGTATTTGTTGACAAAGCCTGATTAAAAGCCATGGTTGATTAGATGCGTACTCTTGCTATAAGAGTTTGATGTGGAAATCCGTGACAAAAAGGGGAGCAAAAATTTAATTGCTGATCACTTATCTCGGTTAGTTAATGGTGAGGTCACAAGTAAGCAAAAAGAAATTTGGGAGTCTTTTTCAGATGAGACACTCTTATATATTCAACAAAGGCCATGGTTTGCTGATATGACTAATTTTAAACATGCAGGAGTAATCCCGGAAGACTTGAATTGGCAACAAAAGAAGAAGTTTTTGCATGATGCGGAATAGTTTATTTGGGATGATCCTTACTTGTTCAAAATTGGAGTAGTGTGACAAAGGAAGAAGTGGAAGGAATTCTTTATCACTGTCATGATTCACCTTAGGGGGGCCATTTTAATGGAGAAAGAACAGCTGGAAAAATTCTCCAGTCAGAGTTTTATTGGTCTACCTTGTTTAAAGATGCTCATAGTCATGCCAGAAATTGTGACAAATGTCAAAGGACTGGGGCTATTTCAAGACGCCATGAGATGCCATTACAGGGTATTTTAGAGGTTGAAGTCTTTGATTGTTGGGGTATTGATTTTGTTGGCCCTTTTCCATCATCTTTCAACAATGTGTATATATTGGTGGTCATGGATTCTGTGAGTAAATGGGTGGAAGCTCTGGCTTGTCCCAATAATGATGTTAGCGCTGTGATTAAATTCCTGAAGAGGCAAATTTTTTCATGATTTGGAACGCCCAGGGTACTTATTAGTGATGGAGGATCTTATTTTTGTAACTCTCAGCTTGCAAAGGTACTCAAACACTATGGTTTGAGACATAAGGTGGCTGCACCTTATCATCTACAGACAAATGGGCAAGTTGAAGTGTCTAACAGGGAGATAAAGAGGATCTTGGAGAAAACAGTTGCTTCATCAAGGAAGGATTGGTCAAAGAAACTGGATGATGCTCTCTGGGCATATAGAATGGTAATGAAGACATTTTTGGGTTTATCACCTTTTCAGTTAGTCTATGGGAAAGCATGTCACCTGCCAGTGCAGATGGAGAATAAAGCTCTGTGGGCTCTAAAACTTTTGAACTATGATCCTTATGATACTTAGTGTAAACACAGAAGGGAGATGCTGGAGCTTGAAGAGATGCGGTTGCATTCATATGATTCATCCAGAAGTTATAAACAAAAGGTAAAATTCTATCATGACAAGAAGCTAATAAAGAAGGTTTTTAATCCAAGGCAGAAATTGTTATTGTTCAATTCATGTCTGAAGCTGTTTCCTGGAAAGCTGAAGTCAAAATGGTCAAGGCCATTCGTAGTAAAGAACATACATCCTCATGGAGCAATTGAATTGATGGATGCAATTGCTAGTGGTCCATAAAGAAGTTGGGTGGTGAATGGTCAACGTCTCAAGCACTATTTGGGAGGAGAAGTTGAACGCCTTTCCACAATGATGATGTTGGTAGATCCATGAGCTTATTGGGTCAACCTAGTGACGTTAAAGAAGCGTTTGCTGGGAGGCAACCTAGTTTTTTGAACCTATCTTTTTAGTTTGAACTTATTTGCTTCTGTTTCTATAATAAGGTTGATGTACTCAGTTTGAGACCTATATATGATGTGGTGGTTTGATATTGATTTTGCGTGTGATGAGTATTGCTTGGTGATGCTTTGATATTGATTGATGTTGAGATTGTGCACTATATGCTGATATATAGGTGGTTGTTCACAAGCTATGTGAACAGATGCAGGATGTTGTGATTTTGATTATAATGCTAAGAAGGATGTGTATATGGAGCATGTGGAATGATTGAATTAGACTATATGTGAGGTTTTGAAATCTAGAGTTTTTGTTGTGAATGATTCTTATTCTCTTCAAAGCATGAATGATTTTTCCTAGGTTTCTATGATTGAATGACTTGCTTGCTTGTGTCATATGATCAAGGCCATTTTTTACGAGCCCTTTCTTAGCCAATGTGTGATTGTTAACCCAAATGAAAAAGAGCATAATGTGTTCTACCTTTTCTGAACCTTAAGCCTTAAACAGAATATGAAAATCCTTTTGAAAATCTCTACCTTGAGTTAAGTTGAGAATCATTGTGTGGTATTGATAAAGGTTCAAGTTTAGGGTTGATTGGGAAAGTTGAGAAAGAAAAGAAAGATAAACATTAAGCTAAGTGTTGAGAAAGTATGAAAAGAAAAAGAAAAAGAAAATCGAATGCAAAGAAAAGCTCAATGCAAAAAGGGGAAAGTTGGCAATGAGTGAGATTGGTTTGATTAAAGAGAGATTGTGCTTGAATGATAAATTTATGAATGACTCTCTTAACTCAAGGATTTTGTGAGCTAGAAAAACCATTTTTTCGTCTTAGCCCAGCCACGTTATAAGCCATGAAAATCCTTGTGATGACATGTGTGTGAGTATGTTTGATCGTGGTAAATGAAAGGAAATTTTTTTCTACGCGACATTTGGATATTAGAGGGAAGCAGTGACCTCTAGAAACACCTGTGTGATTGAGTGAAACACTTTATCTGGTGAGGATTGATTCCATAAGTACATGATTACATCTATGCTTAGTTAATTGGTCATTCATGAGAATAGTATCTGTTGGATATTATGTGATTATGTGAACACCATTATGAGTTATTTTGAATCAAGGCATGTGTACATCTTGATTGAAATCTGTTTGATGAGCTGATTTGAGTAATTACTTGTCTTGAAAGAAAGATTTTTGGAATGTGTTGAACCATTGTATTGATTGGTGGAAGATTGAGTTACATCTTGTTTTCTTGAGGACAAGCAAAGTTCTAAGTTTGGGATTGTGATAACGGTTGAAATACCGTTATTTTTATAGTTAATTTTGATACTAAAAACACTCTTTATGACTTAGAAACTAGCTTGAAATCACGCTTTTGCTTAAGTTGTGAGAATAAGAGAGTTGAAGGTGGTATTATTGGTTTTATTCTTGGTTTTCCTTGTTTTGGCAGGAATTAAGATGAATTGGATGAAGAAGTTGAAGTGTCAAGGAGTTGGAGTCAGGAAAAGCTGGAAAAGTAACATTTAAAAGAACCGCAGCTACAAAGTACCAATTTCCACTACCTCGCGCTTGAGCACCACCGCTGAGTGCCAAAGCTTCTTATCTCACGCCTGGGCGCCACTGTTAAGCGTCATTTTGAGTGTCGTGCCTACCGTTGAGCTCCATTTTTAGCGCTGAGCGCTGACAACATGGGCCTGGGCTAATTTTTGCTATTTTTATAAACTATATAAGGGTTTGGACGACCTAGAGGGATTATCTTTTGACAGAAAGAGGCACAGAAACACTCTTTTCACCCCTCGGAGGAGGATTTTGGATGCAGAAGCTCTGATCTTCAACTTTTAGGCTTTTATCTTTCATTCTTTTCCATATTTTCATCTAGTTTAACCATGTCTATCATGAACTAAACTTCCATTGTTGTTGGGAAAACGATGTAATCCTTTGAAACTCTCATGTATTGAATTGATTTATATTATATATGTTTTCTTTCATTAATTGTTAGGCTTTTTCTTCTATGCTCTATGCATGCATCGTTTAACTAATTCAATCGCATGATCATTGACTTTTTTGATATGGACACATATGGGAAAATCTAGAACTGGGGAAATTCTCCCAAAGGTACTATTGCCTAGACATAGGAATATGAGGGTTGGTTGCATATACATTCTAGTGATTCAGAATTAATTATTGATAATGGTTGAAAAACAGTTATTTTCATATGTCAATTTAGACCAAATTACACCCTTTAAGACTTAGAACGAGCTTAGAATCAAGTAAAACTCAATAAATGAGTCAGTCGAGAGTCAAAAGTTGTTTTTAGCGATATTATGCTTGTTTTGCATTGTTTTGTAGTGATTTTGATGAAAGTGAAGATTGGGGTTGAAGAAGAAGGTCTTAGACACAAGATAGAGGAAGAAAATTGAAGAAAAGAAGAGTCAAGAAACCGCTCGGCGACAAAATTCACTGTTGGGCGGTCCAAGGCAAGGAAAAGGCACCTCGAGTGGGCGTTGGGCGGATTTGCGATTAGAGGCCAACCGCAGGGCGGTGGCCCCCTGCCACCGAGCAGTGGCGCGATTAAGGGCAAACCGCCGAGCGGCATAAGTGTGCCGTCGGGCGGTTGTCCGCTGGGCCTGGGCCTGTTTTTTGTGACGCTCCTCAGCTATAAATAGCCCTGTTACGATTACATTCATTTTCTTTTAACAGAGAAGGGTGGCCAGACCTAATTTTCACTCTCTAGAGAGGATCTCTTGGATTCTTAGGCTTCTTTTCATCTAAGTTCACCATGACAATGGTGAACTAAACCCTTTTGTTGTTGGGGGAAACAATGTAATCTTTTGAAACTCTCTTTTATTGAAACTCTTGTTTATTTATATGATTCTTCATATGCTTTGATTGTCAATTGTTGGGTTCTCATCTGCACTTAATGCTTTTATCGTTTAACTCATTCAATAACTGTTGTTTGTCTCTATTGATATGGGAACGTATAGTAATGTCATGAACTGGTGAGTAATTCCTTGATTAAGCAATACCAACCTAGGGATAGGGGGTAGGACGATCAATTATTTTTGCTTCTGTTCTTAATGCATTATTAATTGCTAGGGGAGGCTAGGGATAGCAAACCGGTAATTAGTAATAGGCTCTTCTCGCCGAGGGATCGGGTTAAGGGTAGCCAAGAAAGTTTGCATAACAATTAGATAATCAAGCACATTAAACAAGAGGAGTAGATAATAGGGAGTGGATTAGATGAAATTGTCAACCCCCCAACAACTCCATTCATCCATAGTCTTTTTAGTCAATTGAATCAACCACATTGCATGTTTATTTTCTGTCTTTGCATCTACAACAATTAATCTTTTTCTGCAAGTCTTACCATTTTGATTCACACGAACGATCCTTTCGAGTCTCGTGGGAAGAACGATATCGGGTATTACCGATTATATTACTTGCACAATCTGGTACACTTGCCAGTGAGTCAAAATTATTAGGGAAGCTAGGAATTGTATGAACTCCTAATTAAGGATAGACTTATTTCGCCGAGACATCGGGTTTAAGTGTTTTAGAGAGTGGCATTAACAATAATGAAGAAGATGAATTCATAAATACTTGAGAATGGATATGATAAGTTAGAAACCCCAACAACATAATCATCTCATATTTGATCAACCATTCACTTGTGCATTCTTTTGGTCAATTTATCAACACTTGCATTCATATTTATTTTCTGCATTATAAAAACCAAATGTTTTTTTACCTCAAGTCTTAAATAATCAACAAATCACATGATTGTCTAGGCCAGAAGTCTCTAGGGGAAACGATACTTCGTCTTACCATTTTATATTACTTGATACGATTCGTTACACTTATCGGAGTTTTAACAAGTTTTTGGCGCCGTTGCCGAGGACTCATGGATTAACTTTGACTTGATTTTTTTTATTTTTGTTTTTGTTTGTTCTAATAAGTGCTTTCTAGGGTTTTGTTTTCTTGTGTATGCAAGATTCAATTCGTACTAGGAGCAAGAAAAATTCGGAATCTCTTCTTGAAGGATTGAATGGAACAAGAAGCAGAAGGAAAAATATAACATCTAGAGAATTATTCCCTTCTCCATAAACACTTTTACAACCCTCACCACAAGAATATGATCAGAGTTCTGAAGAGATGGCTGGAGAGAATAACGGAAGACACGCTCTGGCATATTACACCACTGTTGTTGGCCCTCATCACTTTAATAGCATTGCAGGGTCGAGGGTCAATGATGCAAATATGGAGGTGAAATCAGCGTTGATACAATTGGTGAAGAGCAACCAATTCAATGGACTATCTCATGAAAGTCTATATGAACATCTGACCACATTCAACGAGATTTGCAACATTGTGAAGATCAACGGTGTGCCGAATGACGCGATAAAGCTTAGTTTATTTCCTTTCTCATTAGGAGGAAATGCTAAGCGATGTTTGAACTCTTTCCCGGAGGATAGCTTTACTGACTGGGAAGATGTGGTTTCAAAGTTTCTGAATAAGTACTTCCCACAGTCTAAAATCAACATGGGTAAGCAAGAAATTTCTTCTTTCAGGCAAGGCATGGAAGAAACTCTAGGTCAAGCGTGGGATAGATACAAAAGCTTACAACGGAAGACACCCATACATGGCATTGATGAAGAAACAATATTCCTTTTGTTCCTTGGAGAAACTAATGTTAGATGCCTCAATTGGAGGTAACATCAAGTGCAACACTCCAGAGGAAGCCTTTGAATTAATTGATATCATGGTGATAACGGTCTAAAAACCGTTATTTTTATACTTGAAATTGATATCAAAACACACCCTTTATGACTTAGAATGAGCTTAAAATCATGCAAAACACTTAAGTTTGGTTACAAGAGAGTCAAAGGTGGTTTTAGAGATATTATGCTTGGTTTTACATTGTTTTGATAGGATTAAACGAGAGTTGAATGATGGAAAGAGAAGTAGGAAGGAGTTGGACTCAAGAAAGGAGGAAAAAAGATGCAAAAGAAGAATCGCAGCACCGCTCAACGCCAATTTCAGCGCTGAGCGCTAGCTTTGTGGACAAAGCCACTATCAAACGCTTAAGCGCCAACATTGAGGGGAAAATGAAGAACCGTGCCTACCGTTGAGCGCCAGATCCACCACTGAGCACTAGCATCTTCAGTTCAATAGGTAGGATGCCTGGGCGTCAACGTTGAGCGTTCCAATGGTGAATCGCACCTACCGTTGAGCGGTGGACCTAGCGCTGAGTGGTGGACCTAGCGCTGAGCGCTGTACTTATGGGCCTAGGACAAAATTCTGTTATTTTTGTGTGTTTTAAATAGAACCAAACGACCCGGAGTATGTATCTTTTGGTAGAGAAAGACGTCAGAACAGTCTTTTCACCCCTTGAAAGTGGATTTTGGATGTGGGAGCTCCAATCTACGAAATCTAGGGTTTATCTTTTCATTCTTTCCATTCAATTCATATAGTTTCACCATTACAATGGTGAACTAAACCCTTTGTTGTTTGGGAACGATGTAATCCTTTTGAAACTCTCTTATATCGAAGTTCTTATTTTATTTATATACTTTTGTTATCCGGGTTTTCTTCTCTGAGGTGAGAGCTTGCGTTGTTTAACTCATTTAGTGTCATGATCATTGATTTTGTCAATATGGGAACGTATAGGGAAATCTAGAACTGAGAAGAATTCTCTTGATTATGAAATATTACCTAGGAATAGGAATAGGACGGTCAGTTGCTTTAAGCTTCAGTCATTAATGCGTTAGTAATTACTAGAGAGACTAGGAATAGTAAACTAGTAATTGGTTATAGGCTCTTTTCGCCACGAATCGGGTTTAGAGTAAATTAGAAACCGTAAACCCCAACAACAACATTCATTCATATCTTTATTTGCCAATTGATTAAGAGCTTTCGCATTTGCATGTTTATTTTAGTTTTCACATTACAAACCCTAAATTTATTCTTTATTCAAGTTTTATAAAATCAACTCACATGAATGTCTAAGCCTAAGAGTACCTTGGGAAACGATATCTGGACTTACTGTCTATTTATTACTTGATATAATTTGGTACACTTGCCAGGGTGTTAACACATGACTACTAATGACAATGAGATGCAAAGTGAAAGTGAAGATCTACTTCAATAGAAGGAAGTCTTACAGTTAAAATCTCAGGATGTCTTGCTTGAGCAGCATAAAATTATCACTCAATAGTTGGAAGAAGTGACAAAGAAACTTTCTCTATTGCCACAAGAAATACAAAATGTTTCACTGGTTCGGTGGCAGCAGCAACAATTGCAACAACAATCTACTTCATCTGAGAAGACCACGAAGCTTGAGGAAACCTTTCAGCAGTTCATGAAAATGAGCTTATCTTATGGCAAGAGTAGAGAAATTGTGTTCAAAAGTATGGAGATGCACATTAGGAAATTGGTCAACAAGATGGAGGGATGTGAGAGGAATGAAAGAGGTGATCTTAGGGAAGAGTGTAAGACCATTGTTACTAGAGGTGGTAAAGTGTTAGATGAAAGAAATGTAGAGAGAACACAAAAAGAAAATGTGAGTGAGAAAGAAGACAGTGAGCAGAAAAAGAAAAGGAAAGAAGAAGAAAGTGAGAGAAAAGACAAAGAGAGAAGTGAGGGAGAAAAAAAGGAAAGAAGATGTAGATGAGAGAAAAAAGGAAAAAGATATTGAAAAACCCCATCTTTACCCAAAGACTTATTCAAGGAAGGAGAAAGAAAAACAGCTTGAGCGCTTCTTGGAAATCTTTAAGAAATTGGAGATCACCATACCTTTTTCTGAATCATTGCAACAAATGCCCTCATATGCAAAGTTCTCGAAGGAGCTCCTTACTAAGAAAAGAAAGTACATTAAAAAGGACACCATTGAAGTGCAAGGAAATTGTAGTGCAATCATACAAAAATTATTACCTCCTAAATTTAAAGATCCAGGAAGCTTCACCATTCTGTGTACCATAGGAGATTTGGAAGTTGGAAGAGCCTTGATTGATTTGGGAGCTAGCATTAATCTGTTGTCGCTTTCTATGTTCAAAAGGATTGAAGACTTGGAACTCAAGCCTACTAGAACGACGCTTCAATTGACGGGCAGGTCTCTTAAATATCCTTATGTGCTGGTTGAAGATATGTTGGTGAAAGTGGAAAAATTCTTATTTCCTGTGGATTTTGTCATAATAGAGATGGAGGAGAATGGAGATGTGCCTCTCATTCTAGGTAGACCATTCATGAAGACTGCTAGAGTTTTAATTGATGTGGAGAATGACAAGCTTAAAATAATAGTGCAAAATGAAGAAGTGAATTTTGATGTGTTTAAAGCCATGTCACAACCTAAGGATGATAAAGTATGTTTCCAATTTGATAAACTTGATGAAATTTGTATGGTGCAAGAGAAGAAAGTGCGTGATGTTTCTCCATTAGAAAAAACCCAATGGAGGCTTTAAAGGAAAACCCAATGGAAGAGGAAATTTTGAGAAGATTGATGATAAAGAGGAAGTCAAAGAGAAGAAGTTGGAGTTAAAGGTGTTACCTTCACATTTAAGTATGTTTTCTTAGAAGAAGATGGAGGAAAGTCAATCATCATTAGTAATTCTTTGTCTTAAGAAGAAGAGAAGTTGGTTGAAGTATTGAAAGCCAACAAAGGAGCTATTGGGTGGTCAATCTCGGATCTCAAAGGTATAAGCCCAGCTTACTGCATGCATAAAATCTTTATGGAGAATGGCTATAGACCAATTGCTCAACGCCACCGTCGATCAAAATCAACACTGTTTGATCCCCTATCACACCGTGCAACTTCATCGTTTTTGGCTTAAAAAGGCCTTCAACCGAGAAAGCGGACAACTCCATCTTTTTAGGTATAATTCTGTCTCAACCCCTTCAGTCTCCTCGTCTTCATCCTCTGCAAAAATAACCATTCGTAGACTCCTTTCTGGGCAATGATGGCCTGGTGATGGATGTCACACCCCATGCAAATTCAATGTGCATAAATAATGTATTATAGACTAGGAAGTGACTCCTAGGTCGTCTCTCAAGGACCAAACTGTGGTTCAGGAATTAGGTCAAACACGTAGTGGGGGGTTTGTGAAAGGTTTGTGAATGTAGATGAATTAAATTAAAACATAAATGCAAACAGAATGTAAACAAAGATGCAAACAGAAATGTAAAAACGGAATGAAATACATAATAAAAGTAGTTGGTCATTAACTCAATTACTATGCTTCCAATCACAAATTAACGAAAAGTACACACTACTCTGATCCAAATCCAACACGAATCACCCAACTAAGCGAAGGCTAATCTGGACTTCAGAAATGCAAACTAAGCGAATGTAATGCACAAATCTAATCAGTCATGCACCATACAGTCTAATCAACTAAGTGAAGATTAAACACTGATTAGGCAACTAAGCGTATAGCTAATCGCAGGTACACAACAAATTAAATATTGAGCTAAATCAGAGCAGCGACATGACAATTAAAGTGCAAGAGTCTCATGAATAAACTACTCTAGCCTCTAATCCAACATAGCTAACCGATTAAGCGAAGGTTAATCATGCTATCATAATCGCGAACTAAGCGAACACAATACACCTATTCCATCCAATGTGTTCTATACAGATTGATCAACTAAGTGAAGATGCAATCACCAATTGGGCAACTAAGCGTATACCTATCACAAGAACACAGTCAGATTTCATAGAATGTCAAGCAGAGCAGAATAAACACAAGAACAGCCCAAGAAATCTCAAGGAAACAAAGTAATTTTATTAATGACCATCCCGACTAACCTAAGCTAACATTACAACTAAATTAATACAATCCAACATAACAAGCAACATAGTAAACTGAAACATTAAAGTTAACAATACAATAGAAAAATATCTAAATGCAGGCAATGCTATTTAAATGCAAAGCTTAATCTAAAATATAAAATGCTATAATTAAACTAATCAAGCAAGAAAAATATAGAAATCACATTTTTGCCCTATGATAACGGTTGAAAAACAGTTATTTTCATATGTCAATTTAGACCAAATTACACTCTTTAAGACTCAGAACGAGCTTAGAATCAAGTAAAACTCATGAAATGAGTCAGTCAAGAGTCAAAAGCTGTTTTTAGCAATATTATGCTTGTTTTGCATTCTTTTGTAGTGATTTTAATGAAAGTGAAGATTGGGGTTGAAGATGAAGGTCATAGACTCAAGATAGAGGAAGAAAATTGATGAAAGAAGAGTCAAGAAACCGCCCGGCGACACAATTCACCGTTGGGCGGTCCAAGGCGAGGAGAAGGCACCTGGCGTGGGCGCTGGGCGGATTTGCGATTAGAGGAAAACCGCTGGGCGGTGGCCCCCTGCCGCCGGGCGGTGGCACGATTAGGGGCAAACCGCCGGGCGACATAAGTGTGTCGTCGGGCGATTGTTCGTTGGGCCTGAGCCTATTTTCTGTGACGCTCCTCAGCTATAAATAGCCCTGTTACGATTTCATTCTCATTCTTTTGACAGAAGAGGGTGGCCAGACCTAATTTTCACTCTCTGGAGAGGATCTCTTTGATGCTTAGGCTCTTTTTCATCTTATCTAGGGTTTGCTTTACCATTCTTCCATTATTGAGGAAATGGCAGACCAACCTCCTCCTAGGCGTACACTTGGGGACGCATCCAGCATGGTGGGTCCTATTAACTTCAACAACATAGCTTTGCCTACAGACAATGCAACCAATATTGTTATGAACCATGCTCGTATTCAGCTTGTCCAGAGTAATCAGTTTCACGGAATGTTAAATGAAAATCCATATGATCATTTAACCACTTTCAGTGAGATTTGCAACACCGTGAAGATAAATGGTGTCTCTGACGATAGGGTTAGACTTAGTCTGTTTCCTTTCTCTCTTGGAGGAAACGCCAAAGCATGGTTGCATTCGTTCGAGGAAGGCACATTCAGAAACTGGGATGCGTTGGCAGCGAAATTTGTGAACAAATTCTTCCCGCCAACCAAGATTAATCAAGGGAAGTTAGAGATCTCTGCCTTCAAACAAGGAATGGAGGAAACTTTGGGTCAAGCAGGGGACAAATTTAAAGGCTTGCTAAGAAAGACTCCTGTCCACGGGCTTGATAAGACTTCATATCTACTTGCCTTCCTGGGGGGCCTCCATACTCAGTCTAAGATGATGATAGATGCTTCCGTTGGAGGCAGCATAAATACCAAGACTGAAAATGAGGCATATGAACTGATTGAGCGCATGGCCATAAGTGAAGTGGTACACAGTGAGAGAGGCGCGCAGAAGGGAGGACTCTTACATCTCCCTGCTAATGATGCCATGGCGGCACAAAATCATTTCCTGACCCAGAAATTGGACAAGCTGACAAAGATCCTTGCTGAATTTCCAATGGGGGTAAGAAACGTTTCCCAGAATCAGCAACTTTGCAATTTATGTGGTGGTGACCATATCAAAGGTCAATGTGCTTTTCCCGAGGAGTTGCAACATGTTGTTAACTAGATGGGAGCCTAGTTTCCGTACAAGTAAGGTGCCTTCAACCAAGGTAGTTCCAGCCAAGGTTGGAAGAATCACCCCAATGTTGGGCCACATCAGAATAATTCTTCTAGACCTGTAGGAGGCTTTCGGCAGCAACAACCATCACCTTTATGGCAGCAAGTCAGCAGCTTGACAGAGACAGTCAGAGACCTCAGTGACCGATTTGATAAATTCTTCAAAGTCTATGAGTCTCAACTAAATAGTGATCAAGCTAGCTTCAGGTCATTGGAGACACAGATTGGGAAGCTGTCAAAAAGAATAGAGACCACAGAAAAAAAATCAGTTTAGGGCTAATACAAATGTTAACCCTAAAGATGAATGCAAAGTTGTTTTGATAAGCCATAAAAGGAAGGCAGACTGAGAGCCAATTGATTTTGAAAACAATGAAAAAGGAGATGAGGAGATGGTGGATGTTAATGAAGTCAATGAGAAAGGAAGCAGTGAAGATGAAATTGAACTCACTGATGAAGAAGAGGATCCTGAAGAAGACATTATTGAGCCAGAAAGGGAAGAGAAAGTTGAATTCACTAAACAAGAAGAGGAGTTTGTAGTTCAACCTCAAAAGATGAAGCATCCGCCTAAGGTAGAAGATCCAGGATGTTTAACAATTTCATGTCTTCTGAATGGGTGTGATGTAGTGGAAGCCATGATAGATTCTAGAGCTAGCATTAATATGTTACCCAAGCATTTCTTAACAAAGTTCAGAGGCTTAATGCTAAAAGCATCCAGTGTTATTGTGACGATAGCAGATGGATCCATGGAAAAACCAATCGGTATGGTGGAGGATGTTATTGTGCGAGTGGAGCAGCTTGAGTTCTTAGTTGATTTCATTGTTATGGATGTGGAAAATGATGAATAGATTCCTGTGATTTTGGGAAGACCTTTCATGGCAACATCCAAGATGCTTATTAGTGTCCATGATAAAAGGATAATGATGAAAGATGAGGAATATTTGCTTCTCTATACTGGCTATGAGGAGGAAAAGGTCAGAGTAATAAGGAGAGTCGGACATAAGAAGCCTGAGAGAGAAGCTGCTTCTGAAGATAGCACATCAAGTATTGTTTATACTAACAACTGTAATGTTTTGCGGGTACCTGTGAATCAAGAAAGAAGATCCATCCAGTCCGAACTAAACGAAGACTCATTCCAGCCAGACATTAAAGTGAAATATAAGAAGAGGGAGTGGGCATTAAAGGGATAAAGGAGGAAGGGATGGTGGAGATTGAACCTTAGCCTTAAACAGGATGTGAACCCTTGTCTTGACATTCTTTACCTTGAGTTGGGATGAGCTTAATTGTTTGTGATGAAAAGGTTCAACTTTGGGGTTGCTTGGGGGAAATTGGAAGGCACTTCAAAAGCATTGCGCTCAAAGGTTGTGAAAGAAAAATACATGAGATAAAGAAAAAGAAAAGAAGAAAAAGCATGAAGATGAGCTCAATGCAAAAGAAAAGGAAAAAAGTTGGGAATAAGTGAGATTGGTGAGGAAGATAGTTGTACTTAAATGTTGAATGTCAGGGTAGCTCTCTTAACTCAAGGATTTTGCATTCCAGAAAAACCATTTTTTCTTGTTAGCCCAACCTTATTACAAGCCTTGGAAAAGCCCTTTTAATGGCATTTGCATGTAAGGATTTTGGTTGTTTTAGATGAATGGCAATTCTGTTTCATGTGACTTGTGAATGATAGAATGTTGGAGTGTTACTGATGAGTCGATATTTTATTGATTTCACTTAGTTTATTGTGCTAGAATTAATCAGGGAAATGTGCTTAATTGTCAAGTATTTTCCCGTTTTTCCTAATTATGCTTAATTTGACCGAAAATTCTAATTTTAATTAATTTGAATTTTCTCAGCTAATTATTTGCATTATTATTTTCAGGGAAAATTTTAGAAACACAATTTGGGACATTTGGAGGACACCAAATAAATTCAAGACTCTCCATTTAGACATTTTAAATTTTAGTTGTATTGTAATTTTAATTGTTAAAACTTTTTACACAAACTCTTTGCATTTTGGACCAATTTTGAAAAATTATTGTTAGGCCCAATTTTATTAGACACTTGACACTTGGCAACCCTAAGGTTGGGTGGACCCCACCCTAAATTTTGAGACATATGACCCTTATAAATGGTAGCAGCCGTCACACTTGGAGAAGGGGATTCTCGGTTGAAAGAAAAAGGAGGCTGCAACATTTTATTTGAAAACCATGATTCAACTCTTGGATGTTGGTTGAATGGAGAACTTCTAGCTGCCACTTTTCCTTTTACTTTTCTTTGGAGAACATTTAATTTGGGAGACATTTTTCTGATTGTTGGGACGGTGCAGAGGGGTCTCGGCTGGGACATTGTTTTTAGCATTGCAACTTTCTTTGAAAAATGTGTATGGAAGGGCTGTCACGGTTTTGAGTATGCAGTATATTTTTTTATTCTAAAGTAAAATGGTGTCACGAATGCAGCCTGTCTTTGGTGGCATCCGGTGTTTTCATTTATTTTGGAAGAAGCTGCAAGCTACTGTCACGTCCATGCATTGAATGAGCAACGTTACTTTGAAGAGGTGCAGAGACGTGTCCAATTGTTTGGAGAAAAGATTTTCATCTTTCTTCATTTTGTTCCAAGTAGAAAGCGGATGTGCATTTGGCAAAAGCAACGATGATTCAACACATGGAGCGATGTGCACACATAATTTCCTTTTCTTTCCTTATGCATGAATGGAACTTTTATTTTTTTATATTATATATATATTGAAAGCTATTTAGGTTGAAATACTTTTATTAATCACGTCGTTTTACTTTTCACACCATTTTTAGTGTTATTTTCGTGAGGTGCTTTATCTAGAGGATTACAATGTGGCTTTTATTATTTAATATTTTTTAGCTTAGCATTGCATTCGATAGCATTAGATGTATTTTTTAATTTACTTGTTACATTTTAATTAGTTTACACATCTTGCTTTAGGACTATTCAATTTACTTTTTCAGTTCACTATGTTGTCCGTTATGTTCTGTTTATTGTTTTCTTCTACTTTAATATTGTCTATTCTGTTAAGTTGTGATAATTTAATTGTGATGTTAGCTTAAGTTAGTCGGGTTGGTCATTAATAAAATTACTTTGTTTCCTTGAGATTTCTTGGACTATTCTTGTGTTTATTCTGCTGTGCCTGACACTCTATGAAATCTGACTGTGTTCTTGCAATGGGTATATGCTTAGTTGCCAGTTGGTGATTGTATCTTCGCTTAGTTGATCGATCTGTATAGAACACATAGGATGGAATAAGTGTATTGCGTTCGCTTAGTTCATGATTATGATAGCATGATTAGCCTTCGCTTAGTCGGTTAGTTGTGCTGGATTAGAGGTTAGAGTAGTTTATTCATGAGACTCTTGCACTTTAATTGCCATACTGCTGCTTTGATTCTGCTCAATATTTAATCTGTTGTCTGCCTGCGATTAGGTATACGCTTAGTTGCCTAATCAGTGTCAATTCTTCGCTTAGTTCATTAGACTATATGGTGGACGACTGATTAAATTTGTGCATTGCATTCGCTTAGTCTGTAATCTTGAAGACCGAATAAGCCTTCGCTTAGTTGGGTGATTTGTGTCGGATTTGGATTAGAGTAGTGTGTACTTGTCGTTGATCTGGGATGGGAAGCATAGTAATTGAGTTAATGACCAACCGTTTTCAGTCTGTCTTGGAAACCGTTGTTATTCTGTGTTTGATTCCAATTTTACATTTCTGTTTGCATCCGTCCTTTGATTTAATTCATCGGCATTCACAAACTTTTCACAAACCCCCCCCCACTTCGTATTTGACCTGAGACTCGAACCACAATTTGGTCCTTGAGAGACGACCTAGGAGTCATTTCCTAGCTATACTGCATTTCTCATATGCAATCAAATTTGTATGGGCCGCGACAACCCACCAGTTACCCTATACACATGAGTGATTGAGTGAAACACTTGCCTGGTGAGAATTGTTATATTTCATGATTGCATCTTTGCTTAGTGGATTGGTCATTCATAATGTATAACATCTGTTGAGTAACTTGTGACGTGAACTGAATTGGAAGCATGTGTGCTCTTGATTTGACTCCACTGAAAATATGAAGTTGAGTAGTTCTTGTCATGTACTTTAGGAATGTTGAACTATTGGATGAATGAGTAGAAAGCCAAGCTTTGCTTTGTTTGTTGTTTTGTCCTGTTTGCTTGAGGACAAGCAAAGTTCTAAGTTTGGGATTGTGATAACGGTTGAAAAACAGTTATTTTCATATGTCAATTTAGACCAAATTACACCCTTTAAGACTTAGAACGAGC
>NC_028351.1:19739416-19752044 GCF_000741045.1 Vigna radiata var. radiata
GTTCACCATGACAATGGTGAACTAAACCCTTTTGTTGTTGGGGAAACAATGAAATCTCTTGAAACTCTCTTTTATTGAAACTCTTGTTTATTTATATGATTCTTCATATGCTTTGATTATCAATTGTTGGGTTCTCATCTGCGCTTAATGCTTTTATCGTTTAACTCATTCGATAATTGTTGTTTGTCTCTATTGATACGGGAACGTACAGTACTGTCATTAACTGGTGAGAAATTCCTTGATTAAGCAATACCAACCTAGGGATAGGGGGTAGGATGATCAATTGTTTTTACTTCTGTTCTTAATGCATTATTAATTGCTAGGGGAGGCTAGAGATAGCAAGCCGGTAATTAGTAATTGGCTTTTTTCGCCAAGGGATCAGGTTAAGGGTAGGCCAAGAAAGTTTGCATAACAATTAGATAATCAATCACATTAAACAAGAGGAGTAGATAAGAGGGAGTGAATAAGATGAAATTGTAAATCCCCAATAACTCCATTCATCCATAGTCTTTTTCGTCAATTGAATCAAATACATTGCATGTTTATTTTCTGTCTTTGCATCCACAACAATTATCTTTTTCTACAAGTCTTACAATTTTGATTCACTCAGACGAGCCTTTCGAGTCTCTTTGGAAGAACGATGTCGGGTATTACCGATTATATTACTTGCACGATCTGGTACACTTGCCACTAAGTCAACACCCTACTGGACTTAGTGTCAACGTGCACCTCTTCTCAAAGAAAACAAAATGTGCGCCGGACTTGGCAACTAGAAATGACCGCTTCACCTCCGAAAGTGAATCATCCATGTGCTTGCTAATAAAAAAAATTAGATGCGCTGATTGAAACCAAATCCCATCCAAAGGCTGTGACCTTCTTTTCCAATTGGAAATGGGAATTCATCACCTTGAATTGCTTAAAAGTAAAGAAGTTGGACGCCACCTCATGTTGTGACCATGTCTGCACGGTGTTGCTTCAATTCTCAAAGAAAATGCCAAAATAACGCATCCATTGAATGAAAAAAAATATTGAAGCGTGACTTTCTTCCAACAGCAACATAAATCACATCAATCACCATGCCACTAGCTTCTTAGCTCAAAGTCCGTACACTGTAAAATAAAAAAAGACGCTTGCTTTCTAAAGAAAAGAAAACAGATCCAACCACCGTGCAAATCCTAGTTGGAATAAAACTTCAATAAAAAAATATGAATTAACCGAATTGAAAAGGAAGCGTCTCAATTTTCTTGTTGGAATAAAACTTCAATAAAAAAATATGCATTAACAGAATTGAAAAGGAAGCGTCTACATTTTCTTTAAGCTTGAAAATATTATCCTCAATGGGTGGCGGCTGGATGCTAGTTTTCAAGCACCGTCCCCCATGTTTTTAAAACAAAATAATAATTAAAAACTATGCTAAACTTAAAGAACTTTTGGGTCCAATATCTTTTTGTCAAAATTGGCCCAAAGTGTACAAGAGTTTGTCCATAAAGTTTTAAACAACTAAATTACAATATAACTAAATTTAAAATATCTAATTGAAGAGTCTTGAATTATGTGACAACCCTTCTAATGTTTCAAAATGTATCTCTAAAATTTTCCCTACAATCAAAAAATGAAAATAATAAGCTCAGATAATTCAAATTAATTAACATTAAAATTTTCGATCAAATTAAGCACAATTAGAAGAAACAGGAAAATACCGGACATTTAAGCATAATTTCCTGATTAATTCTAGCACAATAATCTAAGTGAACTCAAGAAAATATTGACTCATCACCTGGACCGAACAGTCCCCCACACTGAAACACCTTCCCTCCTATCTCTGTTTCAGGAATTCTAAGTAAGGCAAATTCTTAGTGTTCCATATTGACCCTACACTCTCGG
This sequence comes from Vigna radiata var. radiata, assembly GCF_000741045.1. Lineage (NCBI taxonomy): Eukaryota > Viridiplantae > Streptophyta > Magnoliopsida > Fabales > Fabaceae > Vigna > Vigna radiata. Next base: position 19,741,301 of record NC_028351.1, read on the forward strand.
CTAATCCCGATCTTCTTGGGTGATTGGCATCGGACCGTTCGGCAACTCTCGATCGGCCTGGGTCATAGCAATTAGCCTCGGGCCATGTCACCTCATCACTTGTTCGTCCTCAAGACAACTGGTTCTTTATCCCGCTCCCGTTCCCTACCTTTGCGCTTCCCTAGAACTCCTCAACATCCCATGCCACCATCAATTCCTGCGGGTCATGCAGTCGGACTTGATTTCAGACACCTTCTTGCAGTCCGACAAGAAAGTAACCCAATAGTAGTTCTTCTGTTACACCCTTTGTTTGACCATCAATATTTCAAAGTCTTGGATGTATTGTTCCATCATTCCCAACTATTTAATGGCCGCTAGTCTTTCAAAGATGGAGCCCTGATTTCTTACCCTAAATCACACTACCATCGCCACTTTCAAACCTTCCCATGTTCGGTTCTTATCCTTATCCTTCCAGAATTTAAACCAGTAGCCAACACTACCCTTCATACTAATATAGGATAGGTGCACTTTCTCCTCCACTACTACCCCTTGCAACTCAAGGAATTTCTCAGCTCTATTGATCCAATTCAATGGGTCCAGACCTTCGAATACGACAACTCGACCCTCTTCCTTTCATTCAACACATTTTACTCAATTTTTTTTATTTTGCCTTTCAACTTCCCCCAACAACCCCAAACTTGAACGTTTATCAATACCATAAAATATTTCTCAACATAACTGAAGGTAAAGATTTTCAAAGTGTATCAGGCTAAGGTTCAAAAAGGGTAGAACACATGGTTCTCTTTATTTTGGGCAAAAATTTGGCTAAGGGCTTCCAAAAATGGCCTTGATCATATGACATAAGCATGCAATTCAATCAATCATATAGATTCAGGCAATATCATTCATGCTTTCAATTGGATAGCAAATATATCAACAAATACTCTGGAGCTCAAAACCTCACTCAACTATGCTTACTCAATCATTCAGCCATACATCCTGCTTAGCATCATAACCACAATCATAACTCATCATGCACTTGTTCACACAGCTTGTGAACAATTCACCTGTATAGAAGCATATATAGCAATCTCAATCATCATCCACATAAAAAATTATCAAGCATACTCATCATGCATAAAAACAAGTCAAACCACAATCAGATAAGATGTTCAGACAAGTTCACACAACCCTACATTACTCAACTGAAGCAAACCTACACTACAAATTTAGATTACAAAAGGAAAAGAAAAAATAAACCCCTGCTCTTTTGCATATGACATCCATCAGTAGATGTCCAATCAGCCTATGTTGTCACCAGAATCATGATCATCATCTCCAGCCTCTACATCCTCAAAGGCGTCATCTTCCTCATCGTCATCTATCACTGGAGCTTCAGCTGCTCCAGATCCACTGCCTTGTGCCTGCTCCTGTGGCCATGCCATAGTACTATGGAACTCGTCCATAGTCCACATGTGCATTGGTGATGTGTCATATAGGCCCACTATCATCTCAGCTGTGGCCACCTGCCCACTGCGAAGAGCCTCAAGTCTAGCCTCCATCAGACATATACATGTCCCTCATCTGGAATGGCTCTGCATGGTGTGCTGGCTCATCCTGCCTAGCTGCTCCTCTCCTAGGACGTCTCCTAGGCACTAGTTCAGCTACCTCATCACCTCCACAATGCTGTCTATAATACAAGGCATCAATGGCCTTTCTACGTCTCTCAAACAGTGAAATGGAAGTATCCACCCCAGCCTGCTGGCACAAATGTGTAATGAGGGAAGGATGACCCAAAGGTGTCTGATAACTCTCTAAATTTACATATTTTTCTTTGTTGAAAATCTTTTCTTAGATCTCTTTAGTTTTTAGTTCTTTAGAAATAGAATAGTTTAGTGTCAAAAAGGTAAAAAGAGGATTTTAATAAAAATAGGGTTAATTTGTTCTGTTTGGGTAAATAAATTTAGTTTTGAAAGAAATATATTTTCTTTTTACTTTTTAGAAGAAAATTTTGGAAAACAAAATAAAAATAGTTCTAGAATAGGATATTTTCCTTTAATTTCATTTTCTTTTCCTTCTTTAAATTCAATTTTTTTGTTTCTTTGCAGATTAGGCCTCTGAAATTGGAAGCTGTTGTAGATTCTTGATTGGGCCCTTACTGACGCCACTATTGGGCGTATTGATTAATTGATGCTGATCATTTTAGCCTGTGAAGCTACTACCTTTGATTAATCTTGAAAGAAGAATTAGGCAATTACAATGCGCTCCTTTTGAAATTGGGCTTCTCTGTTGACTGGACTTAAATGAAACGGTGAGTTTCATTGGCAGCTGCTGTAAGGGATGATTCAAAAAGGATTTGAGGCATGTTGCTTTAGTGAAACATTGCGTTTCAAGCTGCAGCTTTGTTGACGGATTGACAAGCGTACCAAATCGTTCAAGTAATATAATTGGTAAAACCCAATGTCGTTCTTCCCAAGAGACTCGAAAGGCTTTCTCGTTTACGTGAATTAAAATAATAAGACATGAAAATAAAAATTAATAAATTGATTTGAGAACAAAAATATTAACATGCAATAGAGATTGATTCAATTGAAAAAAGGAAAACAATGGATGAATGGAGTTGTTGGGGGTTTACAAATTCATCTTATCTAGACTCTCTTATTTACTCCTCTTGAATTATTAGTTTAATTAATTAATTGTCATGCAACTTTCTTAGCCTACCCTTAACCCGATCCCTCGGCGAAAAGAGCCTAATACTAATTACTGGCTTGCTATCTGATGAAGGTTGAAAAACAGTGATTTTCATATGTCTATTTAGACCAAATTACACCCTTTACTACTCGGAACGAGCTTAGAATCAAGCAAATCTCAATAAATGAGTCTGGAGAGAGTCAAAAGTTATTTTTAGTGATTTTATGCTTTTTTTGCATTGTTTTATAGCTAATTTGAGAAAAGTAGAAAATGGAGTTGAAGATACATGTCGTTGACTCAAGAAAAGAGCAGAAAAATGAAGTTTTGAAGAGTTGAGAGAAACCGCCGGGCGCTGGCGATTGCCGCCGGGCGCTGGCGATTGCCACCGGGCGGTGGCAAGGGAAACCGCCAGGTGGTGGCGATTGCCGCCGGGCGGTGGCGGCAGGTTGTGGCAAATCGCCGGGCGGCACACTCAAACCGCCCGACGGTAGCACGCTGGACTTGGGCCTGATTTTGACGCGCTCCTCACCTATAAATACCCCTACTACGAATTCAGATTCATTCTTTTAACAGGGGAACACGGCCAGACCTAATTTTGCTTCTCTGGGGAGGAACTCTTGGATGCTTAGGCTCCTTTTCATCTTTTCTAGGGTTTGCTCTTTCATTCTTCTTCCATTTTTCATCTAGTTTCACCATGTCTATGGTGAACTAAACCCTATTGTTGTTGGGGAATTCAATGTAATCTTTTGATACTCTCTCTTATTGAAGCTATTGATTATTTATATGGTCTCCATATGTCTTGATTGATTATTGTTGGGTTATCATCTGTGCTTAAGGCTTTTATCGTTTAACTCATTCGGTATATCGTTCTTTGTCATTATTGACATTGGGACGTGCGGTAATGACATGAACTGGTGAGTAATCTCTTGATTTTGCAATACCACCTAGGGATAGGGGTAGGACGATCAATTACGCTAACTTTTGTTTATAATGCGGTATTAATTACTAGGGGAGGGTAGGGATAGCAAGCCGGTAATTGATATTAGGCCCTTTCCGGCGAGGATCGGGTTAAGGGGAGGCTAAGAAAGTCGCATAACAATTGAATCAATCTAATAATCAAGGGTAGTATGTAAGAGAGAGTGGAATAGATGAAATTGTTAGTACCCAACACCATCCATCCATCCATTGTTTTCACTTGTCAATTGAATCAACATTTATTTTGCCTGTTAATATTTTTGCTCTCAAACCCAATTTATTAATTTTCATTTCTCAAGTTTTATTATTTTAATTCACGCGAACGAAGAAGCCATACGAGTCTCTTGGGAAAACGATACTTGGTCTTACCATTTATATTACTTGTACGATTTGGTACACTTGCCAATCCGTCAACACTATCCCTAGCCTCCCCTAACAATTAATACAATCTTAAAGAGCAGAAATTAGCGCAATTGATCGTCCTACCCCTATCCCTAGGTGGTATTGCAAAATCAAGGAATTACTCACCAGTTCATGACATCAGTGTACGTCCCCGTATCAATAAAGACAAACATCAGTTATCGAATGAGTTAAACGATAAAGGCCTTAAGCACAGATGAGAACCTAACAATTAACAATCAAAACATATAGAAACCATATAAGCAATCAAGAGTTTCAATAAAAGAGAGTATCAAAAGATTACATTGTTTCCCCCAACAACAATAGGGTTTAGTTCATCATAGACATGGTGAAACTAGATGAAAAATGGAAGAAGAATGGAAAAGTAAACCCTAGAAAAGATGAAAAGGAGCCTAAGCATCAAAGACATCCTCTCCAAAGAGAAAAATTAGGTCTGGCCGTTCTCCCCCGTCAAAAGAATGACTCTGAACTCGCAATAGGGGTATTTATAGGTGAGGAGCGCAACAAAAAATAGGCCCAAGCCTAGCGGACCACCGCCCGGCGGTTTCCCTCAAAACCGCCCAACGCCAACGCCAGTGCCTAGTCCTCGCCCTGGACCGCCCGACGGTGTAAGTTGCCGCCGGGCGGTGCATCATCTCTTCAAATCTTCAATTTTCTTCTCTTTTCTTGAGTCTACGACCTTTATCTTCAACTTCATTCTTCATTTTCTCAAAAATGCTACAAAACAATGCAAAACAAGCATAATATCGCTAAAAACAGCTTTTGACTCTCTACAGACTCATTTATTGAGTTTTGCTTGATTCTAAGCTCATTCCAAGTAGTAAAGGGCGTAATTAGGTCTAAAATGACATATGAAAATAACTGTTTTTCAACATTCATCAAGCTTCTAAGGGGTCATTTCCATTTGTGATTCATTAAGCAAAAACACTCTCTCGTGCAAGAGGAGAGTGATTGGAACGCACCCAAAAAGGCTAGGGCTCTTGAGCAAAGCAGAAAAAGGTAGAGGTTGACCGAAGGAGCTAAAAAGGATGACCGGAGCTGACCGGAGATCAAACGGCTTAGAAGAAGAAGAAAAGAGGATCGTCCAATGAAGAGAATATAAAACGCAACGAGCAAGGTTCCATTTTTTTTACTACTTTTCTTTGTTTCTGTAACCCTATATAAGGGGGATTGTTGTATTGTAAATAGACAGACTTTCACGGAGACGAGACACTTTGCTATTTTCATTTTCTAGTTTCTATATAGAGCGAACGCGGGTTATACGATTTTTATCGCATCTTCTGTAGATTCGAGTTCTCATGTCCTTGCTCGTTTCTGTTCGGTATAGTTTCTTGTATTCTTGTCTCTTGTTAATAAACTTTCTACTGTGATGTTTCTCTGTATTGAGCATTTGATAATTTTGTTGTGTTGAATTTTCTTGTGTTTTGTGTTCTTGATCGATGATGTGAGAGTCATTCTTGTGTGTTTTGATTTGAAAACGAGTTGAACTCGTAGCTCTTCAATTTTATGATTCCTTTAGAATCAAATGACTCCACAGTGAGCATCAATTTTCGAGATGTCTTCTCGAGATAGAGTGAGTTCAATGAGAAAAAAATATCTTTTCTAGTTTCTATTAATTTTTGAAAAATTTGATTTAGACTCTGTTACTCTACAGTTGAAATTCCTTTTTGGAATTACATGACTCCACAGTGAGCATGACTCACCAAGATGTCTTCTCAAGTTTGGAGGTGAGTCTAAAGAAGGAAAAACAATGTAATTAGTATTATATTTCTGTTGTTTCATTTTAGTTAGATTTTTTGTATGTTTAGAGTAGATTGCATGATTCAATTGCATTTAGATTAGGTTTTGCATCTGGTAATGATTAGAAACTTGAATTAAGAGTTGAATTTGCGGTGATTTGGTATAGGAAGTAGACATTTACCCAATCTAGGTTCTGATTTGGAACTTAAATACCACATAGTGGGTATAACTGTCCAGGATGTCTTCCTGAGTGGTAAAATACTGCTTCTCCACACTAAATTTGGCACTTTTGCTTCTGATTCATCCAATCTGATTCTACCAATTAGTTTAGGTGTTTGTTCATTTGATTTTACTTTTCTTTGATAGTACTGGCATGATTGTTTCTTATTGCTTTTGTCTAGATTGTATAGTGTATGTGATGGGTTGTCGCAGCCCATACAAATTTGATTGCATATAAGAAATGCAGTATAGTGCTACGAAGTGACTCCTAGGTCGTCTCTCAAGGACCAATTTTGCGGTTCGAGTTTCGAGTCTAACACAAAGTGGGGGAGGGGGGGTTTGAAAGTTTGTTTGGTGTGCAGAAAAATTAAAATTAAAACGCAGATGGAATTTAAATTAAAACGCAAATGTAAAAATGTAATTAAAATTAATTAAAATGAAACTAAATGCAACAACCATTTCACTATGCATGAAAATGAAATTAAAGCAGTAAAAACGAAACTGCTACAGTAAATACGAAAATTCACGCTTGAACTGGACAAGTCTGACCTTTGCTCAATGTTTTACCCATAACGTTTTCTACAGAGCTCTAAATGAGATGAGGTTTTTTTTCCTGGAAAGTAGACTCAATTATCTTTCTTGTGACATATAAAACGTAGCATTTGGACCTCTGGTGTGGTTGCAGTTATTTTTTTAAAATCGAGTCCAGAAAGTGAAAATGCTAAACCAAATACTAGACTAAACAAATATCTAAACACAGTTAAATTAAATTAAATGCATAACTAAATAAAAAAAATTAAAAACAACTCAACATAGTATGTAAAATAATTTAAAGAAAAAGAAACAAACAACACAAATTACTTTTAGCAATTAACCTATGGCATCTACCAAATAAAATTATATTTGCAAAATGGCCTAAAAAAAACCTTCTTGGCCATGACAGCACTAGCCATGGACATGATGCGGCAATGCCCCTTTTTTTTTTCCAGCCAAGTGAAAATAGCGTGCAAATGCCTAAGGAAATCAATCCTCAATATAAAGCACGTGCAGCTTCTATTACTCCATTCTCCAAGACGCAAGAGGCAGCAGATTCATACCGAGACATCACTACTTTATACAATTGAAACACGCTGCATATCTCACCTTTTTTCCAAAATTAAATGCCTAAATTGAAAGCACCGTGCAACACTTTCTTCAATTCAAAATAAAATTTCCAATCATAAGATTACAGGCCTTAAGGTACCGGACCCCACACTGTTTCATTCAATAAAAACCGTGAAAATTGGCTTCCAGTTGCAACGTGATAGCCCAAAGCCCAAAAGCGAAAACAATTCTCCAAACCAAAATCTGCCGAGAGAATGAGAGCCTCCCCTAGGTGACGGCTACTAGGTTTCTTTTCTAGGATCATGTGTCCTAAATTTGGGGTGGGGTCCACCCTACCCTAGGGTGCCATGTGTCTTTTTTTTACTATTGGGCTCAACAACAAATACCAAAAATTGGCCCACAATGTCAAAGTTTGTCTAAAAATTCTAAACTACTAAATTAAAATACAACTAATTCTAAAACCCTTATGGAAGAGTCTTGAATTTATTTTGTCTCCTCCAAATGTCCCAAATTGTGTTTCCAAAATTTTCCCTNCAAATAATAATGCAAATAATTAGCTCAGAAAATTCAAATTAATTAAAATTAGAATTTCCGGTCAAATTAAGCATATTTAGGAAAAATGGGAAAATACCGGAAAATTAAGCACAATTCCCTGATTAATTCTAGCACAATAAACTAAGTAAAGTCAATAAAATATCGATTGATCAGTATGTTTCCATCTCAGTTTTAGGTAGTTATAGTAATTAGGTTTTATTTCTGTTTTGAGTAGTTTAGACTGTTATTTCCTTTTCTTTTATTGGATTTAAATGTCTTTATTCTTTTAAACAGATTTTAGTTTAGATTTTTCTTTTCGTTTCGATTCATTCATTTCAAATGTCCCCACTTGTTTAGTAGTTTAATAGTAGATAATTAGTAAATAAGTTTAAGACCTTAACCATACACTCTAATCTTAATTAGTTGAGTCCTAGGATTGATATTCTGGTTGCCCTATGCTACATTAGTGGGGATCAGTTCTTTGTTCTGCCTTAGGCGACTAAAAGGCAGTTTAACAGTGTCCTACTACTCACAGTGGCAGCGCAACTCTATCACATTGGCGATGACCTCACCAATATTCACATTTAACTGCCTCAGCATGCAGTAAATAAAGATCACCCTGTGAAAAGTGATGTCAGAAACGTGGGAACAGAGTTGGATGTTGGCATGAGAAAATGCCATCCAATATCTCGCTAGAGGTGTCAGATCCACCCTCTTGATGTTTATGCGAACACCATTCGGGTTTTTGTAGAAGTTCCCTCCAGGTATGCAAAGCACCCTCTCAATATCATCATAATTTGAACACTCTCTGATGTTCAGTGCAAACTGACACTACTCTCCAGCCAACTCCATGCCCAAGAAACTATTGATTGTCTTGAGGTCATATCTGGTGATCTTCCCTTGAACATAGCTAGTGTACCTCTCCATCTCTACCCCTCTAAATAAGGCATTCGTGTAGAATTCCTTTACTACTTCAATATTTGCTGGTGCAGGGTACGTAGCCATCTTTTCCCAGTTTCTGCTTTCCAATTTTTCACCAAACTGATGAGCCAAGTCTGAGATGAATATGGCTTTTCTTTCCATCAGCAATCGCCTCTGTTGCAGCGTCTGGAAGTGCTCCTCATGTTTCCTAGAAAGGAACCTATGAGAATAAAATCGTGGAGGCGTCTCTGGTTCCTTTCTCTTGTTTCCCTTGGTTTTCAGCCTTCTTGATGAAGATGTCATTCCTACATCAAACATAATTCAAAAGACCAAGGAAATTATAATTAAAGGTTAGCACACCATCAAACATTTAACCAAGCACTATACAGTACTAAGGGTAAAAACTGTTACCAATAAGGAAGTATTGGTAAAAGCTGAAGATGAGTTTTGATGATGCTGCAACTTGTAGATTTTGAATGTAGTAGGAAAATATTGAAATATTGTAATTCTTACTGGTATAATCGATTATGGTCAAGCTATAATCAATTATCACATGTTTTTGTACTAGAATAATCGATTATCATGAAGCAATAATCGATTATCACTTCATATAATGGATTATCACTTTTTCAAAACTCTGTAACGGACTTGAATAATCGATTATCACTTACAATAATCGATTATTCATGACAGTTGGGAGCTGACCTTTGGCATTCAGTGTACTTGGCTATATATTTGGATTTTGAGAATTCAGAAAGCAAGATTTTTGAACTGAGAAAGCTTATCAGAACAGTGTATGTCAGAGGAACGTTCTTTAATAGCTTTAGTTCATTGTTCCCTTGCTTGGTCTTGTGAAAGGAGAGGCTCGCGTATCGTGTGTCGATAGTCGGAGCAGACTCTCTTCAAGTTAGCAAGGTGCTCTGCCTGGTCTCGTGAATGGAGAAGCTCGCGAATCATTGGTCGATTGCCAGAGCGGTTCTTTTCGAGTTGGTAGAGTGTGCTATGCCTGGTCTTGTGAAAGGAGAAGCTCGCGAATCGTTGGTCGATTGCCGGAGCGGTTCTCTTCAAGTTGGTAGAGTGATTCTCTTCGTTTTATATTCTGTTCATTTGATTGTAATTTGTAAAACTGTTTTTAGTGGAACTGTTAATCACTCTTTGTAGTGATTAACGACTGGATGTAGATTCTGTTGAATCGAACCAGTATAAAAATACTCGTGTGATTTTTCTATTCCCTACACTCATTTTATCTTACGCATATTAACTGTTTGATTAATTTTCTGAAAGTAAATCATTTTTTGCTAAAAAGGACCAATTTCATTTTAACTGTGATTGAACACGCTTTCCGCTCTCTGAGTTTTAATTCCTCTACGCTATACTCTTCAAAAAATACCCCCTCCGATACCGTCAATTGGTATCAGAGCTTGCTTTGATAGTCCTTCAAAAATATTTGCGAAAATGGCCGGTCACAATCAAAATGTTGTATATGCTGAGGGTGCTTCCATTAACAGACCCCCATTGTTTACTGGTGATAACTATGCTTTTTGGAAAGTGAGAATGGAAATTTTTATGGGGTCTGTTGATAGAGGCATCTGGGAAGCGGTACAAAATGGTCCTTATATTCCAAAAAATCACAGTTGATGGTGTAGAAGTAGAAAAATCATATTTTGATTGCACTGATGAGGAAAATAGAAGAGCCCAGTTTGATTTTAAGGCTAGAAATATAATCTTATCTGCACTAACCTCTAATGAATTCTCCAAAGTTTCTGTTTATAAAAGTGCACAGGAAATGTGGAAAATTTTAATACTCACTTATAATGAAGTCATAGATATGGATAAGTTAACCGTGTCTGACTCAAGCTCTACATCAAGCTCAAGCGATTTTAATGAGCAAGAAAATTTATGCTTGATGGTCAAAGATGATTTATCTGAAAGAAAAATCTTAAAGAAAAAGAAGGAGAACAATCAAGGCTCCGCATCAAGCTTTAAATGTTATGGATGTGGTGAAAGAGGCCATGTGAAAGCTGATTGTTCAAGCAACAAAAGAAAAGCAAAGAAATCTCAGAAAAAGAAGAAGGCATACATTGCTTGGGAAGATACTGCATCAAGCACTTGTAGTTCAAGTGATTCTGTTGAAGAAGCAAACCTATGTTTGACGGTTGCT
>NC_028351.1:19752349-19755327 GCF_000741045.1 Vigna radiata var. radiata
GTTTTTAAAGGTAAGAACCAAATTAAAAGAACTCGTGGAGTTTGGGTAGAAAAAGGAACTTTTGTGAAAAACAAGGTGCATGATGTTTGTTTCTTTTATTGCATGAAAAAGGGACATACTTTTAACAAATGCAACATTAAACATTTTGGTGTTCCAAATGGAAAATATGCTTGGATTCCTGTCATAAAGTAATATGTCTCTAACCTCAAGGACCCAAATAAGATTATGGGTACCAAAAGCTCCATTGCTCTGTTTTGTAGAGTAAGTTTTCAAAAGGAGAAGAGAATTTTTATGATGTTCTGATTTTGGAATTGATGCTCCAAGCCAGGAAGTAATTTCATCAAGTGATATCAAAAGCCTTGGTTCAAGCACCAAGTGGCTCAGCTAAGTAGTATTTAAACTTTGTTGTTGCACTTTGTTTTGCTTAATCTTCCATTATGAGATTACTATTGATTTCATTTCTATTTGGGCAAATAATATGTACATCACTGTTTCATTATTTCTATGGTGTGTTCCTGTCTGCTTGCACATTTTTAATCAATGAAATTAATCTATTTGAGACATTCATGTGCATTGTATTTTAGTGTCTTGCTGTTAATTTTCAAATTGCATATGTGTTTAAATGGCTCAGTATTCAATTTCATGAGTACTTTAAAGTTAGCCTTGGTATAATTTTTTATGGTTAAACCACTCTAGAGGTCCCTATTTTTGCGTTTTTTTCCAATTTAGTCCCCGTATTTTATTTTTTACCAATTTAGTCCCAAAGATTGCAAAACTGAAAGAAATTAACCCTTGTCGTTAAATCAAGTTAACGGGGTTAACTTTCATCTTATGTGTGCAGGTGAGTTGGACAGATGTCTTTACATGGCGTGAACAAAAACCTTTGACTTGGGGTTTTATTATGTATACCCTTGCACGTGTGAATATTTTAAACAATGAATTTAAAAATTAGGGTTTTTGTGAAAGATTTTAAAATTAGGATTAATTTATAATTGAAATGGGAGCTTGGTTCCGGTGAACGGCCGATGAACACATGCTCGCAGTGACGCTACTTTCTGCTTTTGTTCTACTGTCCAGTAGTCGCTCCTTTGTATCTCAGTCACTCTCTCTGCAATGCAACGCACACTGTTTATCTCTTTCTATCGTCTCTTTTTGTAGGAGAGGCCCAAATGCTGTAATGGGGGATTCTCATGAACATTCTTTGCTATGGATGCTTGATTCCATGAACAAGTCTTTTAGGGCTTTCTTTCTATTCTATTATGTTCTGTTCGTCTTTAATTTCATCTTCATTTTCTTGAATTCCATTTTCTTTTCTCGTTTTTCGAATGAACTGATTTTTGAGGAATGGATGAAATGCAAAAGCCACCCGCCCCTCTCTTCGCCTTTTCCCAATAAGGGTTCAATTCAACCCAAAGACCAAACCTTCAAAGTCGCTTTAGAATATCGTTCCTTCAAAACTCATCCCAGGTTAGCAATGTTTCCTTTTTCACCTTAAATTGCGAATAAGAAAAGTCAGATGCTTCCATGTAGAACAATTTGAAAAGGAAGAAAGGATGATGAAAAAGAGAAAATGCACATTTAGATCAGGGCCAACAGGTCTGAGGGCTAGACCAATTTTCAACCACAAACAGAATGTGCAAGGAAAATTTTGCATAATCCACAACAACCCATTAGTATTATTCTGAACCATTTTAATATCCAAAAAATAAACAGAAATATAGATCTGAGTTCACAACCATAAATCCAATAAAAACTCACAATTCGTGGATATACAGATCTCAATTGTGCAAGTCTGCATTTACCACCATAAATCTCACCAACTATAATATAGATCTGAGTCTCCCTACTAAAACCTAAGGCTCGCAGAACTAAGGTTGCCTCCTCTGGTGTCCTCTTCTACTGGTAGGCCTGGCGACCAAAATCGGAGGAATAGTGGAGGCATTCGTGTTGGTGCTCCTGTTACTGCTGGTGTTGTTGGAGAAAGAAGAAAGAGATGCACGAGGCGGAGCGCTGAACCGGAAATCGAGATCGTCGTCATCTTCACCGTCGTCGACGATGGCATTCTGAGACGCCATGACATGAGCGAGGCGCGCGACGGCTTTGGCAGCCACGTTTTGTGTGCGCTTGACGGTGGACAGACCGGTAGAAGTTGCATCGAGGCGCGACTGAGGATGAGCCGGAGACATCGCCGGTGACGACGAGCTGATGCTCCTAGAACCACCACTCCACTACTGAAAGAGATTTAATCCCAATTGTATCTTAAAAGAACCCTAATTTTAAAATCTGAAAAAAAAAAACCCAATTCTTTAATTTTGTGATTAACTTGAGTAATAATAGGCACGTGTATCATTACAGCCACTTGATAGCTTCTGTGCACGCCACGTCATAAAGAATAGCCATCTCAGTCTTACAGATCCGGAAGAAGTTAACCCCGTTAACTTGATTTAACGACAAGGATTAATTTCTTTCAATTTTGCAATCTTTGGGACTAAATTGGTAAAAAATAAAATACGGGGACTAAATTGGGAAAAAAACGCGAAAATAGGGACCTCTAGAGTGGTTTAACCATTTTTTATCAAGCATCAAAAGTAATGAAAAATCAAATTGAATGAGCTAGTTGATAGTTTTTATCTGCATTTCTGGATGATTAAGACGACTGATGATTAAATTGACAATTCTGTCTCGAAGCTGTTTCTGTGAAGATTTTTTTTTTGTTCAAATGCATCCCATATGAGATATGTTTATACACATTGAAAGCTTGGATATAGTAAATTAACTTATCAAATTTCCATAATTGTGCTGTAAATTATTTGGTTTAAAAGATTATTGAAAGATAAAATCTAAATCAGCTTTTGTGTTAAATTTTGGTGTGAAAATCACAAAGGAATAGTCTTTTAAAAGAAGTTAGGCAAAACTGCAATTCCTTGGTTGAGTCAATTTTTTAATTTCTGGTTTACCACTAGTTAAATGTTGAAGAT
>NC_028351.1:19761842-19769839 GCF_000741045.1 Vigna radiata var. radiata
GCATGTCCATAATCGATTATATCAGTAGAATTTACAATGTTAATTATTTTCCTACTACATTCAAAAGACTACAAGTTGCTTTTAAGTTTTCTCCTATTACAAACAAGAATTACAATTTGCAGCATCATCAAAACTTGTCTTCAGGTTTTACCAATACTCCTTTATTGGTAACAAAATGAAATTGACTTCTGAGGAACTGTTGTAGTAGTCTTGAATTTCTGCACAAAACAATTGATATTACTAAGTGTATATGAATTCCAAATTTTGGAGCAAATCAAAATTTGTTAGATTTAGATATTACCATTTCCCAACCTCTTATGATATGAGAATGAATAATATCAGCCATCCAATACATTACATAGTATCTGCACTCATATGACCCATTCGGTCTGTTACACTACAATATATCATCATAGTTGTAAATAGTTAGTGAAAAACATTAAAACAAAACAACTATAAGAAAGTATGGCTTTAACATATGTCAAACCTTGAGAGAAATCCATGCAATCTTTCTACTATTAGTAATTGATCTCCCAACCATCATAATACTTGCTGGAATAGAACTATATATAAAAAAAAAAATATTTTTAGCATTCATTTATATAAAAAAGAAAGTCCAAACATTGAAGTTCTTACCAATCAACTAATTGTCTAAGATGTGTGGGAGGAGACCTGTGCAATTAGCAGAACCACAAAGCATAGTTCTCCTGTATAGAAATAACAAGAAGCTACCAATGACGCCTAGAATTCATAATAACTTAACTATTATATTTTAAAATCACATATGGAACTTTATTATGTTAACAAAGTTCACTTACCCGGATATATAAGGCAAAAAATAATTTTTTTGTTGCCGCTTGCAAAACTTCTTATGAGATTTATGTTGATCTGATCAAAATAATTTGATTCGTGAATGGATTGGGGATCATTGAATCCATAATCATCAGAGTACCCCAAGTTGTTACTGATCCCAAACATTTACCTGAAATCAAAAATTAACTTTGATATAAGTATACTTGATATATAAATCAATTTTATATATAAATAATTGCTCATACACTTACATCATCCATAACTGAATAATTCTAATATTCAACTCTGGTGTTCCCGACGCAGGGGGAGAAGAATAATATAAGGGGGAGCAGAAAACTATAAGGGGAGAAGTATTGATACAGGTACTGCTAACTTTGTTGTTGTCCATTAGTTTGTATGTGTTGCAGGTAAACCTGAGTTGCTTTTAAAAAGAGAATTGTTTATCATCATCAAAAAGGGGGAGATTGTTACCAATAAGGGAGTATTGGTAAAACCTAAAGATGAGTTTTGATGATGCTGCAACTTGTAGATTTTGAATGTAGTAGGAAAATATTTAAAAGCAACTTGTAGATTTTGAATGTAGTAGGAAAATATTGAAATATTATAATTCTTACTGGTATAATCGATTATGGTCAAGCTATAATCGATTATCACATGTTTTCGTACTAGAATAATCGATTATCATGAAGCAATAATCGATTATCACAAGTCATACTTGAATAATTGATTATCACTTCATATAATCGATTACCACTTTTTGAAAACTCTGTAACGGACTTGAATAATCGATTATCACTTACAATAATCGATTATTCATGACAGTTGGGAGCTGACCTTTGGCATTCAGTGTACTTGGCTATATATTTGGATTTTGAGAATTCAGAATGAATCATTTTTTTACTGGGACCTCAGAGGCTCTCCAAATACATTAGCATCATATTCAACCTCCAAAGGCTTATCTTCAAGGATGTCAGCAAGTAGTTATAATGAACCAAGAGGATCATCCTCAGATAGAGGAATCTTCTCCGGTGCATGTGTCTGTTGTTACATGGAAAAATAAGATAAGTGTTGACATCAATAACATGTAAACTTTAAAATTGAGAAGTTTAAAGTAGAATTTCATACCAGGGGGTCAGGAACTGAACCAACCAAATGTTTAGGCCAAGCGATAAAAGACTGGAATGCATGTACCACAGTGAAAATCTCATTTATGGGCAGAGGAACTGAGACATCTGGTATGATCATTTCGTCTACTGAGACCTTCACCTCATCCTCTGATAGCTCCATACCATGAACAACTGTCGCTGCCTTAAACACTGTTCCACGAGCTACGAGGACCGTCTCGGTATCGTCTAAAATGTATAACAGACATGGACTAGCACCGTCCATGTCATCCCCTAGGACGACTGGTGCTGAACAACTTCCTTTCCCGCTTCTCCCTGTCAGAGTAAATGTTAGATTATACAAATGATAAAAATAATTGCACATAAATGTTTATTAAGTTTACCTGTGGGAGGCACAACATGTTCCTGTTCCTGTAAAGGAGATGGCATCGGGCGCATGCCATAGCTCTCAAACTTTTGCTGGAACATGGTGCTGAACTTACTAAGCAATTCATCCCTGAGCTCTATCCTGACCTCTGATCTAAGCTTTGTCCTGAGCTGTGTCCTAATCTCCTCCGTAAGGTCCACTTGAAGCTTTTTGTGATCTCTTGTGTCAACCTTTGTTCTTGTGCTTCGTTGTATGCATATGAAGACTAACGATAAGAGCTCCCAAAATAATCTCGAATTCCTACTCTAGTTCCAGCAACACGTACACGTCCAGGGTATTCAGGTCGTCCAATTGTAGCGGTAAGAATATCCTGGCGACCCTCTGGAGTGAATTGACCTTGGGTGCTCTGCTCAACCAAGGAGTCTGTAACATTACAAAACACCATTCTTCTTTAAAAAGTTCAATGTAGTATGTATAATGAAATTATTATTATTTTAGGAACAGTGATAACTTACAATTCCTTAAGAAATTTCCCGTGTAGTGTCAGAAGAGTAGGTGCCTGATGGTTTCATACGAGCCAACTTCCATTTCTCATGTCGAGAAGGTGGAGAAGGAGGCTGAGGGGGGCTACCACTCTGAGATGGTGGTCTAGCATCTGCCTTTTGCTTGAGGATTTTCTCCTCAAGCTTCTTATACCCACCACGAGATAATAGGTGGGGGGTTTTGTTTTGAGCATTTGTTTGTTGTGCTTTGCTTCTTTTTGCCTTTCACATATATTTAATTAATTAGTTCATATGTTATATATTTGCTAATGAGTAATTGAATAATATCAACTATACTAACCTGCCATTCCTCTATTGTCCGACTTTGTACAAAAAGCCGCCAAGTCTCCTCATCAATGGACTTATATGTAGTATATGGAGACTTATATTTATGGCTTCCAAAAGTATATCTTGAGGTCAACTTACTTTTAAAATTTCTGAAGTTTTCAGCAACAGTTGATAAACACTTATTTCTAAGCGTTGCGACATTTGGAATGTCAAATGTAAGCTGAAAAAAACATAATAAAGTTGTATCAGTACAAAATTATCAAAATAAACAAACTCTAATTGAAATGATATAAATAACTTACCAATATATCGTTCCATATAATGTTCCGATCAACCTCGGACACATGGTCAAAAGATGGAGTAAGAATACTAATATTGTCACGTGCCACTACTCTAAGGTATGATCGGAAGTCATCTGCATAAGGGCCAGTTGCCACACCCGTGATCACGTTAACATCACCGATGTTCTTTCACCGCTATTCTTTCTGATCAAAAGTTGTTTCATCCTGGTGGGTCCTCTAGTGGACCTAAAAGGGGGAGCCTCATCCCCTGAAAAATGTGGATGATCAACCATACATCTGTCAACATAAATAACAACATGAAATATTAATAAAAGACTTATGTAATATCATATAATTTAACAAAACATGTAATAGTAATCATAGGAAATACTTATACAAAAATTGGAAATTCATACATAAAGATATGGATTCATCATATGCATATTCCCTCATCATGATCTAACCGAATTGCATGTACATCGTCCTCAACTAGAGATTGTTCATCCAAATTTGTTGTAGTTTGAAATGAATGGTTGTCAGCAATATGAATATTAATCAAATTGTCTTCGTAAACTTCAATTTGTTTTTTACCCTGAAGAGCGACATACCAATGGTCAGACATAGGATCTTTGACATAAAAAACCTGAAATGCTTGATGTACCATGATAAACGGTTCGTCTCGGTATCCCACCTTTCGAAAATCAACCAGTGTCATACCCGATTCATCTATTTTCACACCACTCTTATTGTCAAACCACTTACATTTGAACAATGGAACAAAAAACTTGGTGTAATCAACCTCTCATATCTGTTCTATTATACCATAATATCTCATTGATCCAAGTACAAGAGATTGATCTTTTGATGTGGAAAATTGAAGCAACTCAGCTTCAAAACTGACTCCACAATTTTGTAGTGTGCTTTTAACATCCAAGATGCGCTTGCAACAATTCTTCGCGATCTTTTGTCACCACATTCACACCTCGGATGCTTTTACTTGTAGAAAATTTATTCAACCATGATGTGCGAGGAACTCCTATTGGATTCGTTGATGTCATGTAATCTGAACAAAACTCGATACTTTCTTCAGCAATATACCTTTCAATCATCGAACCTTCAGGACGATATGGATTTTTAACGTACCCTTTCAAAATCTTCATATAACGCTCAATAGGATACATCCATCTTAAGTATACAGGTCCGCACAACTTGATTTCTCTAACCAAATGAACAAGTAAATGTACCATGATGTCAAAAAAAGATGGAGGGAAAAACATNTCTAGTTGACACAAGATGATAACAATCTCGCCTTGAAGTTCATCTAACTTTGTAGGATCGATGGCTTTACTACATATTGACGAGAAAAATGAACACAACCTGTTTATGGTTTGCCTAAAATTTTTGGGCAAAATTCCACGAATAGCCACCGATAACAATTGTTGCATTAAGTTGTGGCAATCGTGAGACTTCATTCCAACAAGCTTTAAGTTTTGCATCGACACTAAACTCTTTATATTTGAAGAGTATCCTTGTGGTACTTTGATACTCTTTAAACAAAGGCAAAAACTTATCTTCTCTTGTCTAGACATTGTGTAACATGGAGGAGGCAAATAAGTTCGTTTACCAATCTCCTTGGGTGCCAACTCTTCTCGGATATTCATGTCAACCAAATCCAAACGAGCATTCACTCCATCTTTTGTCTTTCCCTGAATGTTGAGTAGTGTACCAATCAAGCTATCACACACATTCTTCTTTACATGCATCACATCTATGCAATGTCTAACATCTAACTTTGACCAGTATGGAAGATCAAAGAATATCGATTTCTTCTTCAAAGGGGTCGTTACAGAGGACTTCTTGGATGTTTTCCTAAATACATGATGTATTTTATTAACTTTTTCAAGAATTTGAAGGCCAGTAAGTGGATTTGGTGCTTCGTCCCTCTCTTAATATCCATTGAATTTTTTTTTAACCTTCGATATGGATGATTACGTTTTAGAAATCTCTGATGACGCAGATACATTGTCTTTCTTCCGTGTTTCAATTGATTAGCTGCAGTGCGTTCTTCACAGATAGGACATACTTTATGACCCTTGACATTGTATCTTGACAAATTACCATAAGCTCGAAAGTCATTAATGGTGCAAAATAACATTGCGCGCATCACAAAAGTTTCAGAAGCGAATGCATCAAATATTTCAAGTCCATCAACCCACAAAAACTTCAAGTCTTCAACTAGTCGGATTAGATAAACATCTATGTCATTTCCAGGCTCCTTTGAACCAGATATCATCATAGACAACATCATGTACTTCCTCTTCATGCACAATGCAGGAGATAAGTTGTAAATTATCAATATAATTGGCCAACAACTATGATTGGTACTCAGATTACCAAATGGGTTCATTCCATCACTGGCTAAACCAAGTCTAAGATTTCTACACCTTTACCAAATTGGGGGAATGATAAGAGTTGAAAAACAATTATTTTCATATGGCATTTGAGACAAAATTACACCCTTTAAGACTTAGAATGAGCTTAGAATCAAGCAAAACACATAAATTGAGTTAGTTGAGAGTCAAAAGGCGGTGGAACTTACCACCGGGCGGTGGAACTTACCGCCGGGCGGTGGGGCGACTATGGGCAAACCGTTGGGCGGCATAAGTGTGACGTCGGGCGATTGTCTGCTGGGCTTGGGCCTGTTTTCTGTGACGCTCCTCAACTATAAATAGCCCTATTGCAACTTCAAAACTATTCTTTTGGCAGAAGAGGGCGGTCAGACCTAATTTTCACTCCTTAGAGAAGATCTCTTGGATGCTTAGGCTCCTTTTTATCCAATCTAGGGCTTGCTTTGCCATTCTTCCATCATTTTTCATCTAAGTTCACCATGATAATAGTGAACTAAACCCTTTTGTTGTTGGGGGAAACAATGTAATCTTTTGAAACTCTCTTTTATTGAAACTTTTGTTTATTTATATGCTTGTCGTATGCTTTGATTATAAATTTTTAGGTTCTCATCTACGCTTAAAGTTTTTATCGTTTAACTCATTTGATAACTATTGTTTATCTTTATTGATACGGGAACGTATGGTACTGTCATGAACTGGTGAGAAATTCCTTGATTAAGCAATACCACCTAGGGATAGGGGGTTAGGACGATAAATTATTTTTGCTTATGTTCTTAATGCATTATTAAATACTAGGGGAGGCTAGGGATAACTAGCCAGTGATTAGTAATAGGCTGTTTTCGCCAAGGGATCGGGTTAAGGGTAAACTAAGAAAGTTTGCATGACAATAAGATGAGTAGATAAGAGAGAGCGGATAAGATGAAGTTGTAAATCCCCAACAACTCCATTCATCCATAGTCTTTTTCTCGTCAATTGAATCAACCACATTTGCATGTTTATTTTGTATTTTTGCATTCTCACCAATTAATTTTCTTTACAAGTCTTACGATTTCAATATGCCCGAACGATAAGGCCTTCGAGTCTCTTGGGAAGAACGATATTGGGTTTTACCAATTATATTACTTGAAACGATTTGGTACACTTGCCAGAGAGTCAACAAGTTTTTGGCACCATTGCCGGGGACTCGAGGTTTAACTTTTCCGAGTCAGTTGAGAGTCAAAAGCTGTTTTTAGCGATATTATGCTTGTTTTGCATTGTTTTGTAGCATTTTGATGAAAGTGAAGAATGGGATTGAAGATGAAGGTCATAGACTCAAGAAAGAGGAAGAAAAATGAAGAAAATAAGAGTCTAGGAACCGCCCAGTGCCAAAATCCACCACTGGGCAGCCAAATGCGAGGAGAAGCCATTGTCTGGCACCTAGGCAACGATGCTGGGCGGTTTTGTGATAAAAGGAAAACTGTCGGGCGGTGGCGCGACTATGGATAAACCGTCGGGCAGCATAAGTTTTTAGCATCTTTGGGATTCACAAACAAACGCTTAAGTCTGGGCACTATTGCAATGTACCAAACTACTTTCAAAGCAAATCCATTTTTTTCTATTTGAGCGTTATCTTCACTATTTTTTTTTACTTATATCGTGATAAGCCACATTGTGGACACTTTGTCAAAAATTCAAAGTCTTTCCTATATAAAATACAGTCATTGGGACAAGCATGTATCCTATTATACTTTAAGTCCCTGGCAAGTGTACCAGATCGTTATCAAGTAATGTAAAACGGGTAAGTTCGAGAATCGTTTTCCCAAAGGACTCTTAGGCCTTAACTTTCATGAGAAAGAAATTGATTTTAGGGTTTGTATGCAAAGAACAAAAATAAACATGCAATATGCAGTGAATCAATTGGCTAGAAGAAACTATGATGAATGGAGTTATTGGGGTTTACAATTTCATCTTATCCACCCTCTTATATCTACTCTTTCTTAGTCTACCCTAAACCTAATCTCTTGGCGAAAAGAGCCTATTACTAATTATTGGCTTGCTATCTCTAGCCTCCCCTAGTAACTAATAATGCATGATAAATGGAAGCAGAATAGAATTGATCGTCCTACCCCTATCTCTAGGTGGTATTAGCATAATCAAGGAATTCCCCCCAGTTCATGACATTACTGTACATCTCC
>NC_028351.1:19770014-19780154 GCF_000741045.1 Vigna radiata var. radiata
GTAAGCATATGCAAGCATATAAAGAAGATAAGAATTTTGATATAAGAGAGTTTCAAAAGATTACATTGTTCCCCAAAAACCCTAAATTTGGTAGATTGGAGCCTCAGCATCCAAGGAACCTCCTTCAAGGTGTGTAGAACTGCTTTGGACATCTCTGCTTGCCAAAATATTACAATTTGAATTGCACTGGGTCTATTTATAGACCAAAAGATTAACAGAATTTAAGCCTAACCCCAACAGATAACGCTCAGTGTCTAATTAAACCGCTCAGCGGTTTCCCTCTAGTCGCACCACCGCTCCAAGGTCAGTTTTACAACTGAGCGGTTTGCCTCTAATCGCTCTGGCCGCTCAGCGTTGGATTTGGCCGCTGAGCGGTTCACTTGACTCTTCTTTTCATCCTTTTTCTGCTTCTTTCATGAATTTAAGTTCACCTTGCTGTACTTCCATCTTCAATTCACATCAAAACCCTACAAAACAATGCAAAAACAGGCATAATATCTCTAACCTTGATTTTAAGCTTATTCTAAGCCACAAAGGGTGGGTTTTGATATGATATTTAAGCATGAAAATAAAGGTTTTTAGAACGTTATCACAACCCCAAACTTAGAACTTTGCTTGTCCTCAAGCAAATAGTTCAACATTTTCAAAACTCATTTTCCTCACAACAAGTTATTCAATTCAGATTTTCAGTGGAATCCTATCAAAATGCATGCATAGTCAAACACTTGTGCCTCTTCTGCACCCTCTCCTCTAGCTTCCTTCCCTCTTGGAAGGCTTTCGGAGCTTGAGATTCCTTGATTCACCCTCACACCTTCATTGAAGCATCCATTAAACACTTACCGTGCCACACTCTGCACCTTCATTTTGCTGCCACCTCTGGTTTTGGGAGCTGCTCGTGGTCAACTTGCAAGGAAGCTTCAATCATTTGGCATCAAGAGCCAACAGTTCCAACCACACATCAAGAGCTAAGTGATAGCTTCACTTAATTCCTCTATTTTTCACTCTTGTACTATTCTTTGCACTGTTGAATTGCTTTTGTGTTTTGATTCTTTCTGTTTGAGTGAATTTTGTTTCGTTCACTATTCCTTAGGTGTGTTTTTTTTCATTTTAATTGGTGCTTTTGAGTTGTTTGAGTTCAATTCCACCTTTCACTTTAATTTCGTTTTGTCTCGGTCATGTGCACTATCATTACATTGTTTTTACTGTTCATATAGTTTTGTCGTTCTAGCTTTCAAAAATTTTTTCGTTTCGTTTGTGGCATGTGCGTTGCTAGATGTATGTTGAACATGAAACGCAGTTACATCTTCACTCGCTGTGATTTGTTGAGTTGATTCATTGTATAATGTTTTTAAAGACCACCACTCTGCAACAAAGTGAATTCTCGAGATTTGTTTTCAAATTCATTTGCATTCAGATTTTTGTGTTTGATAGCTTCAAACAAGTTAGTTTCAATTTTCTAATCATGGTTCAATTGCTAAGAATCTAATATTAACACTGAATTTCAAAAAGCATATTCGAGTTGTTGTTATACACTTGTTTTCGACACTGTCACAGTTTGCAATCTTTGGCTTTGCACCGTGCTACAGTCCTTGACTGTCTTAGGCATTTTAGCTCTCCTAGCTCATCTTTTATAAGTCTAGATCTAGTGATTTAGGATTCCTTTGAGTCTTTCTTTGAGCTAGCCCGTTGCATTTTCTTTTCTGTCAAGTGTTGGTGCAGTTTTATTATAGTTTACTGCATACTTTGGCAATTCTGGTAGTGATTTTGTGATTCCATGAGTTTCTATGTTGTTTAATCGTTTGTGCAAGTGTATTTCACCATTTGAAACTTGTTTCAGCTGTTGTTTTGGTCCATTTTCATTAAATCTGCCAAATCATAGTTTGACTTGCCATGTTTGGTTGAAACTTGGAACTCAACTAGTAAAATTGTGATTCAGTGCATTTTGGCACAGTTTGATTGTTTCCACACCTATATTTGGTGCATCAAAGTTGCTTTTTACTGTTCATTTGGTCACTTTTGCACCATTTCACCAAATCACATCTTAAACCCGTAGCTTTGCTTCAACTGAGGAAGTGGACCTATCATATTTTACCATGGCAGTTTTCTTTGTTGTTTGAGTGTTTAGACACATCTATTATGATGATATAAAGTTGCTTGAAGTGTCATTGAACCATTTACCTCACTGCCATTCAAATTCACCACTGTTGTTTCTCATTTTTCAGCCAACTTTCACTGCTGCAACACGGTTGTCATTGCTGTTACCATATCAGATTTTTTTATTTTTCAAAATTGGATTGGCAAAAGCTGGGATTTACCTTCTAAATCATTTCCAATGTTCAACCACGTCTAAAAGCATATAGAAAAAGCAATTATATCCCTGCAATCCAGTTTTGAAAACAACAATTCAGAGAAACACATAAATCTGTTATTCATTGAGGCATTTTGACAAACACTTATGCATTTATATCAAACAGTTTGCAGCACATATTTTAGCCACTTTCTTTGAATTTTTTTGCCTTGTTAATCTGTTCTAGATCCTTTCCTAGGTTCCATTTGTGTGCCTCCTTTTATTCCAGCCTTTATATCACTTGAATTCATCATTTTTGGCTTCCAAACTATGCTTAGCAAACTGGTTTTTGGTTAATTAATTTCTGGTGCAGCAGCTATTCCATTACCTCACGGTTTTTGTGTTTGACAGTGGTGTGTGACTCCTTTTTTGAGGTGATCCAGGTTCCAGAAGCTTTCTCCAAGAGGGTAGCATACTAGGAAGTGGAGAGTTTGTAGAATTGGATACAAAGGTTGTTCTCCAAGCAGCAATTTTGTTTCAGCAATCAACAGCATTTCTCCATTCTTCACCCCACACTTTTCAATCACTTTGGATCTATACTACATCAAGCATTAGTAGATTCTCATTGTATACATATTGTAGCTCATTTTATCACTTTTAAGGCCTTGTATCACGGAACCTTTGAATTTTAATTTTCTTTACATTTTTCAAACTTAAAGTAACTTGGGAAAATGATTTTCAAGCAATTCCAAGTCTATTAAACAACATTGTAATAGTTAGTTTCCACTTCCTAGAGTGAAAGTGTGTCAAGGGGCTCCAAGTGTCACTTGCACTTTCACATAGGGTCTTTTATCATTGTCTTCCATTGCCATTCATTTCATTTCTTTGCTTGATTGACTTTTATGTTTTAAGTCTTCGTGATACTTAGGAGCGCGTTTCATTTAGTTAAGCCTTCGTTTGGTTTCTAGGAGCATAACATCCTTGCATTCAAAAGGGTTTTGAAAGACTTCTACCTAGAAACTTGGGTGAGAAACGTCACGAGACACTCTGGCTAAAGAAGGACAAGGTTTCTAAGCTTATCCATTGTGACTCACCTCTCCTTCCTGGGAGCTATTCGGTTTTCTCACCTTTAGAATCTTTATAGAAGTCACTCACTAAAAACACATAAAATTTTCTTTTCCAAAATTTTGATTCATACTTGTGCAAGGCTTTCAAATCTTTGTGAAAACAATTTCTCTACTTCACAAGAATGAGTCACTCTAGTGTTCAAGGTAATGTCACTCAAGATCAGGAGAACATAGAGTTGCGAGAAGAACTCAATAGAACCAAGACTGAGTTGAATGAGCAAAGACAAATGGTCACCACTCTTGCTATCCATCAAAGCGGGCACACACAAGGAACTTACTCTCAGGCAACATCATGATCAAGATGATCATTCCCACCATAGTGATAACCATACTTACCAACCTTATGATCACTATCAACGCCCTCCTACGCGTCATCCTAACCATAGAGACCATCATGTGGAACCTAACCTTGACCTTCCCCCTTTCCATGGTAGAGATAATGTTGAAGAATACTTTGAGTGGGAGATGAAGGTTGAACAAATTTTTGAATGCTATAACATAGATGACAGGAGGAGAGTGACCCTCGCCACCTTGACCTTTCAAGGTGCAGCCCTTTAATGGTGGACGTCCATTATGAGAGACCAAAAGATGTATGGCAACTACACCATCCAATATTGGAATGAATTGAAAGCAGCCTTAGACAGACGACATGTCCTGGCCTACTATGCAAGAGAAGTCATGGATATGCTTCATCGACTTCAACAAAAAAACATGAAAGTTGAGGAATACAGACAAAAATCAGAGATACTCATGTTCAGAGCTGGGATCAAAGAGGAGGAGAGATTCACCATAGCTAGATTTCAGAGTGGATTAAACTATGAGATTAGAGATAAGGTAGAACTCTTACCTTACTTAGATCTAAATGATTTTGTCCAGCTATGTGTGAGAGTGGAAGAACAAAATAGGAGAAAAGCTTCCACAAAAAAACCTACCCTACCACATCATCATATTGGAGAGATCTTAAGAGGGAGGGTAGCTTTCCAAGATATGAGGAAACAAAGGACAGAGAGCGAGAAAGGACACAAGATAAGTTCAAAAGCAAAGATAGAGAGCTTAAAAGGGAAAAAAAAGCTCTAAAGGAAAAGAACAAAGAACTCCAAGAGAGCCACCTAAAGATACCAAGGGTAGGGAGACTAGATGTTTCAAATGTGGAGCCAGAGGACACTATTCAACTGAGTGTCACTTCAAAAAGTCAACCTATATCCTTGAACATGAGAGTCATAGTGAGGAGTCATCCTCTAGTATGTCTGAGTTGTCCTCTTCTGAAGAAGAACATGAAGCTCCACCTTGTGATGGAGATCTGCTCATGGTTAGGAGACTCCTTGAGGCAAAGCATGTTGAGTTAGAACAAACTCAACGAGAAAACCTATTCTACACACGCTGCAAAGTTTTTGATAAAACTTGTTCTATGATCGTGGATAATGGTTCTTTTTGTAATTGTTTTAGCTCTAGAATGGTTGAAAAGCTAGGCTTAACTCCTACTCCTCATCCTAACCCTTACAAACTTCAATGGATCAAAGAGGATGAAGGAATAGTTGTTAAGGAACAAGTAAGTGTTCCCATTTCCATCGGCAAGTATGAAGATCAAATCATTTGTGATATTGTTCCAATGGAAGCGGGTCACATCTTACTTGGGCGACCTTGGCAATTTGACAAACAAGCTTGCATGATGGAGTCACCAACAACATCACCATTCAACATAAAGGAAAAAAGATTATCCTGAGCCCTCTTACACCATCACAGGTGCGAGAGGATCAAATAATACTTAAGAAGAAGTTGGATGGTGAGAAAAAGCTCAAAAATAGCAAAGTTTCCAAAGAGAAGAAGTTGAGTTTGGTAGAATGTGCCTCAACCAATGAAGTTGTCTCAAACCCTTCTAAAAATCTTTTCCTTGGACAACCCAACTTTCTTCTCTATTGCAAGGAGGCACTTCTTTCCATAAATCATCCACTTGATTCTCATCCAAAGGGGTTACAAAAGCTTTTGAAAGAATTTGATGATTTATTTCCTAAAGAGGTTCCAAGTGGTTTACCACCTCTTAAGGGAATTGAACATTTAATTGATTTGATTCCTGGAGCCAGCCTTCCCAATAGGCCAGCTTATAGGACTAACCCCATAGAAACAGGTTAATGATTTATTGGGAAAAGGGTGGATACAGAAAAGCCTTAGCCCTTGTGTGGTGCCAGTGTTGTTAGTCCCTAAGAAAGATGGTTCTTGGCGAATGTGTACAGATTGTAGGGCTATCAATAATATTACCGTCAAGTATAGGCACCCTATTCCTAGATTGGATGATATGTTAGATGAGTTACATGGAGCAACCCTGTTCACCAAGATTGATCTTAAAAGTGGATATCATCAAATCAAAATTAAAGAAGGAGATGAATGGAAAACCGCTTTTAAGACCAAATTTTGCCTTTATGAATGGTTAGTCATGCCTTTTGGCTTAACCAATGCTCCTAGTACCTTCATGCAACTAATGAATCATGTCCTTCAGGAATACATAGGCANCTTTGTTGTAGTCTANTTTGATGATATTCTAATCTATAGCAAAGGTCTTAAAGAGCATCTTCATCATGTGAGGAAAGTCTTGATTTTGCTTCGACAAAACCATTTATTTGCCAACTTTGACAAATGTACCTTTTGTCAAGAGAGTGTTATTTTTCTGGGCTTCAAAGTTGGGAAAGAAGGTGTACATGTTGATCCTAGCAAAATCAAAGCTATCCAAGAGTGGCTTGTCCTGAAAACAGTGGGAGAAGTAAGAAGTTTTCTAGGTCTAGCAGGTTTCTATAGATGCTTTGTAGAAAATTTTGCTACTATTGTTGCTCCCCTCAATGAACTTTTAAAGAAGGATGTGCTATTCAAATGTGATGAAAAACAAAGTTTAGCCTTTGAGACCTTAAAACATAAGTTAACACATGCACCCATTCTACATTTACTTGATTTTTCCAAAGCTTTTCAAGTAGAATGTGATGCTTCTGGGGTAGGAATAGGAGTTGTTCTTATACAAGAAGGTCACCCCATAGCTTATTTTAGTGAAAAACTTAGGGGACCTACATTGAACTATCCTACCTATGACAAAGAACTTTATGCCCTTATTCGAGCATTGAAAACTTGGGAGCATTATTTGGTGTCTAGAGAGTTTATTATTAACACTGACCATGAATCTCTGAAGTATATTAAAGGGAAAGGAAAGTTGAACAAGCAACATGCAAAGTGGATTGAGTACCTTGAGCAGTTTCAATATGTCATCAAACATAAAAAGGGGAGTACTAATGTTGTTGCATATGCTTTATCTAGACGACATGCATTACTAGTTACTCTAGGTTCACAAATACTAGGTTTTGATGACATTAAACAACTTTATGACACTGACCCTACCTTTGCATCCACTTATGAATCTTGTCTTAAAAAGCCATTCGACGGATTCTATATTTCTGAGGGGTATCTTTTTAATAAAGGAAAACTATGCATACCTCAAGGATCCATTCGAAAGCTTCTTTTCAAGGAAAGTCATGGAGGAGGACTCATGGGCCATCATGGAGTTGATAAAACTCTTCATATTTTAAAAAGCAAATTTTATTGGCCACACAAGAGAATAGATGTCCAAAAGCATTGTTCTAGTTGTATAACTTGTTTACAAGCTATGTCTAAAGTAATGGCTCATGGACTCTACCTTCCTCTTCCAATAGCTAGCGCCCCTTGGAAGGACATTAGTATGGATTTTGTCTTAGGTCTACCAAGAACTCAAAAGGAGTTTGATTCAATCTTTGTGGTGGTTGATAGATTTAGTAAAATGGCTCATTTCATACCTTGCCACAAAGTAGATGATGCTAGCTATATAGCCAAACTCTTCTTCAAAGAAGTAGTTAAATTACATGGCTTACCCAAAACTATAGTTTCTGATAGAGATGTTAAGTTCCTTAGCTACTTTTGGAAAACACTTTAGGCCAAGCTAGGAACTAAACTACTATTTTCCACTACATGTCACCCACAAACTGATGGGCAAACAAAAGTAGTAAATAGGTCTCTATCAACTCTATTAAGGGTAATGTTAAAGGGCAATATTAAAAATTGGGATGATCATCTACCTCATATAGAGTTTGCTTATAATAGAGTTTGTTAAAGGGCGATCTTTCTCCTTTTGAGGTTGTTTATGGTTTTAACCTTCTCACACCTCTTGATTTACTTCCTCTTCCAGAATTATCTTCTTTTCTTCATAAAGAAGGTCTTTCTAAAGCGGAATTTGTCAAAAAGTTGCATGAAAAGGTTCAAATTCATATTGAAAAACAAACTCAAAAATATTTTGAATACAACAACAAAGGGTGAAAACAAATAAGTCTTAATGAGGGAGATTTAGTTTGGCTTTACTTGAGAAAGGATATGTTTCCTTCTCAACGTAAATCCAAATTAAGCCCAAGAGGTGATGATCCTTTCAGAGTGGTCAAGAAGATAAATGATAATGTATATCAATTAGACCTTCATGAAAGTTATGGTGTCAGTCCTACTTTTAACATCTATGACTTAATTCCTTTCACAGGAGATGCCCAACAGGATTCCCAAGATCTTAGGACATATCTTTTTCAAGAGGGAGGGACTTATGGAGGACCATCCAAGCTAAACATAGGACCCTTAACTAGAGCCATGTCCAAAAGAATACAAGAAGAAGAGGGAGTCCTCGCAACATTACTCTTATGGAGTATTACATATTAAAATCCTTTCTTCTTCTAAAAACTAATTACTTCTACTATGTTTTTTAGGTCATTAGTAAAGCTTGGCAAGCTTAGCAAACACTTGGACGTGTGACCAAAAAAGGAGAAGCAAAGGAACTTAGGATTGAAGACTTCCTGTCACCGCTCAACTGCAAGCTTCTACCGCCCAGCAGTACCGAAGATACAACTTCATCTTCTTCAATTACTTTTCTGATTTGGCAATTGTAGCTTCCTTCCCAAGCTTCTTCCACCTGTTTTACAGCACGTGCATCTTAGAATAGCTTGCACAGCACATCTCAAAAGCTCTCCTTCATCTATAAATAGAGAGCTTCATCATTTGTAAATGCAACTCTGAAAATTCATCAATGGCAAGGAAGCTTCCATCTAAAAGAATAAAATAGGATTCCCATACTCTGCACCTTCATTCCCCTGCCACCTCTGGTTTTGGGAGCTGCTCGTGATCAACTTGCAAGGAACCTTCCATCAAAAAGAATAAAATAAAACAAAGTAAAATTGATCAATGGCAAAAGAGCACAGAGATGAATGAAGGTTGATTAATATGAGATGAGTATGTTGTTGGGGTTAGACTTCAACAAGTTCTGTCTCATGTATATAAGAATTCTTCTTTTTCTATTAATGCCAACGTCCCTCACTAAAACACTTGAACCCGATGTCCCTTAACTAGGTCCGTAATTACCAGTTCATACAATTTCTAGCATTCATGGTAAGAAGATGTGAAGATCAAGAGGTTAAGACGACTAAGGTTCATATCCTCATGTTTGAGCAAGGTGTCCCTTCGGAGTAATTTAACAAGGACCTGAATTGCAAGGAACATGTCACCACTCATGTAAATCACAGGTCATGCTATTGTATAAGCAAGCAGTAAGAATAGATAAATTACTCTAACAATTAATAGAAAAAGCATATGAAATTAAGAATGAATTCAAATACATGAGAGTTTACAAGGTTACATAAATCCCCAACAACAAATAGAAATTAGTTCCCCACAGACATGGGGGAACCTATGAACAATGGAAGAAAGAAAGAATGAAAAGACTAAGAATTTGGCTAGGAGTGTATTGTGTGCTCTCTTCTGCTAGGGATGCAAAATCTAGAGCCCTAGGGTCCTTTAAATGGTGCCAGAAGTATCCCAAATTGCGGACCGGTCCAAAAGAATCAAATCAGAGCCGAAACAGGGCCCGATCCAGGTCAATTCATGCTCAAGCGTCGAATAGGGCTCGCCCAAGCATGAATCAAGGCTCATGTTGCGCTTGGGCGCCAGTTTTTCTCGCCCAGGCTACGAATGTTTGTCGCCCAGGCGCTTCCGGGCGACGAGCGGGGTGATCTTCACTCGTAAATTTTTTGTTCTTCTCGCATGGTGCTCGCCTAGAATTCGGGTTTTCTCCTTTCTTGATGCCTTTTTGACCCTTTTTGAGGTCCATCTTCATGGCTTTCATTTCCTCTTCCAATATTACTTCAATTTCTATTAAAACAAGGGGGATTTGATAGAAAATAATCAAAATCAACCTCAACTCTCTTATTCACATAATTTACTGAAAACCTATGAGTTCAAGCAAGTTTCTAAGTCAAAAAGGGTACTTTTAGTATCAAAATCATGTGTCAAATAACGGTATTTTAATCCGTTATCACAACCCCAAACTTAGAACTTTTCTTGTCCTCAAGCAAACAAAATGTAACTCAGCTTTTCAAAACCATCGCTACAATGACTCAACCTCTTCAGAAACTTTTCAAGACAAGAAATTTACTTTCATCAAATCAGCATAAGGTCTCAGTCAAGGTGTGTAGACATTTCAATGCATTAAACAGGTACCATTGCTGACGGATTGGCAAGCGTACCAAATCGTTCAAGTAATATAATTGGTAAAACCCAATATCGTTCTTCCCAAGAGACTCGAAAGGCTTTCTCGTTCACGTGAATTAAAATAATAAGACTTGAAAATAAAAATAATTAATTTGGTTTGAGAACAAAAATATTAACATGCAATAGAGATTGATT
>NC_028351.1:19782359-19804580 GCF_000741045.1 Vigna radiata var. radiata
ATCAAATAGTCTCATCATGCAAATTATTCAGTCAAACATTTTCAGAAAAAGTATTCAAGCCAAGAATACACACTGAAATTAAAATTCAACCTATTCTAGGAATTTAAAAAGTGAAAGTGAAAGAGAGAAAACTAGGTTGCCTCCTAGTAGCGCTTGTTTAACGTCACAAGTGTATGGTGTGGTGTTTCTCTCTGTTGCTACAGTGTCACACAAATTAATTTTGCCTTTCATTTAGCCATAATCAAACATACTCACAAATAGGTTGTCATCACAAGGGCTTTTCATGGCTTGTAACTTGGCTGGGCTAAGAAGGAAATTGGTTTTTTTGGTCAGCAAAGTTCCTTGAGTTAAGAGAGACATTTGTGAGTTCTTCTTTTAAGAACAACTCTCTTTTCTTTTCCCAGCCTTCCCTTGCAGTGAGCTATTTCTTTTTCTTCTTTGAATTTTTCTTTTCTCACCTTTTTCTTTTCTTTTTCCTTTTTCTTGTTTTTCATTTGCTTTTTCTTTTGATTGCTCATTGGCTAGAGAGGTGGTTTGTCTCCGGGTAACCCCAAACTTGAACCTTTGTCAGTACCTCATCAAATGTTCTCACCTTAACTCAAGGAAAAAAAATTCAAAAAGGTTTTTCAAAGCCTGTTAGGCTTAAGGTCCAACGGTTAGAACAAATTGTTCTCTTTTCAGTGGGCAAAGATATTTGAAGGCCAAAAGAACAAGGGATAACAAAAGATGGCCTTGATCATATGAAACCTGCAAGAAAGTAGTCCAATCACAAAAAATTTAGGCAAAATCATTCAAGCTTTCAAAGTAACAACAATTATTTAAAAACAACCCTGAAGTTCAAAACTCACACAGGTAACTCACAAGTTCTCATATTCAGAAAAACAACCTGCTCAGTATTTTAATCAAACGTTATCTCAAGCACCTGTCTCACAAATTTATCATCATGCGTCATCTCAACCTTAATCAAACACTAGAATTTTCAAACAGCAAAACTTATCACACAAAACAGAGCACAGTTGAATCAAAGCAGTTTAGTTCATTCAAGCAGAGCACAATAAAAATAAAATAAAAGAAAACATATACTAAAACCAAAATAAAATAATTAAAAAGTAAAAGTTCAGAGCATGGGGTTGCCTCCCAGTAAGCGCTTCTTTAACGTCACTAGCTTGACCCAATAAGTTCATCATCATAGCATCCATCAGTAGATGTTGTTAGTAACATCCATCAGTAGATGTCTAATCACATAACATCCATCAGTAGATGCTAATTTTTTTTTGGCTTCATTGGTATCCCTCAGTAGACACCAATCTGTCTTATCTTCATGGGCATCCATCAGTAGATGTCTAATCACCTAACATTCATCCGTAGATGTCTAGTCAACATTCTCATTTATAGGAGCATCCCTCAGTAGAGGCTCTCTCAAACTCTTCTAGCATCCATCAGTAGATGCAAATCTTTTCATTAACATCCTTCAGTAGATGTTATTCTTTCTCTTCTTCATCATCATCTATCAGTAGATGTTGTCAGTACTGCCATCAGCAGCAGCACATAACCTAAAAAAACTTAAACATATAAAAACAAAAACAAATCCAAACCACACAAATAATAAAATAAAAAAAAATAAAAAAAAAATAAAACAAAATATAACAAAATAAAAAAAATGAAATCGAATCAAATCAAATCAAATAAGATCAAATAAAATAAAATCAAATCAAATCAAATCAAATAACATCAAATAAAATAAAATAAAATCAAATCAAATAAAAATAAAATAAAATAAAATCAAATCAAATAAAAGATAAAAAATTCAAAAACTGGATTCAAGATATTTTTTTTTCTTTTTGTTGAATTTTTTTAGGAACTTAAAATAACCATGAACCTGTTGCAGTGTCCCAATCATAGGAACTTTAATCTCCAATTTCTTGAAGATTTCCATGAAATGCTCAAACTGTTTCGCCTTTTTCTTCCTATGATCCTTCTTTGGGTGAGGAGGGGGTTTTTCATATGATTCTTTCTTTTTGCTTTCATCCTTCCTCTCTTTTTCCTTTTCCTCTTAAGACATTCCTTAAGGCACAAAGGACTTTTCTCAATTTTTTTCTCTTCTCTCTCAACTTCTTCCTTTTCTACCTCTTTCTCTTTCTCACTCAAATTTTCTTCTTCTTCTCTATCTACTTTTATCTCTTCCTCTTTCTCTTCTTCTTCTTGCTCCTCATCGCTCAAACTCTCTTCTTCTTTTCTCTCTATTTTTCTCTCATCCTCTCTTTTTTTTTTCTTCTTTTTCTCCTTCCTCATCTGGAGCTTTGTCACGTTCAATGACAACATCTTTGCACAGGCCTCTCATTGTTTGTGATCTCATTCAGCATCTGACTTAGGACCTTGCATTGAGCCCCAAAATTTTGTGATGAGGCCTGAATATTTTTCCGAAATGAGATAGAGTCTTTCAGGTATTGTTGGAGAGTCTCTTCAAGCTTTGTAGTGCTGTCAGTTTGTGGTGGACTAGTGAATAGTCCTTCAGCTTGCCCATATTGATTTTGATTTATGCTTGGGTAAGGTTCCCACCAGTAGTTGAAATCACCTTGGTAGAACTGCATCCTGTTAGAGCATATTATGAGACCTACACAGAAATTCTAGAGAGAGATTGTTAGTAATAAAAATATAATTCAGAGATTGTGAGTTTTTCTATTTTTTTTATAAAAATGGAAATTGGGATTGAAAAATAAAAATAAAAATGGAAAATTAAAATTGATGGAATCAAATAAAATAAAATAAAGTCGAAATCAATCAAGAATCACACAAATAGAATAACTTAAACCATGAGTCCTCGGCAACGGCGCCAAAAACTTGTTGGGGCAAATCGGCAAGTGTACCAAGTCGCACAAGTAATTAAAATGGTAAGACCAAGTATCGTATCCCAGATGACTCTGGGCACTAAACAGTTGTGTGAAAACAAGACTAATTAAGACTGAAAATAAAAGAGATCATGGATTTGTGTTTTAAAAAGAATAAAATAAAACAAAGTAAAATTGATCAACGACAAAAAAGCATAGAGATGAATGGAGGTTGATTAATATGAGATGAGTATGTTGTTGGGGTTAGACTTAACCAAATTCCCTCTCATGTATATAAGTATTCTTCTTTTTCTATTACTGCCAATGTTCCTCACTAAAGCACTTAAAAACCCGATATCCCAGTAAATAAGTCTGTCCCTAATTACCAGTTCATACAAATCCTAGCATTCCTGGTAAAAAGATGTGAAGATCAAGAGGTTAAGACGACTAAGGTTCATATCCTCATGTCTGAGCAATATGTCCCTTAGGAGTAATTTAACAAGGACCTGAATTGCAAGGAACCTGTCAGCACTCATGAAAATCACAAATCATGCTACTGTATAAGGAAGCAGTAAGAACAGATAAATTACTCTAACAATTAATAAAAAAAGCATATGAAATTAAGAATGAATTCAAATACATGAGAGTTTACAAGGTTACATCATTCCCCAAGGAAAAATAGAAATTAGTTCCCCATAGACATGGGGGAACCTATGAACAATGGAAGAAAGAAAGAATGAAAAGACTAAGAATTTGGCTAGGAGTGTATTGTGTGCTCTCTTCTGTCAGGGATGCAAAACCTATAGCCCCAGGGTCCTTTAAATAGTGCCAGAAGTGTCCCAAATTGCGGCCTACTCCAAAAGAATCAAATCAGAGCAGAAACAGGCCCCGATCCAAGTCAATTCACGCTCACGCGTCGAATGGGGCTCGCCTAAGCGTGAATCAAGGCTCATGTTGCGCTTGGGCGCCAGTTTTTCTCGCCCAAGCTAGGAACGTCTGTCATTTGCAAAAACCCCTTCCTAAGTGTTCTAATCTCCACCCAATCACCAATATCACAGTTCCAAAACATATTCATGCAATTTAATCGGTGCAAAATGTTTCTATTTCATCAAATCATGCATAGAAATCAAAAGCCCTAATTTTATCATACTTCTACACATGTTCTTCATCAAATTTAGATTCTAGAAACCCTAAGATTGAAATTGCATGACTTACTTGGGTGGAGATACTCTAGATGCTTACAA
This sequence comes from Vigna radiata var. radiata, assembly GCF_000741045.1. Taxonomy (NCBI): domain Eukaryota; kingdom Viridiplantae; phylum Streptophyta; class Magnoliopsida; order Fabales; family Fabaceae; genus Vigna; species Vigna radiata. The sequence goes on from NC_028351.1 coordinate 19,786,432, forward strand.
TTGCCTCTTGAATGATGATAATGCCTTCCCAATGCAATGCTCTAACCAAAAACCCCAAACTTTAACAATGGAATGGTAGAAAGTTTGAAGACCTATGGAGTTAAAGTGAGTGGGTGAAGAGAAAAGTGAAGAGAAAACCCTTAGAAAGGTTTTGGAAGTGAAAGAAAATTGTTGTGGTCTGTAGAGAACGCTTGGGCGCACCCTGATGGCAACCCCAAAGGGACTTCCCATCCAAAGAAGCATCAATTACACTAAGACTATGAAAGGGAAGTTGACTGAGAACTTAATCTTTTCTTTCTAAAGTCTTAGCATGTTTCTTTCTAACTAAATATATTCTACTATGTTTTGTAGGTCATTAATAAGCTTGGCAAACACTTAGATGAGTAACCAAGCAAGGAAACAACAAAGGAACTTAAAGAGGAAAGCATCACTGAATGATAGTTACCTTCTTCATGGAAAACATGTTCGTTTGACACTTGGACAGATGGAGAACCTTCCTCTGCAAGTCATCACATGTTTCCATCACATGCATATATTGGACAGCTTGCACAACAAGTTTAGAAGCTCTCCTTCATCTATAAATAGAGAGCTTCAATCATTTGTAAAGAAACTTGATTTTGAGTAATGAAATGTTGTTGAATTCTCAGTTAAACTCTCAAGTTCACCTTTGTGCAATGTTATCTTGCCTATCCTCTAGCTCCTTTCCCTATAGGAAAGCTTTCCGAGTTAGATTACACCATTACACCAAAGCCAAACTCTCACGTGTTATGAAACATGTTGGCTTCTTTTTTACACCAAGAGGGGGGTGAATTGGTGTTGATTCAAATTTAAAATATTTTCGCAATCTTGGTATGAAAAATTCAAAGCTTTTGATCTTTCCTTGAAATGCAAGTTATTGAAAATGTAATGCAGCGGAAAAACGTAGTTGACTGCCTAGCATATATAGTCGACTGGAAAATAAAGAGTGTAAGGATCAAAGAATTCAAACACGGTGTTTATACTGGTTCGTCCAACAATGCCTACATCCAGTGTCCTTCCAACCCAGGAAGCAAATGCACTATAATGGTTGCGGATTTTACAACAAGGAATTTATAGAAGCGCCACGCAAAAATATAAATCTCCTCTCTAACCCAAAACCAAATATAGCTGCACACACAAAACCATAATTGCAACAAGAATCCTCTCTCCTACAATCTGCACCCACGTCAAACAATCCTCAACGTGTCACCAGCACTCTTCACAGGATGCCAAGCCTATCACAACAAACTTCACAGGTTGCCAAGCCCTCAATAAAAAACCAGCAGTCTTTCACAGGATGCTAAGCCTATCAAGATCAACCCAGAAGCACCTCTCTGTGCGGATATTGATCAAATAGTGAGAACGATGACTTCTCCTTCTGAATTTCTGTCAAGCAAGATCACCACCGTCTTCTTGGAGAATTCTTGGAGCTTCTAACAAATTCAATCTGAAACAAGAAATTGAAAATGTTAAATCACAAAAGTCACAAAACAATTCGCGTTCTGTCTATTTAAAGTTTTATGTTTCATCATATTAATTCATAGTCGAATAGCCTACTAATGAAGTCGACTGTATTAATACAGTTATAACAGACAGTCAACATAAAGGCTCCTCAGTCAATAGAATCAAGACTCATTTATTAGAGTTGACCAAGTCAGACACTTTTAACTAACTTTTGAAAATATAGTCGTTAGAGCTTGTAGGCTTAACAAAATTTCAAACAGAATAGCAACACAGTCGAATATGCTTATCACAATGTCGACTGGCACATGAAAAATCACTTTGAAATTCTTTTCATCTTAAAATCTCACATAGCACATGTTCACAAAATCTGTACATAGATTTTAGACTAGTCGAATCCATCAACAGTGTATTCGACTGGACTAGAACTTTGTCACAACATATATAAGTTCAAAAGGTGCTTGTGATCTTTTCTTTCAGAAATGTGTAATGATTAAAAACATTTTATCTCACATTTCAATACAAGCATGTTCCACAAATATAACACTCAATCAAGAATAGGAACATACAATGTAATTCAATCAAAACATGTTCAACATATATGACAAACTTTATAGAATCAGAACATGTAATACTGGAACATATGCACTTTTATTAAGCACTGAGTTGTCACATCAAAAACCAGTTTGATATAGAGTTTGTGTTGTCAAAAATCTCAACATCACGGACTTTCATCAAACACTTGAAACCTTCATACATCAACATTGTTCCACTACCAATTATGCATCTATGAAGCTTCTCCAAGCATGATTTCAGTTGAGGCTTCCATTTGGTTCCATTTTTGCTTGAATTTCTCAACTAGACCACTCATTTTGAGATCCTGGCAGTTTTCCTGCTGTTTCATTGATTGTAGAATCATATTCTGAGCATTGGAAGTTGATCATTACTGTACATTTGGTCAATCTTCTCAAATTCTGCAGAATTCATATTTCCACCCTCCATTGTGAGTGAAACTAGCAACTTGCAACCTCATTTCACATGTTTCACTGTTTCTATGCTTTATGACTGGTTTCACAAGTTTATTTGACCATTTAAATCTTGTAGCTACTGTTTATTTGGTCAAAATTGAACTGCTTTGCAAAATCACCATTCCATTCATCACATTTGCTTGAACTTGGGAAGTGGCCTAGTGAAATTTTGTTGCAACCTATATCTTTGTTGTTTCAGTGTTTGATTACCTTACACATATTGATATAAATATGTTTGACTTTTCTTTTGCCCATTTACATCAGTACCACGCAGTTTCCTATTGACACCAACCATTTTTCATCCATTTTGGTGCTGAAAAGTACACATTTTGGTACAACCATGTGTTATTCACGTTTAATTTCTTAAACTGGATTGGCAAAAGCTATAGTTATTGTTTCTAATACCATTTTCATGTTTATGTAGCTATAATCAAGCCATAAAAAAAAGCACATATCCACTGCAATCTAGTTTCAGATCTCTCAAAAATCACAAAACACCAAATCCACATCTCTTTGGGACATTTTATCAAACAGTTTTATCCTTTTATCAAACACTTTTGCTGCAACTGTCTTTAATCTTTGGTTGTGTTTTTTTCCTTCTTTTAAAATCTATTCTAGTGCCCTTCTTAAGCTCCTTTTGCGTCCCTACTGTCGTTCCAAGCTTAAATCATATGCATTCCACTTGTTTGATCTCTCAAGTATACTCAAAACCAATTTTGGGTGCAGTGGCTGTTTCACGTTCTTTTTTATTGTTGTTTCAGCTGGTTATAGTGCTATTGTGGTGCAATTTAACCCACCAGATTTCTCCTACAACGGGGTAGCCTCTCAAGGAGTGGAAGGCTTGCTAACAAGGCAACAATTGTGGACTTTAGGAGTAGCTTTTTACTGTTATTCCAGCTATACTTGCAGAAGTAAAATCGTGCCATTATCAAGCATATTCAGCACCTATTCCTAACCACACTTGGTTTTATTCAAACATTGCTCCCTTTACTTGTACATTTGATCTTATATCACGGAACCTTTGAGTATTACATTTCATTCTTTTTGCAACTTAAAGTACATTGGAAAATGCTTCTCAAGCAATTCCAAGTGCACCAAGCAACATTGTAATAGTTTAGTTGCCACCTCTTAGAGTGAAAGTGTGTCAAGGGGCTCCAAGTGTCACTTGCACTTTCACATAGGGTCGTTTATCATTGTCTTCCATTGCCATTCATTTACTTTCCTTGCTTGATTGATTTTTATGTTTTAAGTCTCTGTGATACTTAGGAGCGCGTTTCATTTAGTTAAACCTTCGTTTGGTTTCTAGGAGCATAACATCTTTGCATTCAAAAAGGTTTTGAAAGACTTCTATCTAGAAACTTGGGTGAGAAACATCAGGAGACACTCTGGCTAAGGAAGGACAAGGTTTCTAAGCTTGTCCATTGTGACTCACCTCTTCTTCCTGGGAGCTATTCGGTTTCTTCAAAATCTCTATAGAAGTCATTCACCAAAAAAAAAGAAAATCCTCTTTTCAAAAGTTTTGATTCATACTTGTGAAAGGCTTTCAAATATTTGTGAAAACACTTTTTCTACTTCACAAGCATGAGTCATTCTAGTGTTCAAGGTAATGTGAGTCAAGATCAGGAAAACATAGAGCTGCGAGAAGAACTCAATAAAACCAAGGCTGAGTTGAATGAACTGAGGCAAATGGTCTCTAATCTTACTCTTAATCAGAGAGGGCAAACACAAGGGGATCACTCTCATAGGCAAAACAATGATCATAATGATCATTTCCAGCATAGTGAGGGTGTCATCATAACCATAAAGACCATCATGTGGAACCTAAACTTGACCTTCCTCCTTTTTATGATAGAGATAATGTTGAGGAATATTTTGAGTGGGAGATAAAGGTAGAATAAATCTTTGAGTGTTACCATATAGATGATAGGAGGAGAGTGACCTTAGCCACCTTGACCTTTCAAGGTGCAGCCCTCTATTGGTGGACATCCATCATGAGAGACCAAAAGATACATGGCGACTACACCATTCAATACTGGAATAAATTGAAAGCAGCCTTACACAGACGACATGTCCCGGCCTACTATGCAAGAGAAGTCATGGACAAGCTTCATCGACTTCAACAAAGAAACATGCATGTTGAGGAATACAGACAAAAATTAGAGTTCCTCATGTTGAGAGTTGGGATCAAAGAAGAGGAGAGATTCACCATAGCTAGATTTCAGAATGGATTAAACTATGAGATTAGAGATAAGGTAGAACTCTTACCTTACCTAGATCTCAATTATTTTGTTCAACTATGTGTGAGAGTGGAAGAACAACTTAGAAGAAAAGCTTCCACTAAAAGGAATTACCCTACCACATCCGAGTATAGGAAAGATTCTAAGAGGAAGGGTAGCCCAACGAGGTCTTCAGAATCTCGTGACAAAGAGAAACAAAAAGAGAACAAGAGAGTGAGAGGAAAAGAAAAAGTAAAAGAGCAAGAAAGAAATTTCTCTCACAAAGAGTCTTCAAAAGAAACAAGGGGTAGAGAGACTAGATGTTTTAAGTGTGGAGAGAGAGGTCCTTATTCTTCTAAGTGTCCTCACTAATAATCAACTCATCTCCTGGACCACCAAAGTGAAAATGAAGATTCTTCTATTGACTCGGATACTTCCATATCTAAGGAAGAAGCCTTACCTTGTGAAGGTGAGTTATTGTTGGTTAGAAGACTTCTTGGAAGTCAAACGAAAGAGCTAGAACAATCTCAAAGGGAGAATCTATTCCGCACAAGATGCAAAATTTTTGAAAACTCTTGTTCATTAATTGTGGATAGTGGTTCTTCTAGCAATTATTGTAGTTCGAGAGTGGTGCATAAATTGGCTTTACCTACTATTCCTCATCCAAAGCCTTATAAGCCGCAGTGGATAACAAAGGATGAAGAAATAGTAGTGAACACATAAGTAACCATACCAATATCCATTGGCAAATATCAAGTAACTATTTTATGTGATGTTGTTCTAATGGATGCTGGGCATGTATTACTTGGTATACCATGGCAATATGATCATAGTTCCACTCATGATGGCTATACCAACAAAATAACTTTCCTCCGTAAAGGCCATAAAATCACATTGATTGCTCTTACACCTGAACAAGTGAAAGAGGATGAGATAAAAATCAAAGATAAACTTGAAAAAGAAAAGCAAGAAAGTAGGTTGGAAAAGCAACCTTCTCAAGAAAACAAGAAGGAGACCAAGGTATGCATGTTATTAACTCCTACATTAGTAGGTAAATACCTTGACTTTTCTTCTTTTCAAAAACATCACTTTGATTCTACATTTCATCATGGGGAATGTTCCAAACAAAGTGAAAACAAAAAGGCTAAGACTTATTCTAATCATATTATTGTCACAAGGCCTTCATTTCATATTCTTGTTTTTGCATATCTCTTATTCATCATGCTCATTTTTGCTATTTTTTTTAGATATATCTTTGACCTAAGAGGACAATAAACACCAAAGTTGTGCTTCTTCTTTCTTCCCAATTTGAGGACAAATCGTTTTTAAAGAGGGAGGGAATGATGGCAACCCAAAGGGACTTCCCATCCAAAAAACCATCAAATAAACTAAGACTATAAAAGGGAAGTTGATTGAGAACTTAATTTTTTCTTTTTAAAGTCTTAGCATGTTTATTTCTAACTAAATATATTCTACTATGTTTTGTAGGTCATTAATAAGCTTGGCAAACACTTAGATGAGTAACCAAGTAAGGAAACAACAAAGGAACTTAAAGAGGAAAGCATCACTGAATGGTAGTTACCTTCTTCATGGAAAACATGTTCGTTTGGCACTTGGACAGCTGGAGAACCTTCCTCTGCAAGTCATCACATGTTTCCATCATTTGCACATATTGGATAGCTTGCACAACAAGTTTTGAAGCTCTCCTTCATCTATAAATAGAGAACTTCAATTATTTGTAAAGCAACTTGATTTTGAGTAATGAAATGTTGTTGAATTCTCAGCTAAACTCTCAAGTTCACCTTTGTGCAATGTTCTCTTGCCTATCCTCTAGCTCCTTTCCCTTTAGGAAAGCTTTCTTAGTTAGATTACACCATTACACCAAAGCCAAACTCTCACGGACTTTCATCAAACACTTGAAACCTTCATTCATCAACATTGTTCCGCTGTTAATTCTCCATCCGTGAAGCTTCTCCAAGCATGATTTCAGTTGAGGCATCCATCACACCCTAGGGAGTTTAAAAAGTGTGCAAATGGGCTTCCAACGCTGAGCTTTTAAAAAGCCCAAGAACCCAATCTGCAACGCTACCGCTCAGTGGTGGGCGTTTAAAATTTTTCATGCCTTTTTGGTTTGCTTTCACGTTTTCAGACTTGTAACACTTGATTTCAACTTCCTATTTGAAAATTTTATGCATTTCCCTTCTCATATGCAACATTCAATGCTAATATGCAACTAAACAGGTATTAAAAACAAACAATAATCAACTGGATTGCCTCCCAGGTAGCGCTTGTTTAACGTCACGAGCCTGACCCAAACCTTTTCTAGCACTCATCAGTAAGTGTTTCCCAACACCCTTCAGTAGGTGTCCTTACCTGTATCCTTCAGTAGATACATAATTAATTAGCATCCTTTAGTAGATGCTACCCAAAATTGTTCAAAAATCCTAAAATTACATGTTCAAAAATAAAAATAATAAAACAAAATGTTTTAAAACAATTGGGATTCATTCAAATAAAATCAATTCTTCTTATCCTAGTTGGTGTCTTGATCAACCCAACTCATCAATTGTTTTCTCTCCACCCTTTTAATTGCTTTGGAGTATGGTCTTCTAATCTCCACTACTCCTTCCTCTTCAAGCTTTTTCACAATCGACTCCCTATTCATGTATCTTACTTTTGAACCAGGCGGGAATGGTGTGTCTATGAGTGGATTGTTCCTCCTTTATCTACGTCTTCATCTTTGGGTACGTGCAAAATATTACAATCATCAGTGTCAGTACCTTCAAATTCTTCTACTGTAAATCCTCTCCTTGCTTGATATTGTTTTCTTTTTCTTCTTCCTGCTGAATTTCTTCAGAAATTTGCTAAAACCAAGCACCTGTTTCCATGTATCAATCATAGTTGTTGCTCGTCCTCCCATTTTTCTGTTGGAAAAGAGAGTTGTTGTTGCCAGTGATATTGTTGCATCTCTTCCATGCTTCTAGGAGAATAAAAACTTGTATCCATGTCCTGCGAAAAGTGTTCGTTACTCTTCATATTCTCCTCTACACCTTTGACATGGTATATTTCCATATTCATGATCCTCTGAAACAGTTCGTCAGAATTTGTATTTTTCTTCTTCTCTACACCTTTGACATGGTATATTTCCCTATTTATGATATCCTAAAAAAGTTTTTCAGAATTTGTGTAATCCCTGAGTGGAGTAGTTTGTTGCTCAACAGCTCGCCCAAATTGGCTTTCATCCATGTATGAGTGAGCTTCCCACCAGTGGTTGAAATCATTTTGGTAGAATTGAGTGCCTATATATATAATCAAATTCTTTTCTGAATTGCATCCTGCAAACATTAGGCACAAAACCCTAGAAAACATTTATTAGAACCAAAATAAATATAAACATAAAATCAAGTCAAATTTAATCAAAATCATACTACTAGAATAGTTAAACCAAACGAGTCCCCAGCAACGGCGCCAAAAACTTGTTAAGCCCTTAGCAAGTGTACCAGATCATTATCAAGTAATATAAACGGTAAGACCAAGTATCGTTCTACCAAAGGACTCACTGGCCTAAATGTTTGTGTGATTTGATTTTATAAGACTTAAAAGAAGAATAATTTGTAAAGTTAATGCAAAAAAAGAATTTAAACATGCAAATGAAAAGTTGAATCAGTTGGCAAAGAAGACTATGAATTAATGGAGTTGTTGGGGTTTACAATTTCATCTTTATCCACTCTCCTATATCTACTATTCTTGTTAAATTCGCTTTATTATCAATGTCATGCAGCAATCTAATCTACTCAAAACCCGATTCCTCGGCGAAGAGAGCCTATTATCAATTACTAGTTCACCATTCCTAGTCTCCCTAAATAACCAATAACGCATGAAAAACAGAAGTTTAAATCAATTGGTCGTCCTACTCCTATTCCTAGGTAGTATTGCTTAACCAAGAGAATTCCTATCAGTTCGAGACTTCCCCGTATGTTCCCATATCGACAAAATAAAGGATCAATACACCGAATGAGTTAAACGATGCCAGCATGATAATCAGATAAGAAAACTCAAACTATTGATAATACAAGCATATGCAAGCATATGAATAAAACAAGAATTTTGATATAAGAGAGTTTGAAAAGATTACATTGTTCCCCAACAATAATGAGTTTAGTTCACCATAAACATGGTGAAACTAGATGAATTGAATGAAGAAGATGAAAAGATAAACCCAAGATTTGGTGATTCGGAGCTCCCGCATCCAAAAACCGCCTCCAAGGACTAAAGAAGAGCTCTGGACGTCTCTGATTGCCAAAAGATTGCTTTCGAAATCGCATTGGGTCTATTTATAGGCCAAAAAGGTAACAGAATTTCGACCCAGGCCCATTCATTTAGGAGCTCAGCGGTGGCGACGCTAGACGCTCAGCTGTTCCTGACGCTCAACGGTCTGCGTCTTGGACGCCTAACTCTAGGGTAGCGTTGGGCGGTCTTCGTGCGATAACAATCTAAAAACCGTTATTTTCGTGCTTATATATGATATCAAAACACACCCTTTGTGGCTTAGAATGAGCTTAAAATCAAGTAAAACACTTAGTTGAGTCATGTGAGAGTCAAAAGTTGGCTTTAGAGATATTATGCTTGTTTTTGCATTGTTTTGCAGGGTTTTGATGTGAATTGAAGATGGAAGTGAAGCAAGGTGGACTTAGACTCATGAAAGAAGCAGAAAAAGGATGAAAAGAAGAGTCAAGTGAACCGCTCAGCGGCCAAATCCAACGCTGAGCGGCCAGAGCGATTAGAGGCAAANTCATGAAAGAAGCAGAAAAAGGATGAAAAGAAGAGTCAAGTGAACCGCTCAGCGGCCAAATCCAACGCTGAGCGGCCAGAGCGATTAGAGGCAAACCACTCAGTGGTAAAACTGACCGCTGAGCGGTAAAACTGACCGCTGAGCGGCGGCGCGGCTAGAGGGAAACTGCTGAGCAGTTTAATTAGGCGTTGAGTGGATATCTATTGGGCCTAGGCTTAAGTTATGTTACTTTTTTTGTCTATAAATAGACCTAGTGCGATTAGTAAAGCAATCTTTTGGCAGACAGAGACGTCCAGAGTTGTTCTACACACCTTGGAGGAGGTTCCTTGCATTCTTAGGCTCCAACCTACCAAATTTAGGGTTTATTCTTCCATTCTTTCATTATTTTTTATCTACATTCACCATAATCATGGTGAACTAAACCCTTTGTTGTTGGGGAACAATGTAATCTTTTGAAACTCTCTTTTATCAAAATTCTTATCTTCTTTATAAGCTTGCATATGTGGTAACGGTTGAAAAACAATTATTTTCATATGTCAATTTAGACCAAATTACACCCTTTAAGGCTTAGAATGAGCTTAGAATCATGCAAAACTCAATAAATGAGTCAGTTGAGAATCAAAAGCTGTTTTTAGCGATATTATGCTTGTTTTGCACCAATTTTGATGAAAGTGAAGATTGGAGTTGAAGATGAAGGTCTTAGACTCAAGACAGAGGAAGAAAATTGAAGAAAAGAAGAGTCGAGGAACCGCCCAGCGTCAAAATTCACCGCTGGGCGGTCAAACGCGAGGAGGTGGCACCAGGCGTAGGACGCTAGGCGGTTTTGCGGTAAGAGGCAAACCGTTGGGCGGCAACCCTCCACCGTTGGGCAGTCGCGCGACAATGGGCAAACTGCCGGGTGACATAAGTGTGGTGTCGGGTGGTTGTCTGCTGGGCTTGGGCCTGTTTTCTGTGACGCTCCTCAGCTATAAATAGCTCTATTGCGATTTGAGATGCATTCTTTTGACAGAAGAGGGCGGCCAGACCTAATCTTCACTCCTTAGAGAAGATCTCTTGGATGCTTAGGCTCCTTTTCATCCTATCTAGGGTTTGCTCTTCCATTCTTCCATTATTTTCATCTAGGTTCACCATGACAATGGTGAACTAAACCCTTTTATTGTTGGGGGAAACAATGTAATCTTTTGAAACTCTCTTTTATTGAAACTCTTGTTTATTTATATGATTGTCATATGCTTTGATTATCAATTGTTGGGTTCTCATCTGCGCTTAAAGCTTTTATCGTTTAACTCATTTGATAACTGTTGTTTGTCTCTATTGATACGAGAACGTACAATACTGTCATGAACTGGGGAGAAATTCCTTGATTAATGAAATACCACCAAGGGATAGGGAGGTAGGACGATCAATTGTTTTTGCTTCTGTTCGGTAATGCGTTGCTAGTTGGTAGGGGAGGCTAGGGATAGCAAGCCGGTAATTAGTAATAGGCTCTTCGCCGAGGGATCGGGTTAAGGGTAGGCCAAGAAAGTTTGCATAACAATTAGATAATCAAGCACATTAAACAAGAGGAGTAGATAAGAGGGAGCAGATAAGATGAAATTGTCAACCCCCAACAACTCCATTCATCCATAGCCTTTTTCTTGTCAACTGAATCAAACGCATTGCATGTTTATTTTGTGTTTTTGCATTCACAACAATTAATTTTTCTCTACAAGTCTTACGATCTCAATTCACACGAACGATAAGGCCTTTCGAGTCTCTTGGGAAGAACGATATCGGGCATTACCGATTATATTACTTGAACGATCTGGTACACTTGCCATTGAGTCAACAATATGCTTATCTTGTCAATTGCTGGGTTCCTTACCTTTGCTTAATGCTTTTATCGTTTAAGTCATTCGGTAAATGCTGTTTGTCTTTATTGATATGCAGACGTACAGTAATGTCATGAACTGGGGGAAATTCCTTGATTATGCTAATACCGCCTAGAGATAGGGGTAGGACGATCAATTGTATTTTGCTTCCGTTTATCATGCATTATTAGTTACTAGGGAAGGCTAGAGATAGCATGCCAGTAATTAGTAATAGGCTCTTTTCGCCAAGAGATTGGATTTAGGGTAGACTAAAAAAGTTTGCATGACAATATGATAAATAAGCAAATTAAATAAGAAGAGTAGATATAAGAGGGTGGATAAGATGAAATTATAAACCCCAACAACTCCATTCATCCATAGTTTCTTCTAGCCAATTGATTCACTACATTTTGCATGTTTATTTTTGTCTTGCATACAAAACCTAAATTTAATTCTTTTCTCAAATCTTATGCGATTGGTTTACATGAAAGTTAAGGCCTAAGAGTCCTTTGGGAAACGATACTTGAACTTACCCGTTTTATATTACTTGATAATGATCTGGTACACTTGCTAGAGACTTAAAATCGAACACCTCTTTTTCATCTTTTCTTGCCCTTTTTCTGTTCCAAGTCCTTCCTTCTTCATCTTCATCTTTCATCTTTCGTAAAATCTTGTCAAAACAATGTAAAACCAAGCATAATATCTCTAAAATCACTTTTGACTTTCTTATTCACTAACTTAATCAAAATGCATGATTTCAAGATAATTCTAAGTCATAAACATTGTGCTTTGATATCAAATTAATGTATAAAAATAACGGTTTTTAGACCGTTATCAGTTTCTCTCCTCTGACTCGCCTTTCTCACCCCCAAATTGGATCCGATTGGATCCGGCAGGTCGGACCAATTTGTTAAGTTTCTGTGTATAAAACCTAACTATGAACACTTACAGTAAGCAGAAAAAGTAATGAAAGAATGAGTTTCTATTATTCACAACAATGGAATTCTCTTTGCAAAGAATAGTTGGGAGCATAACTTCCCTCACAGGACCCAAAAGTGCCTATCTCTACGGTCAATATTCAAAATTGCCCTCCTAACAAGATAACAAAGTCCTATTTATACAATTCATCTGCCTTCTATCCTAAACCCATTACCCATTATATCCTATCATCCTATATCCTGTCACAAACTAATTAATCTAATCTTATAACTCTAATCTAGATTTTTCTCTTATTGTGCATTTGAATATTGTTCATTACGTTGACCAAAACTAACTCTTTGCACTGAATTGTAATTACATTGATTGCAGCATTTTTTAAATCAGATATTATCTCTTTCTCACTGAATTTAAGTATTTGAAGCAGATAGCAATTGACACAACGAAGCAAGAAATGGAGGAGAGGATAAACTATGTGGCTCACTGTCTTGTTCTACCTTATCCTGCACAAGGACACATAAATCCTATGCTTGAGTTTTCGAAACGTTTGATTCAGAGAGGAGTGAAGGTCACACTGGTAACTGTCGTGTCCAACTGGAAGGTCGTTAGCAGAAAAAACTTCACTTCTATAGAAGTTGAGAGCATATCAGATGGNTATGATGAAGGAGGCCNTGCAGCAGCAGAGAGCCTTGAGGTTTATCTTGAAACCTTCNGCAGGGTTGGAGCACAAACTCTCGCTGAGCTTCTTCAGAAGCTTGCAGGATCAAGCCACCCTCCAGATTGTGTAATCTATGATGGTTTCATGCCTTGGGCTCTTGATGTTGCAAAGAACTTTGGGCTACTTGCTGCTGCTTTCTACACTCAGAGTTGCACAACAAACACCATATACTTGCATACTTATAACAAGTTGCTGGAACTGCCTCTTACACAGACAGGGTATTTGTTGCCGGGGTTGCCAAAACTTGAAGCTGAGGACTTGCCATCATTCTTGAACAGATATGGAACCTATCCAGGTTTTTTTTATGTAGGTCTGAACCAACATTCCAATATAGACAAAGCAGATTGGGTTCTTGCAAACACATTTTATGAACTGGAGCAAGGGGTAAGTGAGTTCACTAGCTGAAAATTCTGTTCATTTATTTTATCTGTTCTTGTTTGATGAAATGACTAATAGACAGTAGTAGTTATTTGGGTAAATGTTAATTAAGTTTCTTTAAGTTTTTATCAAAGTTGGTTCTAGACTCTACTTTAAAAACAATGATTTTGGTCTCGATGTTCTTTATATTTGGTAGATTTTGTTTCTCTTCTTAAGATCTTTAAGTTTTGGAAAGAGAGACAAACTCTACCAAATGATGAGGGCCAAAATATTTACATTTGGAAGCATATGAAGTAAGGCTAATTGTGATCAAAATTGAGAGATCTAAAACATATTTTATCCTAGTTTTTGAGTTGGTTATTGATGATTAGATTTTGAAATGAAATTCATTTTAGGTTGTGGATTGGCTGTTCAAGATTTGGCCATTAAAGACAATAGGACCAACCTTGCCATCTATGTACTTGGACAAAAGACTCCAAGATGACAAGAACTATGGTATTGAAATGTATGTTCCAAAGTCAGAAGCTTGCATCAAATGGCTTGATGATAAACCAAAAGGGTCAGTTGTGTATGTTTCTTTTGGGAGCTTAGCAGGGCCGAATGTGGAACAAGCTGAGGAACTAGTTTGTGGTTTAAGAGACAGTGGAAGTTATTTCATATGGGTGATTAGAGACTCTGAGCAAGAACAGCTTCCAAAGGGGTTTCTTGACACAGCAGAGAAAGGTATAATAGTCAATTGGTGTCCCCAACTGCAAGTCTTGACACATGAGGCTTTGGGGTGTTTTATCACACACTGTGGTTGGAACTCCACATTGGAAGCTTTGAGCTTAGGAGTTCCAGTGATTGCAATGCCACTGTGGACTGATCAGATCACAAATGCAAAACTTATTAAAGATGTGTGGAAAATTGGAGTCAAAGCTGTTGCTGATGAGAAAGATATAGTTAGAAAAGAAACTATCACACATTGCATAAAGGAAATATTGGAGACTGAAAAAGGAAATNAAATAAAGAAAAATTCCATCAAGTGGAAGAATCTGGCCAAGAGTAGTGTTGATGAGGGAGGAAGTTCCGATAAAAATACTGCAGAATTTGTGNATGAATTGGTTCATCGCCGTGCTGCATTAAATTAATNGGAAAAGAAGTGCTCATAGAANTTTTGTGCCACTGCCAAAGTATGCTATGCTGATTCTGCTTAGAATAATCAACTTGACAAGGTTGTAAATTTAAGTTCGTGGTAAAAATTGTTAGCTTCTGAATTCTGAATTTGTGTCTTTTAGAACATGCGTTATTTTGGCGTGCAGTTCTTTGTCATTTGGTAAGATGATTTGCTCCATCATAATAAGAATGTATGTCTCTTGTTGGACCAATAATTCAACAGTTTGCAAGATGTCTACTGTACATAAAGCATCTCACATGTCATAAAAAGATATCAATAAATCAATACCTCTGTGTTAAAGAAAGGATCATTAAATGCACTGGACTGGGTATGTATTATTCCAATACAGTACAAAATTACAATCTGGTAACTAGAGTTGACTTCACTTGACTGTGATGGTTTTGTAAGGTTTTATATATGATGTGATACTAAGTAGATAAATTAAAAATAAAGAACAAACCATAAATTGGGTTAACAAAGAGTTTCCCAATTATAACTGTTCACAAGACATGCTAGCAAATGGAAAAGAGAAAAAACATTATTGACAGAAACATTTCTACAAAGTTTGACTTTACTTTAAATGTGCTTAAAGTTAAACATCATGGTATATAAGTTTCTCTGGTCTGTAATCCACGCTCATTCAATAAATTCATATGGTGATTTGAGATTTACATCCTTTTCAGTAAGAACAAGGTGGCATGTATTTAGGAGGTGGAACCATACTAGTTTGCATGGTACCTCCGTCTCTTACTATGAGCAGAGTATCCATACCCCAGCTAGTGTGCCTCTAAAGAATCTGAACCATACTAGTTTGCATGCTGCCTTTATGAATCCAAGAGTCAATAATATGGACTCAGTAGTTGTTGGAGATGCAGAGAATCAGAGAGAGAAAAATATCACCCATAAGAAGCTAAGCTTTAAAATAGATTAAAGCGTACCATATATTAATTTATCATAGGAAGTGAGTGTATTTTTTCAAAGTAAATAGAAGGCAGTGTGATATATATACATCTCCCAGGCTTAGTGGCAAGGGCATCATTTACCCATATTTTATTTTATTTTTGTACTATTTAGGATTAGAATAAGGGTAGCAAGGATCAAACTTCTAAGTTCTAACTAGATGGTTAAGAAGACTTCAGAGACATTAAATCTATCAAAGGAAGGTAGACTGAAAAAGGTATGCTATTTTTTACCTTCTGATTGAGAGAAATCTCTTGTTTAGCTGTGCATATATTCATGATAAGTTGATGTGAGTGAAAATGTGTTTATATTTCAATTTATGATAAACTTGTCATGGTTTCGTGTTCTTTTTTGTTATTTCATGCAGGAATCTTTTCTCTTATGGAAACTTGAAAAGAAACATTTTTCAGATGCAAATGATGTCGCTGAAGTTTACAACAAAGATGATGGTGGTGATAATGTTGGTGTCATACTCCTAGGAATGATAGAAAGGTTCCCAAATGTTGGAATGAAGTTGAAGAGCAAAACAATTGCGAAGGAAATTCTTTTGCAACCTGACATGGAGTTAAAACAAATATTTGGCATCAAGTTACCATCCAAAGAGGTTGGAAATGCCTTGCAGCTTGTAGAGTTTTGCAGAGCTTTTCGTAAGGTATAATTTCATATTAACAACTTTTCCTGATGTTTTTTTTTTTAGTAACTGCATTTAATAATTTACTGATTGACTAACCACAATAGACAATTTCCTTTACTAGAGGTATGTTACAAAATTGGAACTAACAACTTAAAAGTCAAATCAAATTTTAGATGATTTTGTAGTTGGTCATTTAATTGAACGTTTTGACCATAAATGATATTTCCTTCTGTTACATTAAATTATATACCCTAGAAAAAAAATGGTATTAGTTATGGTTTCAATCATTCATACTATATTTATCAAGTTTATCAAGTATTTCTTACCTATTATTCCTGTGTGCAATTTTATCAGGCTTTTGATATGCTGAAATCATTTTTGAACAATTGATTAGCTCAGAAAGTATGGATGAACATAAATTCTCACTTAAGCCATTTAAAAAAACAAGTGAGTTATCTCTTACCATTCTTGTTTGAAGTTTTTTTAGTAATTTATTTATTTATGAGATTCTTGAATTAAAATTTTCATACGAAAGATTTTGACAAATAAGAGAAAGAATGGCACAGAGAGAAAGAGAGAAACGTAATACAGACACGAATCATGCTGCTCAGACTTACTTTATTAAAATATAGACGCATGTATATATATTGAGGGGGAAAAGAGAAAAACAAAACAACAAAAAGGGTAAAAACGGAACCCATACAAGAAACGTGATCCTTCTAATATTACGAAAACTAATTTCGGTTAAGACCCCCCTCAAGCTGGGAATAGAGATTGAGCATTCCCAGCTTGGTACGAAGAGTGGAAAACAGAGAAGGAGACAGGGATTTGGTGAAGATGTCTGCAAGCTGCTGAGATGAAGAAACAGGGAATAATTTGACCAGTCCGGAACGAACTTTTTCATGGACCAAATGGCAGTCAATATCGATGTGCTTAGCTCGCTCATGGAACACTTGATTTGCGACAATCTGAAGTGTTGATTGATTATCACAGTAGAGAAGAGCGGTTTGCTTAAAATGAATGTGGAGATCATTCAGCAAAAAGGTTAACCATTGAAGCTCACAAGTTGTGGTTGCAAAGGCACGATATTCAGCCTTTGAAGAGCATCCAGACACTGTAGGTTGCTGATGAAGGTTGAAAAACAGTTATTTTCATATGTCAATTTGGACCAAATTACACCTTTTACTACTCGGAATGAGCCTAGAATCAAGCAAAACTCAATAAATGAGTCTGAAGAGAGTCAAAAGTTGTTTTTAGCGATTTTATGCTTGTTTTGCATTGTTTTGTAGCTAATTTGAGAAAAGTAAAGAATTGAGTTGAAGATACAGATCGTTGACTCAAGAAAAGAGCAGAAAAATGAAGAAGACATGGCGATTGACGCTGAGCGGACCTGAGGGAAACCGCCCGGCGGTGGCCATTGCCGCCGGGCGGTTTGGAGGACTTCGGGAAACCGTCAGGCGACACACTTAAACTGCCCGGCGGTGGCTCGCTGGACTTGGGCCTGTTTTCTAATGCGCTCCTCACCTATTTATACCCCTATTGCGAGTTCAGAATTATTCTTTTGACAGGGAAGAACGGCCAGACCTAATTTTGCTCTCTGGAGAGGATCTCTTGGATGCTTAGGCTCCTTTTCATCTTTTCTAGGGTTTGTTGTTCCATTCTTCTTCCATTTTTCATCTAGTTTCACCATGTCTATGGTGAACTAAACCCTATTGTTGTTGGGGGAAACAATGTAATCTTTTGATATTCTCTCTTATTGAAACTCTTGATTATTTATATGGTCTCCATATGTTTTGATTCTTAATTCTTGGATTATCATCTGTGCTTAAGGCCTTTATCGTTTAACTCATTCGGTAACTGATGTTTGTGTTTATTGATATGGGGACGTACAATAATGACATGAACTGGTGAGTAATTTCTTGATTTTGCAATACCACCTAGGGATAGGGGTAGGACGATCAATTGCGCTAACTTTTGTTTATAATGCGGTATTAATTACTAG
>NC_028351.1:19804780-19813619 GCF_000741045.1 Vigna radiata var. radiata
GTTGTTTTCCTTTGTCAATTGAATCAACTTTATTTTGCATGTTAATATTTTTGTTCTCAAATCCAATTTATTAATTTTTATTTTCAAGTCTTATTATTTTAATTCACGTGAACGAGAAAGCCATTCGAGTCTCTTGGGAAAACGATACTTGGTCTTACCATTTATATTACTTGTACGATTTGGTACGCTTGCAATTTGTCAACAGTTGCTTCTTGGAATGCTGTGAAATGAGTGAATCTCCAATGTAAATGGAAAAACCTCTAATGGAGAGATGAGTGTTGAGATATCACGCCCAATCAGAGTCACTAAACGCCTTCAATTGGAGAGAACTGTTAGAAGAGAAAAATAAGCCTAAACCAGGAGCTTGTTTTAGATATCGTAAAATGCGAAAAGTTGCTTGAGAATTTGCAGATGTAGGAGTAAACATGAATTAGCTGAGATGATGCACAACATAGGAGATGTCGGGGCGAGTGGTAGTGAGATATATTAAGGAGCCAAGAAGTCAACGAGATGAGGAAGAATCAGAAAGCGGTGTGCAAGATGAGGTGGAAAGGCGAGAAGTATAATCCATGGACGTGGCAACAGGACAAGAGGCCAACATACCACAATATGTCAAAATGTCCATTGTGTATGGCAGTGTTGTTGCGGGCAACTTCTAGACCCAAAAAATATCTGAGATTGCCAAGATTCTTTATTTTGAAGGTGTGATCAAGGAGGCGTGTAAGGCTTGGCCGTTCTCTATTGACAGAACTCCAAGGTCAAGGTCGTCCTTCTGGGCCAAACTCTGAGGGTGAGATCATCCTGTATGGCCTAAGTCCGTCTTCTGTATTAGAAAATCTCGGGTAGTCTAATGTCCTTCCGATTTAAGCATTGTTAAGACTCTGGCCAGTATACCGAATCATATCAAGTAACATAAATGGTAAGACCAGGTATCGTTTTCCCAAGAGACTCACGACACTAAACATTTGTGCTTTTGCTTAACTAATTAAGAATATAAGAACAATATTTTGGGGTTTTTGAATGCAAAACGATAAAAGTAAATATGCATGCAATTTGGTCAATTGAGGCTAAACACAACAGTGAATGGATGATGTTGTTAATATGAGATGAATATGTTGTTAGGGTTTAGATTTCACCTAATCACTCTCATGCATAAACGAATTCATCTTCTTCATTAATGTTAATGCCACTTTCTAATTTACTTTAAACTCAACGTCTCGGTGAAGAAAGTATATCCTTAATTACGAGTTCATACAATTCCTAGCATCGCTAATATTTAATTCTGAAGCACATGAATGTAAATGCAACCAACCCTCATCTCCTTATGTCTAGGTAATACTACTTTTGGGAGAATTTCCCCAGTTCTATATTTTCCCGTATGTGTCCATATCGACAAAATCAATAATCATGCTAATGAATGAGTTAAACAAAGCAAGCATATAGTGTAGAGGAAAAACCCTAACAATTAATGAAAGAAGCATTTATAATATAAATCATTTCAAATACAAGAGAGTTTAGAGGTTACATCTTCCCCAATAACAAATGAGATTAGTTCTCCATCGCCATGGAGAAACTAGGTGTATAATGAAATGGAATGAAGATAAAACCCTAGAAAGAGAAGAGGAGAACTCTAACATCCCTAAATCTACCCCTAAAGGGGTGAAAAACGTGTTTATTTGCTTAAGCCATCAAAAGATACAAACCCTAAGGCGTCTCGATATTAAATAGATCATAAAAATAACAGAAAACAGGCCCAAGCCCACGCCGCTGGCGCTCAACGCCCCATTTAGGGCGCCCAGGCGTGAAACTGGAGAAACTAGTGCTCAACGCCCCTAAAAGGGCGCCCGGGCATGGTTTGCGACACTAAAAATGGTGCTCAGCACCCTTAAAGGGCTCTCGGGTCCCACCTGCGATGCTAACTGCACTCTGATTGACTTTTCTGCATTTTGGTTGACTTTTTCTGCATTCTGGTTGACTTTTTTGCATTCTGGTTTACTTTTCTACACTTCAACCATTTGATACTTTGACTCTTCTTTCAATTCATTCCAATAGCCTACAAAATCAAGGGAATTTAGTGATAAAATCATCAAGTATAACCTCAACTCTGTTATTCATAAAACTTAAGCAAAAACATGAGTTAAAACAAGTTTCTAAGTCAAAAAGGGTGCATTTAGTATTAAAATTGAATCACAGATAATGATATTTTCAACCGTTATCACCATCCCAAACTTGAAACTTTGCTTATCCTTAAGCAAAATGTAACTTGGCTTACATAAGATAGATATACAACGGTCTAACACATTAAAAAACATTTTTCTCTAAGACAAGTAAATCACTCTTGTATGCTCATCGTAGAAAGATCAGTCATGAAATAATGATGTCTTAGCATATTAAGCTTCAATTATGGTGCTCACACAACAATGAATACACAATAGATGCAAAAAGATTATAAGTGATCAACAGTCAAGCAGAATGTCAAACTGTAATGCATGGAACCACTCCTCACCAAAGATAGTGTTTCACTTAAGCACTCAAAAGTGTATAGTGAGGTATTGATGTCTCTTTCACTCTACTATCACAATGTCACATAGATCAACTTTGTCGTTCATTTAAGCACATCCAAACACATTCACAAGCAAGTTATCATCACATGGACTTTCTAAGCCTTGTAACGTGGCTAGGCTAAGAAGAAAACTGGTTTTTCTAGACAACAAAATCCTTGAGTTAAGAGAGTAAAAATTTCCTTTCACATTAACCATAATCTCTCTTTCTCCTTTTTATTTGAGAAACCATTCTTACCTTACTCCCAACTTTTCATTCATTGTCCTTTTCCTTCCTTTTCTTCTTCTCTTTTCTTTCCTTTTCTTTTTCAATTTCATTCAACACTTAGCTCAATGCTCTTTTCCTTATTCTTTTCACAATTCGTTTTCAAATTTCCCCAACAACCACAAACTTTAACCTTTCACCATACCATACAAATATACTCAACTCAACTCAAGGTAAAAATTTCAAAAGGTTTTTTTCATAGATTTAGGCTTAAGGTTCAAAGGGTGGAACAATCATTGTTCTTTTATTGGGTTCAAAAATTGCATTGGCTTATATGGGAGAAGAACAAATGGCCTTGATCATATGACACATGCAAGAATATAGTTCAACAGAAAAACTTAGGCAAAATCAACTATGAGTCCAAAGCAATAACATTCAACAATAAAACTTTGGAGCCCAATTTCTCACAGGTTCACTCAAGTTCCAAAATTTAATATACATCCTGCCAAGCATATTAATCACAATTGAAACCATGCATCTGTTTTAAACAATTATGAGCAACCACTATCCGTGCTTAATAGCTAATTCAAACATTAACTCAACCATGCATTTCAAGCAGTAGAGCAACATAAGACAATATTACTCATCACAAAACAGTTCATCACATAATATCAACCATTATAGAGCTCTTCTTCCAACTAAGTACATAGCTTATTACAACCAAAATAAGCAAAATTCAAACAAGCATAAAAAGAAAACAAATCCTGATATTATAGCATCCGTTAGTACATGCTATGTCAGCTCCCATCATCAACATCCATCAGTAGATGCGAATCGTGCTCATCGGCATCCATCAGTAGATGCTAATATTTCTCATCATCATCAACATCCTTCAGTAGATGTTGTTAGTAACATCCATAAATAGACGTTGTAGATGGAAGACCCGTATAAATAAAATGAGTTCTTGCTTTAAGTATTTTATTTGGTGGTATTAAATAATAAATTGTGATGTGAATTAGTGTTGAGAAATATTAAGGAAGGGAAGAAAGATCAAATTAAATTTGGTTTTATATATAAAATTTTGAAAAAGGTTGAAAGAGTAATATGATATATTTGTTTGCACTATTATATTAGTATATGGAGCTTGGTCTAGTGGTTGTTGTGTGTGCATGGGAGGAGGTGTGTTTTTGGTCTTAAGTTCCAAAAAGGCTCTTAGCACTTTTAAATTTCCACCTTGGCATGTGGGTCCCACCATGAAGTAAGAAAGAGAAAAATGTGATGTGTTTGTGGAACTTGTTCCCAAGGAGGAACTTTGTTCTCATTTCATATCTCATTCACGTGAAAGGTTGCAGGGGTGCTTGGGTCATTTCTTTTTCCACTTTGCTTGGGTGGGTGTTATTGTTAAATGTTAATGCTTATATGTTCCTTGTAATACTTGTGTTTCTATATGTGTTGGGTGGGTGTTATTATTAACCATGCATGTTTTCTAGACTTGGGAAGCTTGTAAGTGACCTTGGAGTTCCTTGGGGAATTTAACCATTGCATTGAAAATTGAAGGTACTTAAACACACTTAAAAACTAATTTTTTTTACTCTAATTAAAGTGAAGTTTTGTTGGGATAATGAAGAGTTAGGAATGAGAATATGAAGTTAGTAGTGTAGGGTCTGCTAGAGAGTAACCTTGAGTGGTTAGTGAGGTTTAGAGTTAGTTCTACTTAAGTGTGTAAGTTTAAGTTAGTAGGGTTGGGGGAAAAACAAAACACTTGGAGAGTGGAAAAGAAAGAGAGAACCGTGAGTTGGAGAGACAATCTTGGAGAGCAACTAAGTTGGTGAGAGAAAAGAAGAGCCAACCTAGCCTTGGAGTTTTTGGACGTCACTTGTAGGAGAACAAGAAGAGTGAAAGCTTGTTGTCTAGTGAAGAAAGAAACCTAAGAGCCTTTGGGAGCTAGCTTGAATTTGAGGTAAGGGGTTTAACTTGGGGTATAACATGGTGTATGATGGGTAGAAGCTTAACATGTTGTTATATGCACTCTCTTTTTGTGTTGAGTTTCATGTGATTATTTCAATGCAATTTCAAATTTGGGTTGTGAAGGGGACTTGGGTTGTATATATTTTGGTATTTTCGTTTTTGATGTTGTAATCGGTATACCATGAGTTATACAGATTCATACTTTATGAAATATGTTGTTGTTGTAATAGGTATATATGTTTGGGCACTTGGGATGTTGCATGGGTATGAAAAAGTGTCATGGGTACACTTAAAATCGTGATTATGTGGTGTGTATCTTGTTATATATATCGCGTATAGTTTTTATACATTTTTTTTGGGCACTTATCTACACTCTTGGATCAAGAGTGTGAGTAAGAGGGTATTGAGAATTCTATTCTATTGTTGGAAGAGAAAATAGTGAGTTATGAGAATGAGAGGATTGAAAGTGATGTTTTGGTGAAGTTGGGGTACATGGGGTTGATGAAAACAGTGAAGATCAATGGAAGTTTGGGGTCTTGGGGAAAGAAGAACGTGAAAAGAGAAGAATGGAAGTGGAAGGTGGAGATCGACACATTACAAATCACTGAACAAAAGGTAAGGAATGTTGGAGCATGCATGGCTTACGTAAATAATGAATAGAAGACTAGAAGAGAGTGATAGCTTGGACTTTGTGTTGAGAAAAAAATAAAGGAGAGATGGTGAAGGTGCTGCATTGTTGACATGAAAAGAGGAAGGAAGATTGGGGCTTGCTTGTGACGTGAAATGTGAGAAAAGAATGAGAGAGATTTTGGGGTTGTAAAGTCAAAGAGAGATAAAATAAAAATGGTAGTGTGTTGGTGATGGGTACGTAAATTGGAAAGGGAGGAGAGAGGAGAAAGAAAAATTTATTGTGTGAATTGGATGTTTTTTTGTAAGGGTATGAACCTTGGGTGAGGAGAAAAATTAAATAAAAGAGTGTGTGTGGGTCGTAGTATTTAGTGCATGAGAGAGAAGAGAGAAAGTGGAGTGTGTGCAATTGTGAAGAGTGTTATGTAAATAGCATGGTGTAGGAAAGAGAAATTGAGTTCGAAATGTAGTGGAGAAAAGGTGGGGTCCACGACTTGTGAGAGAAGGGATAGAAATGGGAACTTTGTGTATTTAATTGAAAGAAAAAGGGAAAGAGGGAAAGAAGAGTAGTTACGTAAATGGTAAAAAGGGAGAGAGAAAGAGATAGTTTGGTAAGAAATGAGTTGGTTCATGTGGGACCTACCTTGGAAGTGAGAGAAAATGTGATTTAATGGTCTTGGGGTCCACTTGAAAGGTTAGATGTAGAAGGGAGTGTGTTTAAAGTAAAAAGGGGGTGTATTGGATTTAGATGTTTTCTTTGGTGTTGGGAATTTAGTAAGAAGTGGAGGTGCACTAGAAATGTTGTTTTAGTTGATGAAAGTACAAAATTAGTAATTTTATGAGGGTGCGTCAGTAGAAAAAAAATAATTAAATTAAGTTATTTAATTATTTGTGTTTTTTTTTATTGTTGGTCGATGAATTTGGTTGACTTTATATATAATGGCGATGGTTATAATGGTAAAGTTGTGAGAGCAAGCATTCTGTCATTTCCTTAAATTTTTTGTCGAACCGATGGTGTTCGTATTGCGATACGATAGTGTGTTGAGTTCTCTACGGAGACTGATATTCGAGTGTCACCCTATCCTCGTGCTCGAGGACTAGAGAGGGTTGGATGTCTCGCCCAATGACTTCAGCTCGTGTGAGTATAGTGCTCGGTGGGTGCGCCTAACTGAAGTTTTTACTCGTAATTCCTTGAGGAGTCAGGAAGATAGCCCTGAAGTTGCGATGGAAGGCGGCTTGAATCACCCTGTTTTGCAAAACAGGTTTGGTACGACAAAATTCAAGGAAACAATAGAAGTTTGTGTAAATATTTTGAGTTGTGAGTTTAATACGGTGATGTATTGTAATGTTATGACTATGATAGTCTGTATTGTGATGTGATGACTATTTTAGTCTATGTTATGATGCTTTGACATTGAAATTATATGTTATGTTATGTCCTTAATTACTCACCCTTTCCTTTCGTGGTTGTGGTTCCACCTGCGATGATCGTACTTGAATGGGAGTAGATGGGAATAGCGATGGGAAATTTTATCATGTTTTAAAGTTTTTTTTATGTTTTTTTGAACAATGGATTTGATAATTGTAATGTTTGAACTTTATGTTGTAAGACGTTTAAACTTCGAGGTTTTGTTTCCGCGATGTTAATTTAAAAAAAATGGCGTAAATTTCGGATTTTGTTATTTTCTAGTGGCACTCCGTTAGGGGTGTTACAATAGCAGCATCCATCAATAAATGTTATCATTCGTCATCCTCATCATAACAACATTCATCAGTAAATGTTGTGATCTAAGTCCTCCTAGCATCGATCAGTAGATGTTGTCATCACTGCCATCAGAAGTAGCATATAACCTAAAAAAAAACTCAAAGACACACAAAGAAAAATCAAATCCAAACCACACATCTAAATCAATGAAAAAGAAAAAATATCACCTTAGTAATCTTCCTGGTTTCTGTTGTCTTCATTGTTAATAATGTTAAAACTAAAGGATGTTCAGATGAAAATATCACCTTAGTAGTCTTCTTGAAAAACATGCTCATTAGGGACTTGCTCAGTTTGTTTAGATGAAAGGTGATATTCATTTACGGGTAAAGGGTGTGGATATACTAGTCAATGATGATGTATGCCTACTGGTTGCTGGACTTAAAGTTGAAGGTTGCATGTCGCATACGCGAGACTCCTTGCATAAAAAATGGACTACAAAGAAGCAAATATACAAAGATTGTCTCAAGTATCCTGGTAGGTACACAGGTGGAAAGGTGTATCTACACAAAGGATTAAATAGGGAAGAAAAGATGTGTGCCTATATCCTTGCATGTCTACTACTACTTTTGAGATATTTACATGATAGGTTGACAATAGAAGACTTATACATGCTGAGTGCGATACAATCAAGAATACCAATTAACTGAGTTACTATCTTCAAGAAACATATGATTGATACAGGAATCAATGATGAACATAACTTACCATATGGAGTTTTTATCAGCAAAATCTTGACCCTTTATCAAGTTGTTCTCACTACAGCAGGAAATAACACTCTGGTCAACTTTTCAGCATTCTGGTTAACTAGACTAGTTGACTTTTCTGCATTTTGGTTGACTTTTCTGCACTGCAACCATTTGATCTTCAACCTTTCTTTCAATTCATTCCAAAAACCTACAAAATCAAGGGAAACCAAGCATAAAACAAAGAAAACCAACTTTGACCCTCTTATTCTCTAACTTAAGAAAAATGCATGATTTCAAGCTAATTCTAAACCATAAAGGGTGTGATTTAATATCAAAATTAAGTATGAAAATAATGGTTTTTCAACCGTTATCACAGCCCCAAACTTAGAATTTTGCTTGTCCTCAAGCAAAACAAGATGTAACTCAGTTTTCAAACAATCTATACAATGGATTAATACTTTCAAAAGCTCTTTAGTCCAAGACAAGTAATCACTCTCAACTTATCATAAAAAATCAGTCAAGATGTATACATGCATTTAATGAAGGTTGAAAAACAGTGATTTTCATATGTCAATTTGGACCAAATTACACCCTTTACTACTCAGAATGAGCTTAGAATAAAGCAAAACTCAATAAATGAGTCTGGAGAGAGTCAAAAGTTGATTTTAGCGATTTTAT
Organism: Vigna radiata var. radiata; assembly: GCF_000741045.1. Classification (NCBI taxonomy): domain Eukaryota; kingdom Viridiplantae; phylum Streptophyta; class Magnoliopsida; order Fabales; family Fabaceae; genus Vigna; species Vigna radiata. The sequence goes on from NC_028351.1 coordinate 19,813,271, forward strand.
GCTTATTTTGCATTGTTTTGTACCTAATTTGAGAAAAGTAAGAATGGAGTTGAAGTTACAGGTCGTTGACTCAAGAAAAGAGCAGAAAAATGAAGTTGTGAAGAGTCGACGTACCACACAGCGGCACACTTAAACCATTGGGCGGTCCAGGACAAGGAGTAGGCATGGAAATTTCACTGAGGGAAACTGCCAGGTGCTGGCGATTGCCGCCAGGCGGTGGCGGCAAGTTATAGGAAACCGTCAGGCGGTGGCGATGGCTGCCGAGCGGTGCCGGCAGGTTGTGGCAAACCGCTGACCGGCGCACTTAAACCGCCCGGCGGTGGCACGCTGGACTTGGGCCTGATTTTGA
>NC_028351.1:19814579-19817767 GCF_000741045.1 Vigna radiata var. radiata
CGAGTCTCTTGGGAAAACGATACTTGGTCTTACCATTTATATTACTTGTACGATTTGGTACACTTGCCAATTTGTCAACAAGTTTTTGGCGCCATTGTCGGGGACTCGAGGTTTATTTNTCTAGTAGTGTGAATTGATTGAATTTGACTTGATTGTAATTATTTTTGTTTTTATTTTTCTTTTATCATGTTTTGTTTTATTTTCTTTAAAAGTGCTTTTAGGGTGTGTTTCTTGTGCATGCAGGAAACAATACGTACTAGAAGCAGGAAAAACCAACAACCTCTGGTAGAAGGTCTACCATACGAGAGGAGGAAGAGACGCCCTTTGTGTGAAAGTTCTCTTTCTCCAGAAGTTACTTCACATTTTCCACTTGAGACTTTTTAATCAAACCTTGAGGAGATGGCCAATGAACCTCCTCCCAAACGCACTCTAGGGGACGCAGCTAATACAGTTGGCCCCTTGAATTTTAACAACATTGCAGTGCCAACAAACAATACAACCAGCATGGTGATGAGTCCGACACTTATCCAGTTAGTCCAGAACAACCAATTCCATGGGTTGTCAAATGAAAATCCTTACAAGCATTTGACAGTCTTTGGAGAAATTTGCAACATAGTGAAGATAACTGGAGTGACGGACGACAGAATCAGACTTAGCTTGTTTCGTTTCTCACTGGGAGGAAATGCAAAAGACTGGTTGAATTCTTTCCCAGAGGAAACGTTCAGGACGTGGGAAGCAATGGTTCAACAATTTATTACTAAATTCTTTCCACCTCCAAAGATCAACCAAGGGAAATTAGAAATCTCTTCATTTAAACAAGGAATGGAAGAAACACTAGGGCAAACATGGGATAGATTCAAAGGACTGTTGAGAGCAACCCCAGTTCATGGGTTTGATAAAGGTTCATACTTGCTAGTGTTCCTTGGAGGTTTGCGCGCTCAGTCTAAAATGATGATAGATGCCTCAGCTGGAGGCAGTATTAATAGAAAGACAGAGGAAGAGGCGTACAACTTAATTGAAGAGATGGCTCTCAATGAAGTGTCGCAGAGTGAAAGAGGCACGCAAAAAGGAGGACTTTTACATCTCCCCACTGAAGACGCGACAGTAGCACAAAATCACCTCCTCAGTAAGAAATTGGACAAGTTGCTAAAGGTTGTTTCTGAACTTCCTCAGGGGCTCAGAAATATTTCCCAGGCTCAACAATTATGCGATTTGTGCAGTGGTGACCATATTAATGGTCAATGTGCTTTTACGGAGGAAATGCAACAGGACGTGAATTATATGGGTGCCCAATTTCAGTACATACAAGGAAATTTCAACCAAGGTGGTTCTAACCAAAGTTGGAAAAATCATCCAGGTATTGGGCAAAGTCAGAACTCTTCTTCTGGACAAGGAGGTCACTTCCGGAAGCAACCTTCTCCCTTATGGCAGCAATTAAGCAACTTAACTGAGACAGTCAGAGAATTGACTGACATGTTTGATAAATTTTTGAAGGTCTATGAATCTCAACAAGCAAGTGATCAGGCAACTTTTAGATCACTAGAGACACAAATAGGACAGTTGTCTAAGAGGGTTGAAACCACAGAGAAGCATCAATTTCAGGCTAAGACTAATGTTAACCCAAAAGATGAATGCAAAGTTGTTGCAAGAGGAGGAAAAAGGAGATTAGAAGAAGAAACAATTGAGATTAGCAGCAGCGATGACGAAGACGAGGAAAGGATGAGTAATACACATAAGAGAAGCGAAGGGAAGAAATCAGAAAGAGAAAAGGAGAAGGAAGACATTAAAGAATCACTCCGCAAAATTCTTAAGGAGGCACCTCTTAATCCTATAACATCTTCACAAACTCCTGAAGGTGATGACAAGATCAAATACTATCTGGAGAGGTTACTTGATTTGGGCTATGAAGAAAATCAGGAGCAGTGGGCGAAACCCAAGAAGAAGAATCATCCACAGAAACTAGAGGATTCAGGAGCTTTGACCCTTCCTTGTGTTATCAATAATGTGGATCTAAGAGAGGTTTTGATTGATTCAGGATCAAGCATTAATTTGATGCCTCTCAATGATTTCAAGAAGATAAAAGGAGTAAAATTCAAGCCTACCAAGGTGATCTTGACAGTAGCAGATGGATCTATGAAGAAACCTGTTGGGATGGTAGAAGATGCAATTGTGCGGATTGATGAGGTTGAGTTTTTGATTGGCTTTATAGTTGTGGATATGGCTAATGAAGGAAAAAATTCATTAATCCTGGGAAGACCGTTCATGCGAACCTCCAAGATGGTTATATGTATCCATGATGGAGGAATAAAGTTAAAAGATTATGATCGAGTACTGCTTTATGGCTCTAAAGAAACTGTATAGAGGGCAGTTAGAAAAGTCAAATGTAAAAGAGCCAGAAGTGAAGCTGCAGAGGAAGACAAATCCACAGGTATTAATTTTCAGTATGACAGTTGTTGTGTTTTGCAGGTACCTGAGGATAAAGGGAGAAGAACCATTCACCCAGAACCAAAAGAAGATCCACCCCTACCGGGAAGCAAAGTGAGATTTAAGAGAAAGGAATGGATGGTAAAGGAGCTGAAGGAAAAAGGAATGGTGGAGATTCAAAGACCATATTCAAAAGTGACCAAGAAGGTGCACCGAAGAAAAGTGAGCTGGTGGGATGATGAAGATCCCAATGTGAAGAAGAAGAAATGAACTTGTTGGAAATAAAATTTTGTATTTTTAGGAACAATTTTCTTTTTTTCGATTTTTGGTTTTATTTTCTTTGGAACTTGTACTTTTTGGAATTTTGTGAACAATTCTTGGGTAGCATCTACTAAGGGATGCTAAATTTTTAGTAACCACTGAAGGATATCCAGACGGTACACCTACTGATGGGTGGTGGAAGGCAGTGCACTTACTGACAAGTGCCAACCAGGTTTGGGTCAGGCTCGCGACGTTAAACAAGCGCTACTAGGAGGCAACCTAGATTTCTTCTTACACTTTTGCATTTTAAATTCCTAGAATAGGTTGAATTTTAATTTTGGTGTGTATTCTTGGCTTTATTACTTGTTCTGAAAATGTTTGACTGACTGATGTGCATGATGGATCTATTTGATGATTATTTGATGTGGATGAGAATTGAGTTGCAATGCATGTTGATATCCAGGAAATAGATGGGTGACGAATTTATGATTGTGGTCATGATG
>NC_028351.1:19819966-19828415 GCF_000741045.1 Vigna radiata var. radiata
ATTGTTAGTACCCAACAACATCCATTCATCCATTGTTTTCACTTGTCAATTGAATCAACCTTTGTTTTGCATGTTAATATTTTTGCTCTCAAACCAAATTTATTAATTTTAATTTCTCAAGTCTTATTATTTTAATTCACACGAACGAGGAAGCCATACGAGTCTCTTGGGAAAACGATACTTGGTATTACCATTTATATTACTTGTACGATTTGGTACACTTGCCAATTTGTCAACAACATTACTTCCATTAAACTCAATATAGTGTTCACATAATCACAGTCTTTCCAACAAATGCTATTATCATGAATGACCAATTAACCAAGCACAGATGCAATCATGTATAACTGAACTACTCTTCACCAAGAAAAGTGTTTCACTCAAGCACACAAGTGTATATTGAGGTGACTCATTCTCTCTACTATCACAATGTCACACAAATTAACTTTGCCTTTCATTTAACCACAATCAATCATACTCACAAGCAAGTGATCATCATAAGGACTTGTTATGGCTTGTAACGTGGTTGGGCTAAGAAGAACATTGGTTTTTCTGGATCATAAAATCCTTGAGTTAAGAGAGTTATTCAGATTTATAGTTTAAACACAAACTCTCTTTAAACAACTAATCTCACTCATTCCCAACTTTCTTTTTTCTTTGCATTGAGCTTTTCTTCTCATTTTATCTTTTTTTCTTTTTTTTTTATCTTTTCTATCTTTTTCATCTTTTCATGTTTTGCTTAACACATTAGCTCAATGCTCATCGTTTTGTTTTTCAACTTTCCAAACAGCCCCAAACTTGAACCTTTATCAATACCACACAGTAAAGATTTGCAAAAGGGTTTTCTCATATTGTTTAAGGCTTAGGTTCAAAAAGGGTAGAACACATTGTGCTCTTTTTAATTGGGACAAAACTTTTTGCATTGGCTAAGAAAGGGCTACATCAAAAATGGCCTTGATCATATGACACATGCAAGCAAGTGATTTAATCATAGAAACTTGGGCAAAGTCATTCATGCTTTCAAAGTAATGGCAATCATTCAATCAAAAACTCTAGAGCTCAAAGCCTCACATATGCTAATTTCAAGTTCCAATACATAGATACACATCCTGCTCAATAATTTGAACCACCAACTGTATATAGCATCTAATATATCATCTCGATATCAATTAATATAAAAGCCTCATCAAGCATACTCATCACAAATCATCATCAACCCATTGCATCAGATATAAGTTTTAAACCAAGTACATGAACCCCTATTCTAAAAACAGAAGCAAATATAACATAATTTAAAAAGATAAGTTTAGAAAATCGGGTTGCCTCCAGGTAGCGCTTGTTTAACATCACGAGCCTGACCCAAAATCTTTTTAGCACCCATCAGTAAGTGCAATCCTTACCAACACCCACCAGTAGGTATACCTTCCTGGTATCCTTCAGTAGATACCTAAATCTTCTAGCATCCCTCAATAGATGCAATCCTAGTACCATTCATCAGTAAATGCTGACAGTGACATCCCTAAGTAGATGTCTATTCTCCGACCTCTTTCATAACAACATCCATCAGTAGATGTTATAGAAGCATCCATCAGTAGATGTTATCATCACTACCATCAGAAGCAGCATTTAACCTAAAAAAACCCAAACAAGAAAAAAAAATCAAATTCACAACGCACAAATAATTCAATTAAAAAGAAAAAGTTAGAAACTAGGTTGCCTCCTAGCAAGTGCTCTTTTAACGTCATTAGCTTGACCCGATAAAGCCCAAACACCCATCAGTAGGTGTTGATATTTTATGTTGTCGTTCTTCCTTCCTCCATGATACCAATAAAATTTTGGAAATTTCCTTGTCACCAATTGTAAGGATCCTCAATCTCAAGAATTTTGTTTTCTTTGATAGTCTGGATAACCCATAACCTATTCTGGAATTTCACTGGTGTGTCAGGTTTGGGATTGTCACTTTTCACATCAGGATGTTGGTGAACCAATTCTCCTTCCTTATCTCCCTCCTGATGGTCTTGCGCTCCTAATACAAATTTTTATCTTGCACAGACACACACTAAAGAACACTGCACTAGAGCACAAAATTAGCCCAAAAAATAAAAACAGTAAAAATATTATTTTATTTTAATTTTCATTTTTTTTAATTTTTTTTAAATAAAAAAAGAAAAACAAAAAATAAAAATAGAAAAAGATATATTATTTTTTTAAATAAAAATAGAAAAATAAAAAAAGAAAAAGATATTATATATATATATATATATATATATATATATATTAAATAAAGATAGAAAAATAGAAGAATAAAAACACAAAAATAAAAACACAAAAATAAAAACGAAAAGATAAAAGCAGAAAGATACTCCCCTTGCTTGATATTCTTTTCTTTTTCTTCTTGCTGAATTTTTTCAAAAAGTTGAGAACACCAAGCACCTGTTTCCATGTCTCAATCATAGGAACTTTAATCTCCAATTTCTTGAAGATTTCAATAAAGCACTTAAACTTCTTTTCTTTCCTATGATATTTCTTTTGATGAGGAAAGGGTTTGGCATATGATCTTTTCTTCTTTCCTCTCTTCCTCTTTTTCTCACTCTCCTCCCTCAACTTTCTCTTTTTCTCTTTTATTATTTTCTTCTTTATTTTCACATATTTTTTCTTTTTTTCTTTTTTCTCAACCACTTCGTTTTCTCTCTCTTCATTTTTCTCTCCCTCACTCAACTTTTCTGTTTCTTCCTCCTCTATCTTCTCCTCATCAACAACCTTATCAATTTGTGTCTCTAAATTTCTAAAGGTAACTTCATAGCTCTTGGAATCGTACTTCTTCAAAAATTTGTCGAACTTTTCATTCACACTTTTGACTTGTTCCGTCAAATCAACTATCTAATGATGTAGTTGTTGATCATCCTGATGAATCAATATTTTCTCGACTTTACTTAGTTTATTGTGCTAGGATTAATTAGGGAATTGTGCTTAATTGTCCTATTTTTTTACCGTTTTTCCTAATAGTGCTTAATTTGACCGAAAATTCTAATTTTAATTAATTTGAATATTTTGAGCTAGTTATTTGCATTATTATTTGCAGGGAAAATTTTGGAGATATATTTTGGAGCATTAGGATGAAGACAAAATAAATCAAGACTCTTCCTTAAGCGTTTTAGAATTAGTTGTATTTTAATTTAGTAGTTTAGAATTTTTAGACAAACTTTGACATTGTGGGCCAATTTTTGGTATTTGTTGTTGAGCCCAATAATAAAAAATAGACACTTGGCACCCTAGGGTTGGGTGGACCCCACCCTAATTTTTGAGACACTTGATCCTAGGAAAAAAAAGGGAGGAGTCGTCACTTTGAAGGCACATACTCTCCCGGTAGCAGATTTTATTTTTTTGGGCTGTAACGTTTTCTCTCTTGGAACCATGTCCTCATTTGATGATTTTGGTTGAATGGAAGGCTTCCAATAGCTACTCCTTTTACTTTGACTTGGGTTTATACATTAATTTGGCTTCTTGAATCTGCTTGAATCATTTTCTCGGCTGACAACATTAAATTGGCTGCAACGTTTTTTTTCTTAGCACTGGATCATTGCCTTTTAATTTCTCGTTGAAAAAAAAAAATATTGTAGCAACTACTTTTGCATTTTGATGTGATGCAAGTGAAGAAATTTTGTGCTGCTTAAATTAATTGAAAGAGAGAATTTCCCCCCTCGTTCCCGCTGTTGATAGGTGAGCTATATTTTAATTTTTTTTCCTTTGCATTTACTTGAGTAGTTGTTACATTCAGAGAAGAATGCACACATTTAATCACTTTGCTTTGGCAGGAAATGGAATAGTGTTTCATTGTTGATTGAGCAGTGTAGTACGGTGACTAATTGTTGGAGTTGTCTTTCCAATTTCATGAGATGAAGAGTATATTAGGTGGAGTGTGTGCTGATGGGACGGTGGCAGCCAGAGAAATAATGTTGGCAGTGTTTCTTTGCTTTTCTTTTGCATTATTCCTTTGTAATAGAAGAAGCTAGCTTAATTAGATAGTAGTAGGTGATTAGGTAGAGCATGGGCCCACAATGGTATCAATGGAGAGAGTCCTTGCTTGGAGATTCATTTGTTCAATTGGTATGATGAAGGGGCTGCAACGTTGGTTAAAATGGGAGACACGTTTTTGGCTTGAAGAAAGAGAACTAGTCATTCTTTAGCAAGGTGAGTAGGTAGGAGAAGGTAGGCATTTCTCCTTGGTGATAGAGACTTTTTGGAAGCACATTTTATTTCTTTGGAGCAAGTGGTATTAGCGTGAATGGAGAGTCTCATGGCTGCAGCTTTCTTTTTAGGAGCATTGCAATTTCAATTTCATTTGGAGTNTGCACACGTTGATTTATTGGAAGCACTTTCAATCTAATTTGCTTTTGGAGAATGTCACGGCAAAGAGTTTTTTTTTTTAGGCTATTGCAATTTTAATTTTATTTGGTAGATGCCATAGGTTAATTTGGTTAATTGCTAAAGGTAATTTGTGTTGTTTATTTCTTTTACTTTAATTTAATTTTATAAAGTTTGTTGAGTTGGGCTTTATGTTGTTTCTAATTTAGTGATGCATATTAACAATTTTAATTGTGCTAGATATTTATGTTACAGTGTTAGGCATATAATATTTTCTTTCATTTTAATGATTATGTGTTTTAATTTATTCTTTTGCATTCACAATCCTTTCAAAACCCCCCTCACACTGTGTTAGACCTGATTCTAAACCGCAGTTGGTCCTTGAGAGACGACCTAGGAGTCACTTCCTAGCATTATACTGCATTTCTCGTATGCAATCAAATTTGTATGGGGTGCGACAACCCATCAAATTTTGGCGCCGTTGCCGGGGACCAACGGTTCGGTTTTAGGTCTTTTGTTGTGTTAGTGTGTGTTGTGTTTTGTCTTGCGTTGTGAGTGTGATGTTCCGTTTTGTGTGTTCGTCATTGTGTGTTGCATTTAGGTAGCTTTAGTTGCATATTTTCGTTGCATTCTTATTTTCACCCTTCTTTTCCATGTCTACCTATTTTGGCTATGTGAACACTGCTTCTTCTGCCTGTGTCTATGATTATGATTCTCCTTCTGCATCTGACTCTGAGTATGGCTCTCATATATACTCTGCTGATTTCTATGTTGAGAACAGAACGATTCCTCCTCCATCTCATGAGAGTGCTCCTAGGGAGCCGTTTCCACTTGATGAGGAGGATATTCGTTGTGTTTTCAACACTGGACTGATAAATTTGCTGCCTAGGTTTCATGGTTTTACAGGTGAATGCCCATATAGACATTTGGAGGAGTTCTACACCATATGCTCTTCAATGAAACCTCCAAATGTCCCGGATGAGGACATGTTCTTAAGGGCATTTGAGCACTCATTACATGGAGCGACAAGGGATTGGTGTTGTTGTATTACTCCTGGATCCGTCACCTGTTGGGAAGATCTTGAGCATCAGTTTCTTGACAAATTCTTCCCTGTGCGGTATGGTTGTAGCGATGATCCTGGGTGGACTGATCCTAACTTGGGATGGTATGGTACTTCAGAGCATCAATATCAAGAACCATTATTCCAGACTCCTTGTATGCCTTCTCCACCTGTCCAGGAACCACAGCAGCTGCAGTCTCATGAGCCTACCCATTCTTTATCAGCTGTTGGTAGGAAATTGGAAAGCAAGCTTGATTCTCTTGAGAGTTTGGTGACACAGCTGGCATCCAACCAGAGACTAGAACCTCCATCTACATCTGTTGCACGGTTGTGTGCTTTATGTTCTTCCAGTGACCACTATATAGATGCTTGTCCTTCTTCGGAGCACCCTGTATCTCATGATGAGCCTCAAGCTTATGCTACCAACATCTACAATAACAGGCAGCCACAACAGAAAAATTAGAGGAAACAGGAACAACAAGAGGCATCTGCCCGACCACCATCCAAATCTTCTACTTCTTCTGAGCCAACATTGAATGAGTTGTGGAGGCAGATAGCCAGGCAGGCCGTTGAGGAACAGTCTCGTGTTTTAGAGGGACCTCCAATTCAGACTGTTCAGATTACTGATGATGTCAGTGTCACCTGCATAGGGAATGAGGAGCAGAGTCATGAGCCTACTAGTGCACCATCTACTGTCCTACACTCCTATGTCCCTGCTCTTGCGCCTGAGGATGCAGTTGATCATTCTGCTGTTATNNGTGAGATGAATCATGAATCAACCCAGGTTTTCTCTAAACTTGAAATCCCACTTGATTTTCCTGAGTTGTTCATGCATTCAGATATTCTTGATTCTGCTTCAGATTCACTTGTTAGTGCTGATTTTGATAGAGAAACTGTGAAAACTGAAGATGCTTTAGACTTGGGATTAAATTTTGATCTTTCACAGTTTTCTGAAAATTTTAAATGTGGTTGTGAAGTTGGTTCTTGCTCTATTTGTGTTGAGATCAATTCTGTGATATAACCAGCTTCCAACTTTATGATTGGTGATACTAACTGTGATACCACTTTCACCTGCCACCACTTTAGCCACATCTAGGGAAGTGGAGGTAAACATACCTGATATAGATTCTGTTGTTGATGATTATACTGATGATGGGTATGTTGATGATTATATTGTTGATAAGCATGATTTTCATTCCCCCTCTTTGCATGATGAGAACCGCTCTTTGCTATCGCATCTGAATGTTTGTTCTCCATGCACTGAACATGAATCTGAGTCTGTTGTTGATATTGTTTCTACATTTGAGATTGATTCATGTTCTGAGGGTATATTTGGGGTTCAGCTTGTTACACTGATATTGGGTGTTATGCCCTTGCATGTTATTTTTGTGGAACCATATTGCACTAACCATGTTGCAGGAGGTACATATGAATTTGACCAACACACAGCCATGGTGGAAGACAAAGGTGCCGATAGTTTGAAGATTAATAGGCACCAACTGAACCCACTCATCAACGATCACTGCTTCTTAGATTCAGCTGTGGAGGACATCTCCCTGCTTGATCAAATCTGGAGACTGAAGAAATTCCTCCTCAAGACATCTTTGTTGGATCCGGTGGTGGAAGAGATCTCCCTGAAAGTCCAAAATTGGCAACTGCCACCATGATCAGGGGAGTTTTCTTTTCCCTCCTTCTCTCCCTTTCCCACTTTTATTACACTTGTCCATGATCTGTTGATTATTTTGATTTCTTATCTGATGATTGTGACACACTAAGGACATTGTGTAGTTTAAATGTGGTCTATTGGGGGAGATTCTAATTTTTCTTTGATTAGTTTATGTTTTCTGCATTAAATTTTTTGCTTTCTAGGTAGTTTTTGTTGTGTCTTGTGTACAGTTTTGCATGTTTCTCTTGATTTCTGGACCTTGTTTAGATTGAAGATGTGTCTCTGACTCCATTGATACTCTCATTGGCTTGAAATCTTTGATTTTCTTTGCTTAGAAAGATGATTATGATGTTTGAGAGGGTGATTGATTGTGACAGAAGTACCCTGTGTGAGAATTTGAGCCACTTGATATTCTTTCTTGTGTGTGATATGTCTCTTGATTGCTTGCACATATGCCTTGGCTTGACTCTTGTTGATAATTCTTGATTGATGCGCATGTTTGAAAGTGATAAAGGCAATTTTGTTGTTGAGCCTCTCTAGCCAGATGAGCCTACCCTGTTTTGATCCTTCGATAGCCCCTTTAAGCCTATACTTTCCCCCATTTCTTTGTTTTGAAGCTGATACACTAGCCCTAAGTGAAAAAACCATGATTACCTTAACCTTAGGGAATTTTGGAGCTTTGGAATTGTTTTGGGAATAAGTGTGGTCTCCGAGGGAATTCAGATGAATTGGCTAGTTGGTTCCTCTTTTTGTTTCTTTTTGTGTAAATATGTTGTGTATATTGTCTCTTAGAGTTGTGTTCTGAAAGAGAGAAAAGAAAAGAGACAAGATGAAAATAGATGCAGTATAGCTAGGAAGTGACTCCTAGGTCGTCTCTCAAGGACCAAATGTGGTTCGAGAATTAGGTCTAACACAAAGTGGGGGGGGGGGGTTGAAAGTGTTTTTGCAAGGAGAATTAAAGTAAACTAATACTGTAAATTAAATACAACCAAACATAATTGAGAACATCGAAATAAATGAACAAGACATGAAGACCGAACAATATCTAAAGCAAGTGGGGAAATTGGAAATGCAAGATAAAGAAACCGAACAGAATAACGCTGCAGCCGAGAGTGTCAATGCATGTTCCAGCCAAGAGAGTCTTTTTTTTTATGTGACGGCTAGATGCTCCAATTCCTAGGACATGTGTCTCAAAAATAGGGTGGGGTCCACCCTCTTTGCAAAATCCTAGGTGCCATGTCATGTTTCCTATTTGGGCTCAAACTATTTTGCCAAAAATTGGACCAATGTGCACAAGCTTGTCTAAAAAGTTTTAAACAATTAAATTGCAATACAACTAAAATTTAAAATGTCTAAAT
>NC_028351.1:19828885-19833010 GCF_000741045.1 Vigna radiata var. radiata
AACAGGGATAGAAACAAACAGAATTATAGTTCTCAAGAAATCTGGACAAGGAAAAGTAGTAGATAGTATCCACACAGAATCAGAGAAAACAGATACTCAGAGAAATCATCCAAGCAATTCCAAGCATGGCAAAATAATCAATCAGTTCAAGAGGTGAATCAAAAGCAACAAAACCTCACAGATACACACTATCAGTGTTTCTCTCAAGTGTCTAGGATAAACAATTTCAAATCAATGCACCCAAGAAAACAAGTAACAACAAACTTGGCAAGCCTTTAATATCAACACTCAAACATATGCATGTTCAAATTAAAAGGTCTTTTATGGATGCAATGGGGCCAAGGACAAGGGAGGATAAATATGGATGAAAAGCTACAAACCAAAAGGAATAGAGGAGCAATGGGAAACAAGTGTAAACACAGCATACGCACACCCAAAACCTTTAATTCAATCCTCTTCTTGACTCAATTATTCACACAATTTTTTTTTTCATTTCTCACTGTATTTTTTTTCTTTTTTTTTTCATCTTGTGACTTTTGTCTGTGTTTATGTGTCTTGTGACTGTGTTTTGACGTGTTGTGATAGTCTTTGTGTTGTTTTCTGTGTTTTGAATTTCTTTTGTGCTATTGTTTCATGATTATAGGGTGTTGTGATTTAGTGCATGACTAGAGGAAATCCTGGATTTCTACCACCCTTTGATCCTGAAATTGATAGGACGTTTCATAGGTTAGTTAGGCATTCTAGGAATTTGTCTTTAAAATCTGTTTTTGAGTCTGTTCCATTAGATATTGTGCATCCCACTGCTGAGTACTCTGTGCATACTGCATCCACTGCATCTTTTGCATCTGCACTTGATTCTGATTCTGATTTTGTTGTTTTTCACACTGAGAACAATATGGCACAACCTCCACCTCGTGAGAGGACTTTTAGGGAGATGGATGCACCTGATTTCGATATCGAAAGCTTGTGCATCCAATATCCTGATGAGGACGTTCCATTTGTTCTCAAGACTGGACTGATCCATTTGTTGCCCAAGTTTATTGGCCTTGCAGGTGAGAGTCCACATTAGCATTTGAAGGAATTCCACATTGTCTGTTCCACTATGAAACCTCATGATGTTCCTGAAGAGCACATCTTCTCGAAGGCATTCCCTCATTCATTGGAAGGTGTTGCTAAGGATTGGTTATACGCTTTGGCGCCTAGATCTGTCACTAGCTGGGATGATCTGAAGAGGTTGTTCTTGGAGAAATTTTTCCCAGCGTCCTTGACCATAGCTATCAGGAAAGACATAACTAGGATTAGGCAGCTTGGTGGAGAGAGCTTATATGAGTATTGGGAGAGATTCAAGACACTTTGTGCGAGCTGTCCCCACCATCAGATACCTGAACAACTCCTTATCCAGTATTTCTATGAGGGATTGAACAACATGGATAAGGGTATGATTATTGCTGCCAATGGTGGAGCTCTTGGAGACACCACGCCTGCTGAGGCCAGGCAATTGATTGAGAAGATGGCCTCCAACTCCCAACAGTTTAGCGCCAGGAATGATGCCATTGTGGTGAGAGACGTACATGATGTTGTTGCCCAGTCTTTATCAGCTGTTGAAAGCAAGTTGGAAGGCAAGATTGACTCTCTTGCGAAGTTGGTGACACAGTTGACTACCAACCAGAGATCTGGAGCTTCATCTGCATCTGTTGCACGACTATGTGCTATTTGTCCTTCTTGTGACCATTACACAGATGCCTGTCCTACTTTGCAACACTCAGCTGCCTCTGATGCGCCTCAGGCTTATGCTACTAACATCTACAACAACAAGCAGCCACAACAGTAGAATTATGACTTGTCCAACAACAGGTACAACCCAGGGTGGAGGAATCACTCTAATCTTAGATGGAACAATGCGCCACAGCATCAGCAACAGGCGCCATAGCATCAACAACAGGCACCACCTTTCCAGAATGTTGGAGCACCTAACAGATATGTGCCTCCACCTATGCAACAACAAAACCAGAGGCAATAGCAACAGTAGTAGCAAGAGGCACCTGTCCAACCAGTTACCCAACCTTCTACTTCTTCTGAGGCTTGGAAGAGTTAGTGAGACAAATGACTATGCAGAACCTGCAGTTTCAGCAGGAGACTAGAGCTTCCATACAGAGCCTCACTAACTAGATGGGTCAGATGGCTACTCAGCTTAACCAGGCACAGTCTAGGAATTCTGATAAGCTACCATCCCAGACTGTGCAGAATCCGAGGAATGTGAGTGCCATAACACCCAGATCAGGGAAGCAGATTGTTGTGCCTTCAGAGCCCGCTTCTACACCTACACCCATGCCTGCCACTTGTCCTAGAGAGGATGACCATGACGGTCCACGTGGGGCATTTGAGGTGGGTGGATCTTCTTCTCCAACCAGTGGTTCTTCTTCAGGTGGACCTTCTCCCTCTTCCACCACCACCGCCGCTGTCGCGCGTTCTCCATTGGTTGACCGACCTATCCCTCTTCCATTCCCTTCACGGGAACTTCCTAGCAAAAAGACTAAAGAGGTGGATAGGGAAATTCTGGAGACCTTCAGGAAGGTAGAGGTGAACATACCTCTACTCGATGCGATTAAGCAAATACCAAAATATGTCAAATTCTTGAAGGAGTTGTGCACTCACAAGAGGAAGATGAAGGGGAATGAAAGGATTAGCATGGGAAGGAATGTATCGGCGCTTATTGGTAAGTCGGTCCCGCACATCCCTGAGAAGTGCAAGGACCCAGGTATATTTTGCATTCCCTGCGTGATTGGAAATAGCAAATTTGAGAATGCCATGCTTGATTTAGGTGCATCTGTTAATGTCATGCCTTTGTCTATATATGCATCTTTGTCTCTTGGTCCGTTACAACCTACGGGTGTGGTCATTCAGTTGGCCAATCGGAGTGTTACCCACCCAAAAGGTTACCTAGAGGATGTCTTGGTTAGGGTAGGTGAATTGATTTTCCCTGTTGATTTTTATGTTTTGGAGATGGAGGAGGGATTCTCTCCTGGATCCGCTCCCATTATCTTAGGCAGGCCATTTTTGAAAACTGCCCGAACCAAGATTAATGTGTATGCTGGCACTTTGTCTATGGAATTTGCTGATATTGTTGTTCATTTTAATATCCTTGATGCAATGAAATTTCCAGCTGAGGACCATTATGTGTTTAGGATTGATGCATTGGCTGAAATTCTTGATGAGTTTCTTGTTGATGAGTTTGAGTCTTTGCATGAGAAAGAACATTCTTTTCTATCTTTTGTATATCCATGCATTGAATCTGAATTTGAATCAGGATTTGAAAATGATGTTGATATTGTTGTGGATTTTGATAAGGATTGTGATGCCCAGGATGTTGGTGATATTCTTGATTCTACTGCAGATTCACATGTTACTGATGATTTTGACATAGAAACTGTGAAAACAGAAGAAGTTTTAGACTTTGGAATACATTTTGATCTTTCACAGTTTTCTGAAAATTTTAAATGCATTGGGAAGTTGGTTCTTGCTCTATTTGTGTTGAAATCAATTCTGTGATACAACCAACTTCCCACTTTATGATTATTGATACTAATTATGAATTTGATAAAAATGTTGAAGAACAGGTGGATAGAAGCAAAATCTTTGTTGATTATTATGATGTTGATGACCATGATTTTCATTCTCCCTCTTTGCATGATGAGAACCACTTTTTGCTANCAGATCTGAATGTTTGTTCTCCATGCACTGAACATAAATCTGAGTTTGTGTTTGATATTGTTTCTACATTTGAAAGTGATTCATGTTCTGAGAATGTATCTGATGGTCAGCTTGTTACACCGAGACTAGGTGTTATACCTTTGCATGTTCTTTCTGTGGAACCATATTGCACTAACCATGTTGCAGGTGGTACATATGAATTTATCCAACAAGCACCGACAATGGAGAACAAAGGTGCTTGCATACATGATAGTTTAAATATCAATGGGCACCAGCTGAACCCAATCATCAACAATCAATGCTTCTTGGATCCGACTGTGGAGGACATCTCCCTGCTTGATCAAGTCTGGAGGATGAAGCAGTTCTTCTTTAAGACTTCCTTGTTGGATGCAGTAGTGGAGGAGACGTCTTTGG
>NC_028351.1:19834215-19837843 GCF_000741045.1 Vigna radiata var. radiata
CCATTTGGACTTTTAATTTATTTATTAATTGCATATTGGGTCACTTAAATTACTAGAAGTAAAATAGGCTTGTTAATTTCTCTTGTTTTCACTTAGTTTAATTAGTAGGTTGAGTTGTTTTTATGTGTTTGAGTTAGTGTTACATTTAATTATTTTTAACTGTGTTTGTTAATTTGTTTGTAACAGTGTTTGATGTTTAAATGTTTTCTAAGGTTTTTAATAGTGTTAGCTTAATTACCATGCTAGCTTAATTTAATTCAGTCGGTCATTAGCCATATTGCAAAGTTTGCCTGAGATTTCTGAACTGTGACTGTGTGGCAACTCTGACTTGGTTAATATTAATTTTGTATTTGCACCTCCAATTGGGTATATGCTTAGTTGCCCAGTTGGTGTGACATCTTCGCATAGTTGATGGAACTGTATGGTGTAAATCAGAGTTGATATTAAGCGTTCGCTTAGTTCGCAGTTATGAAGACAGATTTAACCGTCGCTTAGTCGGTTAACTCTGTTGGATTAGAGGTCCGAGTAGCAACTGTATTTTGATAATCACTGATGGGAACATTGTGATTAGGTTAATGATTGACTGTTTTCATTCCGTGTTGATTCCATATTTTTTACAGTACTGTTTGCGTTTCCATCGTTAAATTTTTGTATTTGTCGTAATTAAATTCTATTTTCATCTGTGATTTCCCAAAACAATTTCAACCCCCCCCCTCATGTTAGACTCGATTCTCGAACCGCAAAATTGGTCCTTCAGAGACAACCTAGGAGTCACTTCCTAGTCTATACTGCATTCTTAATATGCAATTAAATTTGTATGGGCCGCGACACCCTTCAATTACTCCTTTTGTGTATTTAATTAAGCCTATTATGTTTTTAAAACTGATTGGATACTAGTCATAACTGTTATAACGATCATTTTTATAAATGTGTTTGACTAACATTTAATGCTAATCGATTACATTAATTGAACATTCAATTAATGAGCTGAGTTAGTTGTAATATTGTTATACCTGTTTTATATAATCGATTACACTACTAACCTAATCGATTACTTTGCGTCTGATATGAAATTAACTATAAATTGACACACTGTTTATGTTTTTGTAACTTTGATCATTCTAACATTTTCATACTTGATTGTTTTGATTTGAGAGAGTTTATAGATTACTCAATACTCTCCAAGAATCAAGAACGCGAAGAGTTTGAAGAATCTTGAGGAATTCTTGTGAGCCATCTTATGGATTACATTGGCTTACGACATTAGCACGACTTAAGGTGCAATTGGTTTTGATCAAAGGAAGATTTGCAATCTTTGACTTGTTGTTTCCCTGGACATGCGCGTCAGGAAGAAGAGTAGTGTGCTCTTGACTTTGAGAGAGGATTCTCAAAGGGTTTCTGCAACAAGACCGTAGGGTGCTGTGTTGGCAAGTGTATTCTGTTTCTATATTTGATTGATGGTTTAGGAGGTGTTTACATTAGTGTGTGCTCTCTAAAGCCTTTGTTGTAATGCTCTAATCATTATAGTGAATTATTCTGCAATCTAAGGTTGATTAGGAGAGTGACTAGATGTAGGCATTGAGGTCGAACCAATATAAAAGTTGTGTTTATTTTTCTCTCCTTATCTCTTTACTTTTTGATTGCTGTTAACGGATTGGCAAGCGTACCAAATCGTATCAAGTAATAATAAATGGTAAGTGCAAGTATCGTTTTCCCAAGAGACTCGAAAGGCCTTATCGTTCGTGTGAATTAAGATCGTAAGACTTGAAAATAAAAATTAATTAATTGGGTATAAGAACAAAATATAAACATGCAAAAGAGATTGATTCAATTAACAAGAAGAAGACAATGGATGAATGNAGTTGTTGGGGGTTTACAATTTCATCTTATCCGCTCTCTCTTATTTACTCCTCTTGATTTATTTGCTTGATTAACTAATTGTTATGCAACTTTCTTGGCCTACCCTTAACCCGATTCCTCGGCGAAAAGAGCCTATTACTAACAGATGAGTCGATATTTTATTGATTTCACTTAGTTTGTTGTGCTAGAACTAATCAGGGAATTGTAGTTAATTGTCCAGTATTTTTCCGTTTTTCCTAAATATGCTTAATTTGACCAGAAATTCTAATTTTAATTCATTTGAATTTTGTAAGCTAATTATTTGCATTATTATTTTCAGGGAAAATTTTGGAAAAACAATTTGGGACATTTGGAGGACACCAAATAAATTCAAGACTCTTAAATTTAGACATTTTAAATTTTAGTTGTATTGTAATTTAATTGTTAAAACTTTTTAGACAAACTCTTTGCATCTTGGGCCAATTTTGGAAAAATGTTGTTGGGCCCAATTTTATTAGACACTTTGCACTTGGCAACCCTAGGGTTGGGTGGACCCCACCCTAAATTTTGAGACACATGCCCTTAGATAAGAGAGCCAACCGTTACATTAAAGGGGGGCTATTCACTCTCTGATGGGTGTCGCGGCCCATACAAATTTGACTGCATATTAGAAATGCAGTATAGCTAGGGAATGACCCTTAGGTCGTCTCTCAAGGACCATATTGCGGTTCGAGAATTAGGTCAGACACGAGAGCGGGGGGGTTTGAAGGTGTTTGAGACGAGAATTAAACTCAATTAAAATGCATGGAAATTAAGCACAACCGAATAAGATAGAAAACATTAAAGTGAAATAAAATGATAAACCCAACATCATATAGACAATTATCTAGCACCGTTAAAACTATTAAAATGCAACTCTTAATTAAAAAGATGAAAAAGAATTAAACATGTAATGTAAATTATTCTAAGACAAAGGAAATAAAAAGAAAACAAAATAAATCCACACTCTCACATGACCATGAGCTCCACTTAGAAGAAAATTAAAATTGCAATTGCTTCCAAAATTTGACTTTTCCCGTGGCCTTCTTTGCTATTAAGGTGAAGAAAATTAATTTTCCGAAACATATGGAGGTAAATCGTGTGCACATCTTGAAGAAAATAAATTAAGAACTAAAGAAATTCTATCATGCACCGTACACTCACTCTAAAAGAAAGTATGCTTTTTTTGTTTGAAAGACATTTAATCACCACCTCTGCAGCTCTTCAAAGTAAATGAATGAAGTTCCTTCTCTCTAAATTAACCACCGTGGTATGTGCAATCATGAACGAAAAATAACACAAAAAGGCATCCTAAAGTTAGTGAATGAAGGGCTATCACTGGATAGTACAAGAAAGGACACATGAAGAATAGTAATGAAATGGATAACATTTATGGAAAAGAAACAACACCCTTCTAATTTGAATCAATGCTTCCAAATAAAATCATTCAGCGTCAACTTCTCTGACCCAATGAGAGCAACGTGAATTTCCTCAAAGTATGCTTCTTTTTTTAATTCATCCACACTCCAAATGCCAAGCCATTTTTTCAAAGAAAAGAGAAAAAAAAAACTCTACAACCACCTCCTCCCAATGTCAAGCCGAGAAGTGTGTAGCCCCCCCTTTTTTAGGGTGACGGCTAGACCTAAATGTAGGGCTGTGTGCCCTCTAAAATAAGGGTGGGGTCCACCCTAAAATAAAAGGGAACCCTAGGTGCCAAGTGTCCTACAATTTTTGGGCCCTTCATAATTTT
>NC_028351.1:19838273-19849581 GCF_000741045.1 Vigna radiata var. radiata
CAAATGTCCCAAATTGTGTTTCCAAAATTTTCCCTGAAAATAATAATGCAAATAATTAGCTCAGAAAATTCAAATTAATTAAAATTAGAATTTCCGGTCAAATTAAGCATAATTAGGAAAAACGGGAAAATACTGGACATTTAAGCACCATTCCCCGATTAATTCTAGCGCAATAAACTAAGTGAAATCAATAAAATATCGAATCATCAAAATAGACCACACTTAGTCTTTTGTACTCATGGGCAAAATCAACACGCAGAACAGGGAACAGTTCAACGGACATCAGGAAATTGACGCAGACTCAGCAGACAGAATTACAGTCCTCAAGAAATCTGGACAAGGACAAACAGACTTGGCAAGCCTCTAAAATCAACAGTCAAAACATATGCATGTTCAAATCAAAAGGTCTTTTATAGATGTAATGGGGCCAAGGAAAAGGAAGGATAAATATGGATAAGAAGCTACAAACCAAAAGAAATAGAGGCTCAATGGGGAACACGTGTGAACACAGTCAAATAACACCTAAACCCTCTAATTCAATCCTCTTCTTGACTCCATCATTCACAATTTTTTTTTCTCTATTTTTTTCTGTTTTTTTTTTCTCATCTTGTCTCTTTTCTTTTTTCTCTTTTCAGAACAGAACTCCAAGAGAAAAGACACACATATATTTACAAAACAAATAAGAAGAGGAACCAACTAGCCAACTCATCAGAATCCCCAAGGAGACCACACTTATTCCCAAAACAATTCCAAAGCTCCAAAATTTCCTAAGGTTAAGGTAATCATGGTTTTTCACTTAGGGCTAGTGTGTGAGCTTCAAAACAAAGAAATGGGGAAAGCATAGGCTCAAATGGGCTATCAAAGGATCACAACAAGGCAGGCTCATTTGGCTAAAGAGGTTCAACAACAAAACACCTTTATCACTTTCAAACATGCATATCAATCAAGAATCATCAAAAAGAGTCAAGCCAAGGCATAAGTGCAAGCATTCAAGTGACATAACGCATACAAGAAAGAATATCAAGTGGCTCAAATCTCACACAGGGTATTTCTATCACAATCAATCACCTTCTCAAACATCATGATCATCCTCCAATCAAAGAAAAGCAAGGATTTCCAACAAATCAGAGTATCAATGAAGTGAAGGAAAAACTGACAACTTAAACAAAGTCCAGAAATCAAGAGAAACATGCAAAACTGTACACAAGAGAAAACAAAAACTACCCAAAAAAACAAAATTTAACGCAAAAAACATAAACTAACAAAGAAAAATCAGAATCTCCCCCAATAGACCACACTTAAACTACACAATGTCTTCAGTGTGTCACAATCATGAAATCTGAAATCAGAACAATCTACAGATCATGGACAAGTGCAATAAAAGTAGGGAAAGGAGGAGAAGGGAAAAGAAGACTCCCCTGATCATGGTGGCAGTTGCCAATTTTGGACTTTCACGGAGATCTCTTCCACCACTGGAGTCAGCAAAGAAGTCTTGAGGAGGAACTGCTTCAGTCTCCAGATTTGATCAAGCAGGGAGATGTCCTTCACAACTGGATCTAAGAAGCAGTGATTGTTGATGAGCAGGTTCAGCTGGTGCCTATTGATGGGTGTCGCCGCCCAATCAAATTTGATTACAATTTAGAAATGCAGTATAATGCTAGGGAATGACCCCTAGGTCGTCTCTCAAGGACCAACTACGGTTCAGAGTCAAGTCTAACACAAAAGGNCAATTTAGAAATGCAGTATAATGCTAGGGAATGACCCCTAGGTCGTCTCTCAAGGACCAACTACGGTTCAGAGTCAAGTCTAACACAAAAGGGGGGGGGGGTTTGAAAAGGTTTCACCATGTATGAAAATGAAATTAAAACGGTAAAAACGAAACTGCTACAGTAATTACGAAAATTCACGCTGGAACTGGACAACTCTTACCTTTGCTCAATGTTTTACCCATAACTTTTTTACAGAGCTCTAAATGAGATGTGGTTTTTTTTCTTGGAAAGTAGACTCAATTATATTTCATGTGATATATAAAACGTAGCATTTGGACCTCTGGTGTGGTTGCAGTTATTTTTTTAAAATCGAGTCCAGAGAGTGAAAATGCTAAACCCAACACTAGACTAAACAAGTAGATAAACATAATTAAAGCCATTAAAATGCTATGCTAAATTAAAAAGATGAGAAACAACTTATCCTATAATGTAAAATATTCTAAGACAAAATAAATATAGAACATGAACCTTTTTCTATTGCTAATCATGACCTAAGTGCACCTCTTCCAAAATAAAATTAATCACCATCATAATCTCTTCACGCTAGGAATTATGTGGCCTCTATAACAAAACAACACTTCAATGCAAAGTTGAACTAAACCATCATGGAAAACTAATTCAGCTTGTGTTTTCTTCTAGAAAAAAGTAAACAATTGCATCCAAGAATTAATGACATGCAGCATTGAAGGAAACACGTGACACACCATGCTTTCTCCAATCTAAATTAAAAATGATACCCGTGAATTCATTTCTCTAAGTCAATGGAATGTGCTTCTCCCTGCATCAGCTGACCGTGGCTTTTTTAAAAGAAACCAAATGAAGTTCTCATTCCTCTTACATCACCGAACAAGCACACCAAATCAAGCCATCACTTCTTCATTCTCAAAGAAAATAAAATAAAAGTTGCTATCATTCATGTCCCATCAACCTAATCTACTTCTTCATTTTAAAACCAACAAAAACATGTGCTTGGTACACACTGTTCCGTAACTCTTGGCAAATCCAATCAATTAAATAGCCCTATTTTCTTGCAATTAACTAGCTCCTATTCCATCCAGCTTTTCCCTAAAATGCTGCAGACCCACATCTCCATTTATCAAGCCCTCTCTTCCCTCACTCTCCCTTGTACTCTTCTCATTCCATTAAATAATTAAAACAAAAATTCCCTTCACTCTCTAGCCATATACCCATTACTGCTGCAGCTAACCATACCTTCAAAGGTTACAAAATAAGCAAAGCATCCCAAACACAATCAAGCCCACCGAACACGTGATTTCTTCAAGAAATCTGGTGCAGCCTTGTAAACTCAACGAGCCAGCTTTACTAAGTAAAATAGATTCAATTGCTTTTCAAAATAAAGGGAATGACAATGAACCATATGCTTCATTCAATTCATCAAGAACTGTAAACAACATTCTCATTTCCTCTCTTCTCACAAAGAAAACGTTTTTCAGCCAAAATAAAAATCTGGAGTGTGTGCCGGCTTCACCAAAGCTTCAATCAAAATCCACCTAATATACTTTTCATTCCAAGAAGTAAAGAAAAGAAATAAGCTTGACTGCAGCGTTTGCAAGAAGAAACAGAAAACACGTTAATCATTCATTCATTCCATCATGAGAGAAACCGTGAAGCACCATGTATCTCAGTAAAGAGAATGACAGCTAAAAGCAAGAAAGAATTGAATTCCAAGTGACGGCTCTCTTCTCCCTAGGTCCAAGAATGAGTCACCAAAAACTAGGGTGGGGTCCACCCAAAACCCTAGGGACATGTCACCAATTTTTTTACTATTGGGCTTAGTCTAACCTAAAAAAAATTAGCCCAAAATACAAAACTTAATTTAAAAAGCCTAATCTACTAAATTAAAATTTGACTAATCCTAAAGTGTCTTTGTGGAGAGTCTTCACTTAATTGGTGCCCTTCCAAAAATCTCACAGTGTGACTTCAAAATTTCCCTGAAAAATAAAAATAGGAATAATTAAGCTCAATTAATTCAAATTAATTAAAATCGGAATTATTGGTCTAATTAAGCCCAAATGGTGAAAATGACACAATAACTAAGAATTAAGCGCAAATCATCAACACAATTTGGCGTGAAAAACTAAGTTAATGGTATAAAATATCGACTCATCACCTACTAATCTTCAAACTGTCGGCACCTTTGTCTTCCACCATGGGTGTGTGTTGGTCAAATTCATGTGTACCTCCTGCAACATGGTTTGCACTGTGGCTCCACAAAAATAACATGCAGGGGTATAACACCCAATCCCAGTGTAACATGCTGAACATTAGATAAACCCTCAGAACATGAATCAATTTCAAATGTAGAAACAATATCAACAACAGGCTCAGATTCATGTTCAGTGCATGGAGAAGAAGTATTCAAACAAGATGGCAAAAGTTGTTTCTCATCATGCAAAGAGTGGAAATCAGTAGCATGCTCATCAACATCATAATCATCAACAGCAGATCTATCTCAGGTATGTTTACCTCCACTTCACTGGATATTGGTAGAGTGGTAGAAGGTGAAAGTGGTCTACCTATCTCAAAAGTGGAGTTCATATCTGCCTGGTCCTCCAATTCTTCATCAGTCTCCTCAAGTGCAAGAGTGGGGACATAGGAGTGTGGGAAAGTAGATGGCACAATAGTAAGAGCATGACTCTGCTCCCCATCTCCTATGTGGATGGCACTAACATCATCTGGAAGCTGAACAACCTGAAATGGTGATTCCTCTGAAACATAAGACTGTTTGTCAGTGAGCTGAGTGGCCGTCTGCCCCATCTGGTTGCTCAAACTCTGAATTAACGCTCTAGTCTCTTGCATGAACTGAATGTTCTGCATGGCCATCTGCCTAAGTAACTCCTTCAATGTACGCTCAAAAGTAGAAGGTTGAGGAGCTATTTGGGCAAGAGCATCATATTGTTGACTCTGGTATTACTAAACTGGTGGAGGCATAAAAGTATTCTAAGATGGTTGATATTGCTGTGGAGCGTCATACCATCCCAAGCTAGGGTCATTCCATCCAGGATCGTTGTTGTAACCATACTGAGCGGAGAAGAATTCATCCAAGAACATATGTTTAAGATCTTCCCAAGAAGTGATGGATCCTGGAGGAAGACCATAAAGCCAATCCCTTGCTGCTCCTTGTAATGAATGCGGAAATGCCCTTAAAAACATGTGATCATCAGGGACATGAGGAGGTTTCACTGAGAAGCAAATGGTGTGGAACTCCTCCAAATGTTTATGTGGGCATTCACCTGCAAAATCATGAAACTTAGGCAGCAAATGTATCAGTCCAGAGCTGAAAACGCAATGAATATCATCCTCATTAAGTGAAGCTGGCTCCCTAGGAGCACTCTCAAAAATGGGAGGATGAGTCATATTGTTCTCAACATAAAAGTCAACAGAATATGCATGAGAAGCAACATCAGAGTTAGATGCAGAAGGAGAATCATAATCATAGACACAGGTAGCAGAAGCAGTATTCACAAAATCAAAATAGGTAGACATGTAGAAGGGGGGAGGGAAGAATGCAATGAAAATATGCAACTAAAGCTACCTAAATGCAACACACAATACACACATACAAAAACAGAAAATAACACAAAAAGGCATCCTAAAGTTAGTGAGTGAAGGGCTATCACTGGATAGTACAAGAAAGGACACATGAAGAATAGTAATGAAATGGATAGCATTTATGGAAAAGTAACATTGACATTGAAAACCGTAAGTCATCCTTCATTGCAATTCAATTCCAACCGATGCCCATCCAATGCCTCAATCTTCTCCAAAGCAAATAAATAAAACGAAAAAGGAATGCACAAGAGAGGTCCCACCTGTTGGACTTGACTATGCATTCAAAGAAGAAAATGAAAATACAAAAGTGAGAGCTAATATATAGCCTCCCTGCAATGGACGTGACAACACCCTTCTAATTTGAATCAATGCTTCCAAATAAAATCATTTAGCGTCAACATCTCTGACCCAATGAGTGCAACTTGAATTTCCTCAAAGTATGCTCCTTTTTTTAATTCATCCACACTCCAAATGCCAAGCCATTTTTTCAAAGAAAAAAGAAAAAAAAAACGCTGCAGCCACCTCCTCCCAATGTCCAGCCGAGAAGTGTGTAGCCCTCCCTTTTTTTGGGTGACGGCTGGACTCAAATGTAGGGTTGTGTGCCCTCTAAAATAAGGGTGGGGTCCACCCTAAAATAAAAGGGAACCCTAGGTGCCAAGTGTCCTACAATTTTTGGGCCCTTCATAATTTTTAACAATGGCCCAATNTGCAAAAGTTTGNNTAAAAAGNTTAAACAANTAAAATTACAATACAACTAAAATTTAAAATGTCTAATTTGAGAGTCTTGAATTTATTTGGTGTNCTCCAAATGTCCCAAATTGTGTTTCCAAAATTTTCCCTGAAAATAATAATGCAAATAATTAGCTTAGAAAATTCAAACTAATAAAAACGGGAAAATACTAGACATATAAGCACAATTCCCTGATTAATTCTAGCGCAATAAACTAAGTGAAATCAATAAAATATTGACTCATCACTCTCTCCGAGATTTTGAACGTTGCTGTCTCGCTCCAGCAGGCCAAACATTATTTTATTTTTCTTGGCTGGTTTTGAAATTTAGCTTCCTGAGGGAACATTGATGAGTCGTTATTTCTTGAACCATATTTAGTTTATTGCACTTAAATAAACCATGGAATTGTGTTTAATTGTCTGTTATTTCCCCGTTTTCCGAATTCTGCTTATTTTGGTCGGAAATTCGTATTTTCGCTACTTTGGATATTTTGAGCTAATTAAGCGTATTTTTGGTTACAGGGAAATTGTGGAATTATCATCTGGAGCATTAGGATATGGCGTGGCACATTCAAGACTCAATATTTAGTCATTTAAATTTTAATTAAAGTTGTAATTTCGTTTTCTAGAAGCCCTTAATTAGAATTAGGTGTTTTGGACCCTTTTAGGGGCATTTTTGTAAAAAACCAATTGTGGGGGCCATGTGGCATCTCTTTAGGGCTGACTTGTAGTGTGTGGACCCCATCAAATGTGAAACTCTTGGTATTTGGGGTGTGAAAACCGAGCCACACAGAGAGGAGACCCATAGCTCATGGTTTTTGCTTCTTTCTTCTAGGGTTTCTCTTGTTTTGAACATGTTCTCATGGGTGCTTGCTTGGTCTACGATTTTGGACCATTTTCAATGAATATTATGAAGATTTTCTTCTTCCCTTGACTCACTCTTGGTTGTCTTAACTCATTGGTGGTGAAAATCCATTCATTCCTCCTTCCATTTGCTTGTTTTTGATGTTTGAAGCTTGAGTTTTTAAGCTTGTCTTTGCTTTTCTATGGTGGTTGTTGGGTTTGAGTGACTTTAGATTTTTGTTTCCTCTTCCATTGCTGCTGTTCCTCACGTTTTTCTTTGCATTTTATTTGGTTGGTTGATGAAAATTGAATTCTATGTGAGTTTTGGGTTGAATAGAGAGCTTAACTTGATGTATGGGTGTTGTGGGTTTGGCTCTTTTCCTTCATATTTCGGTTTTGATGTTTGAAACTAGTTTGGAACTAGACTTTGATGATGTTATTGGGGCTAGACAGTGGTCGAGTTGAATGGTATAATGTTAGTTTCGTTTTTTGCACAAGAGCTTGAAAAAATGGAAGATTGGGTTGAGTTGAAGTAGTAGTAGTGTGGGTTTATTGTCTTCAATGAAGTTGCAACTTCAAATGGGGTCTCTTCGGTGCTCATTCTTGGTATTGAGGAGAGGAAGAAATATTATGAAGGTGTGTGTTGGTGAAGGAAACAAAAATGGTTTGTAGAAAGGAGAGAGAATGATGCATTAATTTTTTACCACTTTTGGCCAAACAAAAAAGATGCTTGATGAGTCGATATTTTATTGATTTCACTTAGTTTATTGTGCTAGAATTAATCAGGGAATTGTGCTTAATTGTCCGGTATTTTCCCATTTTTCCTAAATATGCTTAATTTGACCGAAAATTCTAATTTTAATTAATTTGAATTTTCTGAGCTAATTATTTGCATTATTGTTTTCAGGGAAAATTTTGGAATCACAATTTGGGATATTTGGAGGAGACAAAATAATTCAAGACTCTTGTCATAGACATTTCAAATTTAATTACTTTGAAACTTAGTAGTCTAGATAGTTTTTAATTAAACTTGTAAACATTGGGCCAATTTTTGGCAAAATAGTTTGAGCCCAAATAAGAAACATGACATGACACCTAGGGTTTTGCAAAGAAGGTGGACCCCACCTCATTTAGAGGCAACACTTGGCCTCTTAGTAGGAGCCAGCCGTCACATACATGGTCCTGGGGATCACAACATTCCCATCAGCCGTCATTTTCTTTTGGAGTTGTAGGGGCTGGAACATTAGCTTGGCTGGTAACGTTTTTTTATGGAGCATTTAGTTGCAATTTTGGATTTTGGATGAATTAAGAAGAGAGCTACACACTAATAATTCCATATTCATGTTTTTGGTTTCATTCTCCTAGGGTTTCTCTTGTTTGAACATGGTCTCATGGGTGCTTGCTTGGTGCCACGGTTTGGACCGTTTTCAATGAATGTTATGCAGATTTTCTTCTTCCCTTGACTCACTCTTGGCTGTCTTAACTCATTGGTGGTGAAAATCCATTTATTCCTTCTTCCATTTGCTTGTTTTTGATGTTTGAAGCTTGAGCTTTTAAGCTTTTCTTTCCATTTCCATGGTGATTGTTGGGTTCGAGTGACTTTCTATTTTCGTTTTTCCTCTCCTTTACTGTTGTTCCTCACGTTTTTCTTTGCATTTTGGTTGGTTTGTTGATGAAAATGAGGTTCTATGTGAGTTTTGGGTTAAAGAGAGCTTAAGGTGTTGTGTGGTTGTTGTGGGTTTGGCTCTTTTCTTCCATATTTCGGTTTTGATGTTTGAAAATAGTTTGGAAGCAGAGTTTGATGATGTTATTGGGGCTGAATATTGCTTGCGTTGAATGGTATAATGTTATTTTTGTTTTTGCACAAGAGCTTGAAGAAATGAAAGATTGAGTTGAGTTGAAGTAGTAGTAGTGTGGGTTTATTGTCTTGAATGGAGTTGAACTTTGAAATGGGGTTTCTTGGGTGTGTGTTTTCGGTGTGAGGAAGAAGAAAGAGCTGGAGGAGTGTGTTTGAGAGTGAAATTGTCGTGGGATGTGTTGGAGAGGAGGAAAGATGAGTGCATTTAATGTTTACCCTTTTTGGACCAACAAAAAAGGATGCTAGTTTTGGCTAAAGGAAGGTTTCCTTTTTGGTCTTGCCCTTAGTTTGCAATCTACGGAGAATTAAAAGAGAATGGATGTGTTTTGTATTTTGTTTTCCTTGCTTTGACTTTTCTTACATGGCACATTTGTTAGACCATCCAAGTATATTCCATTTGCACATTGGTTTTTGAAGCAACTTTTGTAGAAGTCTCTTGCATTGCTCACGTAAATTGTGTGCTTGGGTGTGTAAATTCATTTCTTTGCTGCATGGAGAAGGCTAAGGCACGGTTTTCAATTGGATTTTTAAGCATATTTTATTTTGTTTTGAGAATTGGTGCACATGAGACAAAAGACAACGCATTTGGTGGTTAAGTGAAGATAGAATTTTGGAGTTGGACCCTTGAACATTTCCCACGGCCATGTGCTCTTTCTTTGTCCAATTGGACTTTTAAATTCATTTTTTAATTGCCATCATGTCAAGTAATTTGTTAGGATTAAATTAGGCTTGTTGGTTTCCTTGGTTTTTAATTAATTTGGTTGATAGGTTGAGTTTAATGTGTTTGAATTAGTGTGAAGTTTAATTAATTTTAACTGTGTTTGTTAAATTGTTTGCAAGAGTATTTGATATTTGAATGTTGCCTAAGGTTTTTAATAGTGTTAGTTTAATTACCATGCTAGCTTTAATTAGTTTGTTTTCATCTATGTCTTTATATTGAGATCGTTAAATTTTGCAACACACATTCAAACCCCCAACCTTCGTGTTTGACTTGATTCTTGAACCGCAAAATTGGTCCTTGTGAGACGACCTAGGAGTGACTTCCTAGTCTATACTGCATTCCTTATATGCAATCAAATTTGTATGGGCCGCGACACCCATCAAAATTTTGGCGCCGTTACCGGGGACCAACGGTTCGGTTTTAGGTCTTTTGTTGTGTTAGTGTGTGTTGTGTCTTGTCTTGTGTTGTGAGTGTGTTGTTCCGTTTTGTGTGTCGTGTCATGTGTTTTTCATTTAGATAGTTGCATATTTTCATTCCATTCTTGTTTTCCCTTTTCTTTCCCATGTCTACCTGTTTTGGCTATGTGGATACTATTTCTTCTGCCTGTGCCTCTGATATTGCTTCTCATGCATATTCTGCTTATTTTTATGTTGAGAACAATATGACTCATCCCTCCATTCTTGAGAGTGCTCTTTGGGAGCTAGTTCCACTTGATGAGGTTGATGTTCATTGCGTTCTAACCTCTGGACTTACAGATTTGCTGCCTAGGTTTCGTGGGTTTGCAGGTGAATGCCCGCGTAGACATTTGCAGGAGTTCTACACCATTTGCTCTTCAAAGAAACCTCTTCATGTCCCTGATGATCACATGTTTTTAAGGGCATTTCCGCATTCATTAGAAGAAGCAGCATGGGAGTGGCTTATTCATCTTCCACCAGAATTCAGGGCCAATTGGGAAGATCTTAAGCATTTATTTTTGGATAGATTCTCCCCTACTCAGCATCATTTTGATTCATATAGCAACGATCCTGGGTGGAATGATCCTGACCTGGGGTGGTATGGTACTTCACAGCTACAATATCAAGAACAACCATCTCAAAATACTTTTATGCCTCCAGCAGTTCAGCAATACCAAAGTCAGCAGTATGATGCTCCTGCCCAAATAGCTCCTCAACCTTCTGCTTCTGAGCCTACATTGAAGGAGTTATTGGAGCAGATGACTATTCAGAACATTCAGTTCCAGCAACTGAACATGGAGTTTCAGCAGGAGACCAAAGCTTCCTTTCAGAGTTTGACTGATCAGGTGGGGCAGATGGCCACTCAACTCATCGAGGAATAGTCTCAAATTTCAGAGGAATCATCATTCCAAACTGTTCAGCTTCCAGATGATGTTGATGCCATCCACATAGGAGATGGGGAGTAGAGTCACGAGTCTACTATTGCGCCACCTACTTTCTCATTCTCCTATGCCCCTACTCTTGCACCTGAGGAGACTGATGAAGAATTGGAGGTCCAAGCAGAGATGAGCAACACTATTGTGATAGGTAGACCAACTTCACCTTCCACTACTCTACCAACATCCAGGGAAGTGGAGGTAAACATACTTGTGATTGATTCTGTTGTTGATGATTATGTTTATGATAGGTATGTTGATGATTATGAGGTTGATGAGCATGATTTTCATTCTCCCTCTTTGCATGATGAGAACCACCTTATGTTATCACATCTGAATGTTTGTTCTCCATGCACTGAACATGAATCTGAACCTGTGATTGATATTGTTTCTATTTCTGAAATTGATTCATGTTCTGAGGGTAT
>NC_028351.1:19850906-19853695 GCF_000741045.1 Vigna radiata var. radiata
TTTATCCTCCCTTGTCCTTGGCCCCATTACATCCATAAAAGACCTTTTGATTTGAACATGCATATGTTTTGAGTGTTGATATTAGAGGCTTGCCAAGACTGTTTGTTGCTTGCTTTCTTGAGTGCATTGAGTTGAAATTATTTACCCTAGACACTTGAGAGAAACACCGATAGTGTGCATCTATGAGGTTTTGTTACTTTTGATTTACCTCTCAAGCTGATTGATCATTTTACCATGTCTTGAATTGCTTGGATTACTTCATGAGTATCTGCTTTCTTTGATTCTGTGTTGGATACTGTCTACTTCCTTTCTTTGTCCAGATTTCTTGAGGACTGTATTTCTGTTTCCTTCCTTGTCAGTTGTTGCTTTTTGTGTGTTGAGTCTGTGTCTATTCCTGATGTCCGTTGACCTGTTCCCTGATTAGCGTCTTGATTTCGCCCAGGAGTGCAAAAGACTAAGTGTGGTCTATTTTGATGAATCGATATTTTATTGATTTCACTTAGTTTATTGTGCTAGAATTAATCAGGGAATTGTGCTTAATTGTCCAGTATTTTCCCATTTTTCCTAAATATGCTTAATTTGACCGGAAGTTCTAATTTTAATTAATTTGAATTTTCTGAGCTAATTATTTGCATTATTATTTTCCGGGAAAATTTTGGAATCACAATTTGGGATATTTGGAGGAGACAAAATAATTGAAGACTCTTGCCATAGACATTTCAAATTTAATTACTTTGAAACTTAGTAGTCTAGATAGTTTTTAATTAAACTTGTAAACAATGGGCCAATTTTTGGCAAAATAGTTTGAGCCCAAATAAGAAACATGACATGGCACCTAGGGTTTTGCAAAGAAGGTGGACCCCACCTCATTTAGAGGCAACACTTGGCCTCTTAGTAGGAGCCAGCCGTCACATACATGGTCCTGGGGATCACAACATTCCCATCAGCCGTCATTTTCTTTTGGAGTTGTAGGGGCTGGAACATTAGCTTGGCTGGTAATTTTTTTTTATGGAGAATTTAGTTGCAATTTTGGATTTTGGATGAATTAAGAAGAGGGCCACACACTTTATATTATTCACTTTTTGCTGGGAACGTGCTGGAGATTTGCAGCTAACACACTACTTTACATTTTTTTTACTCATTTTCATTCTCGGCAAAAATTTAATTGGGGGTTGGAATGTAGATGCTGGAACAGTGACTTTATTTTTTTTATAGTCGTCACTCACTTGATTTTCATTTATGCTGGAAAATGTTTCTTAGCTTGGATTGAGTTTACTTTTCAAAAAAAAAAAAAAATCACGCTACTGGTTGCAAGTGGAATGGAGGGCTCCCTCTCGGTAATTTTAAAGTGCTGTAGTAGACTTCTATAATCTGGAGGTTTACGTTTTTTTTTATCTGGAATGCTTGAACCGAAAAGCTTGTGCTGTTTTCAAATTTGGATAATCCACTTTTTTTTTTTTATTTTATTGAAGTTTCATTTAAGGTTGCAGCTGGGATTTTTAGTTTGGCTTTTAGATTGGGGCTGAAAGGTTTTAATTATCATTTGAAATTGGAGAAAGGAAGCATGCGGTGATGGTTTGCTTTTGGGAAAAATACACGCTCATTTTGAATGGAAGATGAGCTACAGGGTGCATTCAATTTGAATTCAGCATGATTTCCTTTTTTTAGTGCGCACACGGAATTGCTTCATATTACTGCACGGTGATTTAATTTTATTTATTTTCTTTTAAGACTAAAATCCTTAATTGCTTGATGAAAGTTTTGTCTCGCTGTTGGAAGAAGAAAGTTTACTTCTCTGGTTTTCTTAGCACTTGGTTAGCACCCTTTAGTATTAAAGTTTTATTCCCGCAGTGTGCATTTTAGTTTTTAGTTCAAGCGTTACATTTTAATGGCTTTAATTGTGTTTAGATATTTATTTAGTCTAGTATTGGGGGTTAGCATTTTCACTCTCTAGACTCGATTTTAAAAAAATAACTGCAACCATGCCAGAGGTCTAAATGCTACGTTTTATATGTCACATGAAAGATAATTAAGTCTACTTTCTAGGAAAAAAAACCTCATCTCATTTAGAGCTCAGTAGAAAAAGTTATGGGTAAAACATTGAGCAAAGGTCAGAGTTGTCCAGTTCCAGCGTGAATTTTCGTATTTACTGTAGCAGTTTCGTTTTTACTGTTTTAATTTCATTTTCATGCATGGTGAAATGTGTTGTTGCATTTAATTTCGTTTTAATTGAATTTAATTACGTTTTTACATCTGCGTTTTAATTTAATTTCATTTTAAATTTTCCGCATTCACCACGCAAACCTTTCACAACCCCCCCAACCTTCGTGTTTGACTTGATTCTTGAACCGCAAAATTGGTCCTTGTGAGACGACCTAGGAGTCACTTCCTAGTCTATACTTTTGCTCATGGAAAGAGAGAAGGGAAGTTTTCATTGGGATATTTGAAACACATGTTTAATTTCCTTGAAGAATAGTGCACATGGGACAAGAAGTCAACTCATTTGGTGGATATTTGAATGTTAAATTTTGAATTGGTATTTGGAAGAGCATGATGCACGGCCATGAGGTTCTTTTTGGCCAATTGGACTTTTAAAATTAATTGTTAATTGTCATTTAGTCAAATTAATTGCTAGGATTAAGTTAGGCTTGTTGGTTTCTTTGGTTTTTAATTAATCGAGTTAATAGGTTAAGTTTAATGTGTTTGAACTAGTGATGAATTTAATTATTTTTAACTGTGTTTGTTAATTTGTTTGTAGCAATGTTTGATGTTTGAATGTTGTCTAAGGT
>NC_028351.1:19854055-19855600 GCF_000741045.1 Vigna radiata var. radiata
GAACCGCAAAATTGGTCTTTGGGAGACGACCTAGGGGTCATTCCCTAGCTATACTGCATTTCTAAATTGCAATCAAATTTGATTGGGTGGCGACACCATCAATGTTCTTAAGGGCATTTCAACACACATTACACGGAGTACCAAAGGATTGGTGTTACTGTCTTCCTCCAGGATCCGTCACCAGTTGGGAAGATCTGAAACATCAGTTTCTAGACAAATTCTTCCCTGTGAGGTATGGTTGTAGCGATGGTCCTGGGTGGACTGATCTTAACTTGGGATGGTATGGTACTTTAGAGCATCAATATCAGGAACCATCATTCCAGACTCCTTATATGCCTTCTCCACCTGTTCAGGAACCACAACAGCCGCAACTTCATGAGCCTACCCATTCTTTATCAGCTGTTGGTAAGAAATTGGTAAGCAAGCTTGATTCTCTTGAGATTTTGGTGACACAGCTGGCATCCAACCAGAGACTAGTACCTTCATCTGCATCTGTTGCACGGTTGTGTGCTATATGTCCTTCCAATGACCACTCTACGGATGCATGTCCTTCTTTCGACCACCCTATTATTCATGATGAGCCTCAAGCTTATGCTACCGACATATACAATAACAAGCAGCCACAATAGAAAAATATGAGGAAACAAGAACTACAAGAGGCATCTGCCCGACCACCTTCCAAATCTTCTACTTCTTCTGAGCCAACATTGAATGAGTTGTGGGGGCAGATAGTCAGGCTGGCCATTGAGGAACAGTCTCGTGTTTTAGAGGGACCTCTAATTCAGACTGTTCAGATTAGTGATGATGTTAGTGTCACCGGCATAGGGGATGAGGAGAAGAGTCATGAACCTACTACTACACCATCTACTTTCCTACACACCTATGTCCCTGCTCTTGCACCTGAGGATGCAGTTGCTCATTCTACTGTTACTGGTGAGATAAATCATGAAATAACACAGGTTTCCTCTAAACTTGAAATCCCACTTGCTTTGCCTGAGCTGTTTATGCATTCAAATATTCTTGATTCTGCTTCAGATTCACATGTTAGTGATGATTGTGATATGGAAACTGTGGAAACTGAAAATTCTTTAGACTTAGGATTAAATTTTGATCTTTCACAGTTTTCTGAAAATTTTAAATGTAGTTGTGAAGTTGGTTCTTGCTCTATTTGTGTTGAAATTAATTCTGTGATACAACCAGCTTCCAACTTTGTGATAGGTGATCCTAACTCTGAGTCTGATGAAAATGTTGAGGAACAGGCAGATATACGAAACACCTTTGAGATAGGTAGACCACTTTCATCTTCCACCACTTTAACCACATCCAGGGAGGTGGAAGTAAGCATACCTAAGATTGATTTTATTGTTGATGATTATGCTATTGATAGGTATGTTGATGATTGTATTGTTGATGAGCAAGCTTCTAATTCTCTCTCTTTGCATGATGAGAACCACTTTTTGCTATCACATATGAATGTTTGTTCTCAATGCAGTGAACATGAATCTGAGACTGTTGTTGATATTGTTTCTACATTTGAGATTGATT
>NC_028351.1:19856625-19858928 GCF_000741045.1 Vigna radiata var. radiata
TGTGGAACCATATTGCACTAACCATGTTGCAGGAGGTACATATGAATTTGACCAACAAACACCCATGGTGGAAGACAAGAGTGTCAGTGTACACAAAAGCCTGAAATCAATGGGCACCAACTGAACCCACTCATCAACAATCACTGCTTCTTAGATCCAGCTGTGGAGGACATCTCCCTACTTGATCAAATTTGGAGGATGGAGCAGTTCTTGCTCAACACCTCCTTGTTGAATCCTGTGGTGGAAGACATCTCCCTGAAAGTCCAAATTTGGCAACTGCCACCATGATCAGGGGAGTTTTCCTTTGCCCTTCTCCTCCCTTTCCCACTTTTATTGCACTTGTCCATGATCTGTTGATTGTTCTGATTTCTTATCTTATGCTTGTGACACATTGATGGGTTGTCGCGGCCCAATCAAATTTGATTGCATATGAGAAATGCAGTATAGCTAGGGAATGACTCCTAAATCGTCTCTCAAGGACCAATTTTGCGGTTCGAGTCTTAGGTCTAACACGAAGTGGGGGGGAGGGGTTTGAAGGTGTTGAGACGAGAATTAAATTCAATTAAAATGCATGGAAATTAAATACAACCTAATAAAATAGAAAAAAAAATTAAAGTAAAATAAAATGCTAAACCTAACACTGCAAAAGACAAAAATCCCAAACATAATTAAAACTAAAAAAATGCAATAAGTAAACTAAACATTAAATATCAATTCATCACATAACAACTCTAAAAAAATTAATAGTAAACTAAAAATGCAATTGACGAATAAATTGAAATGACTTAAAACATTATATGCATTTAANCTTGAATATATCCAATATATAAAATATAAAAACACAATTAGATTTCTGCATGAATAAAGTAAAGCAAAGTAAGGAAACCCTGTAGCAAACCGTGCACACACTGGATGTAACCCGCTGCACCTCCNAAGTAGATTANCATTCTTCTAAAATACTAAATGAAATCCNGTGTGCTTCCTTATCAATCACAACTTTTTCATTTAAAAGAAAAAGAAAAGATTGCTTCTCTCAAGCGGCAAGAAAACTGAAATTCTTCCAGGCGGTACCCAAATACTCTTTNTAAGTGAAAACGTAAACCAAAAAGAATTAAATCGCAGCTTGCAAAATGGAAAGTTAATTCTCTTCTCAATTCAGCATAAATACATCATTCAAAACAAAGCCAGCAAGAGTGAGGTGGCCTTGGACGTTCCAGCCAGCTAGAAAGAAGAAAATTAAAATCCATTAACAGTGGCAACAACTGGATTGTAAATACTGAGAGTCACACTTTTTTCTCTGCAGCAAAAACGTTTTTAACCAAAAGCTAAGTCTCCGAGATTGAAAATATGTCTTCTGCCATGTGACAGCTGTCCTAGGAATATCTTTCCCTTAGGGTTCCGTGCTCTTTAAAAAAAAATGCAGATTCATGTTGCCTTTCCAAGTCTTCTACCCAGTCGCTGGACCTCCTAGACACATGCTGCCTTAAGCTTGCTGTATGCACCCCTCAAACCCAAACTATTCAGCAGCTGAATGTGCATGTGTTGCAGCTCTCCTTGATTCCCATGGGCCCCGCTGCCCATTTCTCTCAAATAAAAAAAAACGCTGGAGTTGTTCCACATAGAGCCCGTGTGCGTGATGCTGGATGCTGATTCAGGCTGCCACTCCATGAACCAAGTGAATCAATGGTTACACTGAGAAGGCCTGCTGAAACTCACCACTTTTCTTGTTGGACCTCTTTTTTCTCCAAGCACACACCTCTCCTAGCTGGACCGTGGAGGCTGTTGTTGGGCCAAGGTGTGCTTTGATTTTTCTGCTGGACGCCTCCTTTTCTGGATGAGGAATAATGTTGCTGCAGTATATTACCGTCCAGCCCCTTTCTCAATCCATGGGTCGTGTTGTGCTAGCTTAAGTAGCTGCACATTTTTTCTTTTTATTTTTTTTTTCCTCACATACAATTGGCAGCAACTACCTTTTTTTTTTATTCAACAATTGGACATTTAATTCAAACGTGGGGTGGAGCTCCCTCAACTTTAATAGCCTAAAAATATTGTGTGCTTCAAAAAAAAAAACCATGATAGCCCATGTGTTTACCAATTCCTTCATTTAACCCTTAAATGTCTCAAATTGTGTTTCCAAAATTTTCCCTGAAAATAATAATGCAAATAATTAGCTCAGAAAATTCAAATGAATTAAAATTAGAATTTCCGGTCAAATTAAGCATAATTAGGAAAAATAGGAAAATACCGGACAATTAAGCACAATTCCCTGATTAATTCTAGCACAATAAACTAAGTGAAATCAA
>NC_028351.1:19859468-19861693 GCF_000741045.1 Vigna radiata var. radiata
TCTAGCACAATAAACTAAGTGAAATCAATAAAATATCGACTCATCAAAATAGACCACACTTAGTCTTTTGCACTCCTGGGCAAAATCAAGACGCAAAACAGGGAACAGTTCAACGGACATCAGGGAATTGACACAGACTCAGCAGACAGAGTTACAGTCCTCAAGAAATCTGGACAAGGAAAAGTGGTAGACAGTATCCACACAGAATCGAAGAAAACAGATACTCAGAGAAATCATTCAAAAAATTCCAAGCATGGCAAAATAATCAATCAGTTCAAGAGGTGAATCAAAAGCAACAAAACCTCACAGATGCACACCATCAGTGTTTCACTCAAGTGTCTAAGGTAAACAATGTCAACTCAATGCACTCAAGAAAGCAAACACAACAGACTTGGCAGGCCTCTAATATCAACACTCAAACACATATGCATGTTCAAATCAAAACGTCATTTATGGATGTAATGGGGCCAAGGACAAGGGAGGATAAAATATGGATGAAAAGCTATAAACCAAAGGAAATAGAGGAGCCATGGGGAACAAGTGAAAACACAGTATACTCACACCCAAAACCTCTAATTCCATCCTCTTCTTGACTCCTTTATTCACAATTTTTTTTTCTCATTTTTCTCTATTTTTTTTTTCTCATCTTGTCTCTTTTTTTTTCTTTTTTTT
Source organism: Vigna radiata var. radiata (assembly GCF_000741045.1). Lineage (NCBI taxonomy): Eukaryota > Viridiplantae > Streptophyta > Magnoliopsida > Fabales > Fabaceae > Vigna > Vigna radiata. The sequence goes on from NC_028351.1 coordinate 19,860,141, forward strand.
TCTATTCAGGACACAACTCTAAGAAACAAGATACACAACATATTTACACAAACAAAAGCAAGAAGAGGAACCAACTAGCCAATTCATCAGAATCCCCAGGGAGACCACACTTATTCCCAAAACAATTCCAAAGCTCCAAAATTCCCTAAGGTTAAGATAAACATGGTTTTTCAGTTAGGGCTAGTGTATGAGCTTCAAAACAAAGAAATGGGGAAAGTAAAGGCTAAAGGGCTATCAAAGGATCACAACAAGGTAGGCTCATCTGGCTAGAGAGGCTCAACAACAAAACAGCCTTTATCACTTCCAAACATGCGCATGAATCAAGAATTATCAACCAGAGTAAAGCCAAGGCATAAGTGCAAGCATTCAAGAGACATATCACACACAAGAAAGAATATCAAGTGGCTCAAATTCTCACACAGGTAATCGGTCACAATTAATCCAACTCTCAAACCTCATGATTATCTTCCAAGCAAAGAAGAGCAAGGAGTCCAACAAAACAGAGTATCAATGTAGTGAAGGGAAACTAGAAACCTAATCCAAGTCTAGAAAACGAAATTCACTAGAAAACGAAATTTAAATTAAAGAACAACCTCCCCTAATAGACTACACTTAAACGACACAATGTCCTCAGTGTGTCACAATCAACAGATCAACAATCAGAACAATCATCAGATACAGACAAAGTGCAATAAAAGTGAGGAGGGAAGGAGAAAAGAAACTCCCTGAGTCAGTTGGGAGGGTAGGTGGGGTAGACTAAAGACGTCTCCTCCACCACTGCATCCAACAAAGAAGGATTGCTGAGGAAAGGCTTCAGTCTATGCCTATTCACCTTGAAGCTTGTAGCTGCAGATGGATCCTGTATCTCTACTACACCATAAGGATAAACATTAGTCACAACAAAAGGTCCAGTCCACTTTGATCTCAACTTACCACCCATGAGGCCGAGCCTAGAGTTATACAACAAAACCTACTGGCCAACCTTGAAGTCCTCTCTAACAATGGAACTATCATGGAACCTCTTGGTCCTTTCTTTGTAGAACGTCGAATTCTCATAGGCCTCCAAGCTGATCTCATCCAATTCATTCAGTTGCAACTTCCTTTCCTCTCTTGCTTGGTCAATGGAGAAGTTGCAAGTCTTCATAGCCCAATATGCCCGATGCTCAATCTCAACTGGTAAATGACATGCCTTTCCAAAGACAACCCGATACGGAGACATCCCAATGGGTGCTTTGTAAGCAGTCCTGTGAGCCCAAAGAGCATCGTCCAACCTATTGCTCCAATCCTTCCTATTGGGCTGGACAATCTTCTCCAAAATCCTCTTAATCTCCCTATTGGAGATCTTAGCCTGCCCATTTGTCTGGGGGTGGTAAGGTACAGAAACTCTGTGTGTCACCCCATATTTCTTGAGCAAGGCTTGCATGGATCTGTTGCAAAAATGGGTTCCCTGATCGCTAACAATCGCTCTAGGCACTCCAAACCTGCAAAAGAGGTGAGATCTAACAAAATCTACAACAACCCGAGCATCATTAGTCCTGGTGGCTCTAGCTTCC
>NC_028351.1:19861868-19864731 GCF_000741045.1 Vigna radiata var. radiata
AGGAAAAGGACCCATGAAATCTATACCCCAGACATCAAACACCTCACAAAACAGCATAGGCTGTTGAGGCATCTCCTGTCTCTGTGAAATAGGTCCTCCTGCTCTCTGACACAACTCACAGGTGCTACAAATCCTCTCCGCATCTTTGAAGATGGAAGGCCAATAGAAACCACAGTCAAGCACCCTGCGAGTTGTTCTCTGTATCCCCAGATGACCACCAGGTGAGGAGGCATGACAAAACTGTAAGACCGAGTCAATCTCGTGGTCCGTAATGCATCTCCTAATAACCTGGTCACTGCATAACTTCCACAGATATGGGTCATCCCAAACATAATACTTAGCATCACTCTTAATTTTAGCAATCTGAACACGTGATGCTAAGGGAGGAAAAACAGAAGCAACCAAATAATTCACAATGTGTGCAAACCAAGGAGTACGGTGAGAAGAATAAATCATTAACAAACTCTCATCAGGAAAGTCATCCTAGATGGGCAAAACATGAGCCTGATCCTCAGCTCTCTCAATCCTGCTGAGGTGGTCTGCAACCAAGTTCTGTGCTCCACTCTGGTCTTTAATCTGCAAGTCAAACTCCTGGAGTTGTAGCATCCACCTAATCAATCTAGGCTTTGACTCAGCCTTTTTCAACAGAAACTTCATAGCTGCATGGTCAGTATACACAATANCAGGNGATCCAAGCAAATACGACCTAAACTTATCAAGGGCAAAAACAATTGCCAACAACTCTTTCTCAATCGTGGTGTAGTTTGCTTGGGCAGCATCCAAAGTGCGGGAAGCATAGTAGATCACTCTAGGCAGCTTGACAATCTTCTGTGTTAGGACAACCCCCAATGCATAGTTAGACGCGTCACACATGAGCTCAAATGGGGTTGTCCAATCCGGTGCCTGAATGATCGGGGTGGTGGTCAAAGCTTCCTTCAGGCAATCAAACGCCTGTTTGCATCTGTCATCAAAAGCAAAGTAAATATCCTTCTGCAGCAGTCTGGACAAGGGAAGCGCCTTCTTGCTAAAATCTTTGATGAAGCGCCTGTAGAATCCTGCATGTCCAAGAAAAGATCGCACCTCTCGCACGCAAGAGGGGTAAGGCAACTGCGAAATCACAGATATCTTAGCAGGGTCTACCTCAATTCCCTTCTCAGAAATGATATGCCCTAGAACCAAACCTTGTTCAACCATGAAGTGACATTTCTCAAAATTGAGAACAAGGTTTGTTTCTATGCATCTTTTCAAAACTTTTTCCAGACTGTCTAAACATGCATCAAAAAAGGATCCATAAACAGTAAAGTCATCCATAAACACCTCTATGCAACTCTCAAGAAAGTCGCTAAAAATGCTAAGCATGCACCGCTAGAAGGTACCAGGGGCGTTGCATAGGCCATAGGGCATCCTCCTATAGGCAAAAGTGCCAAAGGGGCAGGTGAATGTGGTCTTTTCTTGGTCCTCAGGAGCAATATTTATTTGGAAATAACCAGAAAAACCATCAAGAAAGCAGTAGTGAGATTTACCTACCAAGCGCTCCAGCATCTGATCAATGAATGGCAGGGGGAAATGATCTTTTCTGGTTGCTTGGTTGAGCCTCCTATAGTCAATGCAGACTCTCCAGCTGTTTTGTGCTCTAGTGGGGATAAACTCATCCCTCTCATTCTTCACAACAGCGAGGCCAGTCTTCTTAGGCACAACATGGATGAGGCTCACCCACTGACTGTCTGAAATAGGGTAGATGATCCCAGCTTGCAAAAGCTTCGTCACCTCCTTCTTAATCACGTCCATGATCATGGGGGTTTTGCCTCCTCTGTGGCTGTCTCGCTGGCTTCGCCCCTTCTTCCAACAGAATTCTATGCATGCATGCGGATGGGCTAATACCAGGGATGTCCGCCAAACTCCAACCTATGGCCTTCTTATGTGCCCTCAGCACATCAAGCAACCTCTCCTCTTGAACAAAATCAAGGGAGGTGGAAATGATCACCGGTTTCCTCTCATCATCCTCCAAGTACACGTACTTGAGGTTTTTTGGGAGCTGTTTCAGCTCAAGAGTAGGTTCCTGCAAGTCAGATTCAAGTGTACTTCCTGCAACGTGGTTAATCCATTCTGACTCTAAAGAATGAACAGGTAAAGGCAGAAAATCCATCTCATCACAGTCCAGATCAATATCCATCACAGGTATATCAACAACATCATCAATATCATCCAAATCATCAGAAACACGCATATCATCAATACCCTGGACATCACAGTTCTCATCCAAATCAACATCCAATTCAACATCATATTCAAGTCCTGATTCAAACTCAGATACTATGCATGAATGTACAGAAGATAGAAAAGAATGTTTGTTCTCATGCATAGAACGAAAATCATCAACAATAAACTCATCAACAATGTCATCCAATGTATCAATTCTCAACACAGAATGGTCCTCAGCTGGGAATTTCATGGCATCAAGGATATTAAAATGCACAACAATATCAGCAAATTCCCTAGACAATGTCCCAGCATACACATCAATCTTGGTACGGGCAGTTTTCAAAAATGGTCTGCCTAGAACAATGGGGGCGGATCCATGAGAGAAACCGTCCTCCATCTCCAAAACATAGAAATCAGCAGGAAATATCAATTCACCTACCTTAACCAAGACATCCTCTATGTAACCAGTCGGGTGGGTAACACTCCTATTGATCAACTGAATGACCACACCCGTGGTTTGCAAAGGACCCCGAGACAGAGATTTATAAATAGACAATGGCATGAAATTTATAGATGCACCCAGATCCAGCATAGCATTTTCAAACTTACTATTACCAATCACACAAGGAATGCAAAACGTACCTGGGTCCTTGCACTTTTC
>NC_028351.1:19866841-19880130 GCF_000741045.1 Vigna radiata var. radiata
ACTCTAGTGCATGCTTTTCTAATCTAGAGAGATATAAACTAAGAACACGAGATTCACACTCTCTAGAAAGAACAATTGTACTATAAGACTCAATTTCACTTTGCTTAAGAAGATCAAGATGCATTTGATTAATTTTATTTTTCCCAAACTAGGTATGTTAAAACATTTGTATCTTTACCAAAGAAGGGAATTTTTCTAGCTTTAGTACACAAATCATCCTTAATGTATGAACTAGACAACCTAGATGAATAAAAAGACATTTTTGTTTCTAAAAGTTTTCTTGTGTTACAACTACTTAGATTTCACCAAAGAACAAATTCCAGGTAAGGGAGGTGAACCACTAGGGTTGCTTAAATACCAAGCCTTGTCCTTGCCAAAAGTGTTCTAGGCTACTTACTTAGTAGTTATTACTCCAAGATTACTTCTAATTTCACAAAAGAAACTCAAAAGCAAACAAAGAAGTAGGACTCTAAGTTCGGACTCTAAAGGACATCCTAAACAAAAAAATGAAAACCAATGGTAAATTGAAGGAAACTTAAAGACAATGGAAATGTAAAGGTGAGGTCTCCTAGGTGAGGCTTAGACTTTGGATCTAAGACACACTCACCGTCTACCAAATTTTAGGTTGTGAGACTTCTTGAGTCAAGTTAACAAATGAGGGAAGAGCACTTATGAACTCTACCACCTCACTTACTTGAATTGGCCCTTTACACACAAAACAAATAAATGAACTTTTACAAAGGACAACTTAATGAAATGAGAAGGCAAACAAATTGGCAAAGGAAAGATGTGTGCAACTCTAGCTTCTCTTAAAACAAAGGGTGAATTGCATCAATTCACATTAAACTCTCAGTTGCAAGTGATGCCCACTTGGAACCAATGTATTTTGTAGAACTATTGAAGCTGCTTCTGCCAGTGTTGAACAATTCTGGTGCAGAATTTGTCTCGGCTTTCCTTATCCAAGAGCCATCTTCTTGCACTTGTTTCTCATCAATGAACCTTCTTTGATGCTCCCACTTGTGATAAACAATTTGAATTATGATTCACCTATTCAGCAACACCAGTTAGCCACGATATACATCACTAAAATGCCAACACTTTGCAACCAAACTGACAGCAACACAAGACCTTTTGTCAAACAGGTTGTGTGCAGAATTGCCAAAAACTCAAAATCAAACAATTAAAGGCTAACAATCAAGGAGGCACTTCAAAATGATCTTAAGAATGGCTCTAGAACAGAGTAATAAAGCAATAAAAGACCAGAAAGCAAAATTGTACGCAATTCAGCTATGCAATGAAATTAGAGCAATCTGTTTGTTAAAATGTCTCAATGAACAGACAAAATTTTGACAGCAAAGTGGTAATTGTGCATAGGCAAATTCGATTTGAGGTGTACTGGTCCAATTCTGCCTTTTAATGATATCACAATCTCTTTTGAAGTATTCTTTGAATGTTTTATAGAACAAAGGTTGTTGCTACACCCATATTTTTGGAATCAAACAACAATTACACTTTGGAAGGAAACAAACTCTGCATAGCTTCTCGGCAGTACAATTTGGACTGGGAAATTAAAGATGTGCTATATGCAAATTGCACAGAACTGACTAGATGCACCTTATGATGATTCTAACATGTTTCACAAATGAAATATGACTTGTTTAATCATATATTGTGGACAGAAACAGTGCAGAATCAAATTTGACTAGTGTAGTTCCTTATACAGCTCAATTTTCACAACTTGATTAGTCAAAATTCAGAAAATGATTTAGACTTGACTTTGGACTTTGCAATTGGCTTGAAAACAGTATTTGAAAATTGCTCAAGACAGCAAAAACATAATACAGATGATTGGCAATGATCTAATACACAATCTTACTCAAACACGCAGATTTGACTACCAAGGATGAATGCAGATCGGTTAACTGCATTTGACAACTACAATTGAACATTCTAGCATTGAAACCAACCGAAGAACAAAGCTACTTCAAGAGTATAATGGTTCAGGCATTGCATCATGCAGTTTTAGTTCAACAGCATAGTAAACCAGAATTTGACTAATGCAACAGTAACTGATTTTTGCTGAAACAATTGTTTTACCAGAATTAGAAAAAAATTAGCACTGTAACAGATCTGAAATGGATGGCAAACTTGGAACACCTAAGCTCCTCTCATAACCGGTCATTGCTCTTACTCGGTGTAGCCAAATCCAGTACAATGTCAGCTAGTTAAAACTTGGTTTAAAAACTAGATTTGATGACAGAAAAGCAAAGTTAACTAGACATGACCGAGACATACATTTAGATGCTCAAACTAAAAAAAACTCAAAACAAAAAGAAGGATTAACCGAATGAAAATGCAAATGACTCAAGCAAACACAGCTAGCATCAATTAAAAACTCACACAGAACCTAAACCACAACAAAATGAATTGAACAGAGATGAAAACATAATCATGACAGTGCAGGATTTTTGTTGACAATATGAAGATGAAAAGGAAAAACACTTATCTCACGGTTCTGGTTGGAACCTTGCTCTGAATACCACTTGATACATCAAGGCTTGATGTAATCTTGCAGATCCGTGAGACTGGAGGTGAGAAGAAGCATGGCAGTGGTTGCAATCCAATGGAACAGTACTGGTGATGATGTGCAGATGCAAATCTGGAATTTGGAGGTGTTGGCAGCGGAAAGGGAAAGTGTATGGAAGAGGTGATATGGATGCTAGCTTGAAGGAATGGATCACAACTCAGAAGGCTTCCAACAAGTGGAAGAAAGTTGCAATAGAGAAGCAAGCTTGGGAAGTGACTCTCGGAGAAAGAAGTTTGCTATTCATTTCAGCATAAATTCTTTACTATATTCCAAAAGTGAATACATGGGCAGCCAAGGTGAGTTATATAGACTCCTCAACCTTTGGCTTGGTGATGAGAAACGTGTTCAGCCAATATGAATCACGTTGCCGAACTCTAAGACATGTGCTAAATGTGCTAGCTTCTAGAATCTATATGGAGTACACATTTATTTCAATTTCTAAAATAGGAAAGTTCTCGGTGCACCCCTTATCAAGCTAATCTCACCCCTACATGTGCATAAAGGTCTCTTTTACCCCTCTCCATGTTCTTGGGTTGTTCTTTATTTGGTGGGCTTGGGCCCCGCGTATCAAGAAGAGGGATAGGTTGATCAACCAAAGGAGAAGGTGCGACAGCGGTGGTGGTGGGAGAAGGAGAAGATCCACCTGAAGAAGAACCACCGGCTGGAGAAGAAGATCCACCCACCTCAAATGCCCTGCGTGGATAAGGAGTTTCTATGAGGGTTTGAGCAACATGGATAGGGGTATGCTTGATGCTGCCAATGGTGGAGCTCTTGGAGACACCACACCTGCTGAGGCCAGGCATTTGATTGAGAAGATGGCTTCCAACTCCCAGCAGTTTAGCACCAGGAATGATGCCATTGTGGTGAGGGGCGTACATGATGTTGTTGCCCAATCTTTATCTGCTATTGAAAGCAAGTTGGAAAACAAGATTGAATCCCTTGCGAAGTTAGTGACAGAGTTGGCAACCAGCCAGAAACCTACAGATTCATCCACATTTGTTGCACGACTATGTGCTGTTTGTACTTCTCGTGACCACTACGGAGATGCTTGTCCTACTTTGCAACCATCAGGTGCCTCTAATGAGCCTCAAGCTTATGCTACTAACATATTTAACAACAGGCAGCAACAACAGCCAAATCATGACTTGTCCAACAACAAGTACAACTCAGGTTGGAGGAACCACCCTAATCTTAGATGGAACAATGCGCCACAGCTTCAACAGCAGGCGCCACCTTTCCAGAATGCTGGAGCATCTAACAGATATGTTCCTCCACCTATGCAACAACACCAGAGGCAACAACAGCAGCAGCAAGAGGCACCTGCCCAACCAACTGCCCAACCTTCCACTTCATCTGCACCTTCATTGGAAGAGTTAGTGAGACAGATGACTATGCAAAACCTGCAATTTCAGCAGGAGACGAGAGCTTCTATACAAAGTCTCACTAACCAGGTGGGTCAGATGGCCACTAAGATGAACCAGGCACAGTCTCAAAGTTCTGATAAGCTACCCTCCCAGACTGTGCAAAATCCTAGGAACGTGAGTGCCATTACCCTCAGGTCAGGGAAGCAGATTGTTGTGCCTCCTGAGCCCGCTTCTACACCTACACCCGTGCCTGCCACTTATCCTAGAGAGGACGACCATGACGGTCCATGCAGGGCATGTAAGGTGGGTGGATCTTCTTCTCCAGCCGGTGGACCTTCTTCTTCTTCTACCACCACCGCGGCCGCACCTTCTCCTTTGGTTGACCGACCTATCCCTCTTCCATTCCCTTCACAGGAACTTCCCAGCAAAAAGACTGAAGAGGTGGATAAGGAAATTCTGGAGACCTTTAGGAAAGTAGAGGTGAACATACCTTTACTCGATGCCATCAAACAGATACCCAAGTATGCCAAATTTCTGAAGGAATTATGCACACACAAGAGGAAGATGAAGGGCGATGAAAGGATTAGCATGGGAAGGAATGTATCAGCTCTTATTGGTAAGTCAGTCCCGCACATTCCCGAAAAGTGCAAGGNCCCAGGTACGTTTTGCATTCCTTGTGTGATTGGNAANANTAANTNTGAAAATGCTATGCTNGATCTGGGTGCATCTATAAATGTCATGCCATTGTCTATTTATAAATCTNTGTCTCTTGGTCCTTTGCAAACCACGGGTGTGGTCATTCAGTTGGCCAATAGGAGTGTTACCCACCCGACNGGTTANATANAGGATGTCTTGGTTAGGGTAGGTGAATTGATATTTCCTGCTGATTTCTATGTTTTGGAGATGGAGGACGGTTTCTCTCATGGATCCGCCCCCATTATCCTAGGCAGGCCAATTTTGAAAACTGCCCATACCAAGATTGATCTGTATGCTAGGACATTGTCTATGGAAGTTGCTGATATTGTTGTGCATTTTAATATCCTTGATGCCATGAAATTTCCAGCTGAGGACCATTCTGTGTTGAGAATTGATACATTGGATGACATTGTTGATGAGTTTGTTGTTGATGATTTTCGTTCTATTCATAAGAAGAAACATTCTTTTCTATCTTCTGTACATTCATGCATAGTATCTGAGTTAGAATCAGGACTTGAATATGATGTTGAATTGGATGAGAACTGTGATGTCCAGGGTATTGATGACATGTGTGTTTTTGATGATTTGGATGATATTGACGATGTTGTTGATACACCTGTGATGGATATTGACCTGGATTGTGATGAGATGGGTTTTCTGCCTTTACCTGTTCATTCTTTAGAGTCAGAATGCATTAACCACGTTGTAGGAAGTACACTTGAATCTGACTTGCAGGAACCCACTCTTGAGCTGAAACAACTCCTAGAAAACCTCAAGTACGTATACTTGGAGGATGATGAGAGGAAACCGGTCATAATTTCCACCTCCCTAGATTCTGTGCAAGAGGAGAGGTTGCTTGGAGTGTTGAGGGCGCATAAGAAAGCCATAGGTTGGAGTTTGGCTGACATACCTAGTATTAGCCCATCCACATGCATGCATAGAATTCTTTTGGAAGATGGGGCAAAGCCAGTGAGACAGCCACAAAGAAGGCAAATCCCCGTGATCATGGACGTCATCAAGAAGGAGGTGACCAAGCTTTTGCAAGCTGGGATCAACTACCCTATTTCACACAGTCAGTGGGTGAGCCCCATCCATGTTGTGCCCAAAAAGACTGGCCTCACGGTTGTGAAAAATGAGAGGGATGAGTTGATTCCCACAAGAGTGCAGAACAGCTGGAGAGTCTGCATTGACTATAGGAGGCTGAATCAAGCGACTAGGAAAGACCATTCCCCCCTGTCATTCATTGATCAGATGCTGGAGCGCCTGGCAGGTAAATCTCACTACTGCTTTCTTGATGGTTTTTCTGGTTATGTCCAAATAAATATTGCTCCTAAGGACCAAGAAAAGACCACATTCACCTGCCCCTTTGGCACTTTTGCCTATAGGAGGATGCCCTTTGGCCTATGCAACGCCCCTGGTACCTTCCAGCGGTGCATGCTTAGCATTTTTAGCGACTTTCTTGAGAGTTTCATAGAGGTGTTTATGGATGACTTTACTGTTTATGGATCCTCTTTTGATGCATGTTTAGACAGTCTGGAAAAACTTTTGAAAAGATGCATAGAAACAAACCTTGCTCTCAGTTTTGAGAAATGTCACTTCATGGTTGAACAAGGTTTGATTCTAGGGCATATTATTTCTGAAAAGGGAATAGAGGTAGACCCTGCTAAGATATCTGTGATTTCGCAGTTGCCTTACCCCTCTTGCGTGCGAGAGGTGCGATCTTTTCTTGGACATGCAGATTTCTACAGGCGCTTCATCAAGGATTTCAGCAAGAAGGCGCTTCCCTTGTCCAGACTGCTGCAGAAGGACATCGATTTTGAGTTTGATGACAGATGCAAACAGGCGTTTGATTACCTGAAGGAAGCTTTGACCACCACCCCGATCATTCAGGCACCGGATTGGACAACCCCATTTGAGCTCATGTGTGACGCGTCTAACTATGCATTGGGGGTTGTCCTAACACAAAAGATTGACAAGCTGCCTAGAGTGATCTACTATGCTTCCCGCACTTTGGATGCTGCCCAAGCTAACTACACCACGACTGAGAAAGAGTTGTTGCCAATTGTTTTTGCCCTTGATAAGTTTAGGTCGTATTTGCTTGGATCTCCTGTTATTGTGTATACTGACCATGCAGCTCTGAAGTTTCTGTTGAAAAAGGCTGAGTCAAAGCCTAGATTGATTAGGTGGATGCTATTGCTCCAGGAGTTTGACTTGCAGATTAAAGACCGGAGTGGAGCACAAAACTTGGTTGCAGACCACCTCAACAGGATTGAGAGAGCTGAGGATCAGGCTCATGTTTTGCCCATCCAGGATGACTTTCCTGATTAGAGTTTGTTAATGATTTATTCTTCTCACCCTACTCCTTGGTTTGCACACATTGTGAATTATTTGGTTGCTTCTGTTTTTCCTCCCTTAGCATCACGTGTTCAGATTTCTAAAATTAAGAGTGATGCTAAGTATTATGTTTGCGATGACCCATACCTGTGGAAGTTGTGCAGTGACCAGGTTATTAGGAGATGCATTACGGACCACGAGATTGACTCGGTCTTACAGTTTTGTCATGCCTCCTCACCTGGTGGTCATCTGGGGATACAGAGAACAGCTCGTAGGGTGCTTGACTGTGGTTTCTATTGGCCTTCCATCTTCAAAGATGCAGAGAGGATTTGTAGCACCTGTGAGCCGTGTCAGAGAGCAGGAGGACCTATTTCACAGAGACAAGAGATGCCTCAACAACCTATGCTATTCTGTGAGGTGTTTGATGTCTGGGGTATAGATTTCATGGGTCCTTTTCCTGTTTCTTTTGGTTTCTCTTATATTCTCCTTGCTGTGGATTATGTTTCAAAATGGGTGGAAGCTAGAGCCACTAGGACTAATGATGCTTGGGTTGTTGTAGATTTTGTTAGATCTCACCTCTTTTGCAGGTTTGGAGTGCCTAGAGCGATTGTTAGCGATCAGGGAACCCATTTTTGCAACAGATCCATGCAAGCCTTGCTCAAGAAATATGGGGTGACGCACAGAGTTTCTACACCTTACCACCCCCAGACAAATGGGCAAGCTGAGATCTCCAACAGGGAGATGAAGAGGATTTGGAGAAGATTGTCCAGCCCAACATGAAGGATTTGAGCAATAGGTTGGACGATGCTCTTTGGGCCCACAGGACTACCTACAAAGCACCCATTGGGATGTCTCCCTATCGGATCGTCTTTGGAAAGGCATGTCATTTACAAGTTGAGATTGAGCATCGGGCATATTGGGCTGTGAAGACTTGCAACTTCTCCATTGACCAAGCTGGAGAGGAAAGGAAGTTGCAACTGAATGAATTGGATGAGATCCGCTTAGAGGCCTATGAGAATTCGAAGTTCTACAAAGAAAGGACCAAGAGGTTCCATGATAGTTCCAATGTTAGAAAGCACTTCGAGGTTGGCCAGCAGGTTTTGTTGTATAACTCTAGGCTCGGCCTCATGGGTGGTAAGTTGAGATCAAAGTGGACTGGACCTTTTGTTGTGACTAATGTTTATCCTTATGGTGCAGTAGAGATACATGATCCATCTGCAGCTACAAGCTTCAAGGTGATCGGGCATAGACTGAAGGCTTTCCTCAGCAATCCTTCTTTGTTGGATGCACTGGTGGAGGAGACGTCTTTGGTCCACCCCACCTACCCTCCCAGCTGACTCAAGGAGTTTCTTTTCTCTTTCCCTCCTCACTTTTATTGCACTTTGTCTGTATGTGATGATTGTTCTGATTATTGATCTGTTGATTGTGACACACTGAGCACATTGTGTTGTTTAAGTGTGGTCTATTAGGGGAGGTTGTTCTTTGTTTGGATTTCATTTTCTAGTGAATTTTGTTGAGTCTTGTGTACAGTTTTGCATGCTTCTTGTGAATACTGGACTGTGATTAGGTTGCTAGTTTCCATTCACTGCATTGATACTCTGTTTTGTTGGACTCCTTACTCTTCTTTGCTTGGAAGATAATCATGATGTTTGAGAGTTGGATTAATTGTGACCAATTACCTGTGTGAGATTTGAGCCATTTGATGATCTTTCTTGTGTGTGATATGTCTCTGGATTGCTTGCACATTTGCCTTGGCTTGACTCTGTTGTTAATTCTTGATTCATGAGCATGTTTGAAAATGATAAAGGCATTTTGTTGATTGAGCCTCTCTAGCCAGATAGCCTACCCTGTTATGATCTCTTTGTCAACCCCCTTGAGCCTATACTTCCCCCATTCCTTTGTTTTGAAGCTCATACAATAGCCTAAGTGAAAAAACTATGATTACTTGAACCTTAGGGAATTTTAGAGCTTTGGAATTGTTTTGGGAATAAGTGTGGTCTCTTAGGAGTTGTAGATGAATTGGCTAGTGAGTCCTCTTCTTGTAGTTGCATTGTAAATATCATGTATCTTGTCTCTTAGAGTTGTGTTCTGAAAAGAGAGAAAAGAAAAGAGACAAGATGAAAAAAAAATACAGAAAAAAAAATTGTGAATAATGGAGTCAAGAAGAGGATGGAATTAGAGGTTGTGGGTGTGTTGGAAGGTGTTTACACTTATTCCCCCATTGCTCCTCTATTCTTTTTGGTTTGTAGCTTCTCATCCATATTTTATCCTCCCGTGTCCTTGGCCCCATTACAACCATGAAAAGACCTTTGGATTTGAACATGCATGTGTGCTTGAGTGTTGATATTAGAGACTTGCCAAGTCTATTTGTGTTTGCTTTCTTGAGTGCATCGAGTGACATTGATTTACCTTAAACACTTGAGAGAAACACCAATTTTGTGCATCTGTGAGGCTTTGTTGCTTTTGATTCATCTCTTGAACTCATTGACTGTCTTCCATGTACTGAACTGTTTGGATGATTTTGTGAGTATCTACTTTCATTGACTCTGTGTGGAACTCTGCCTATGCCTTTCACTGTCTAGATTTTGTGAGAACTATGCAACTCTGTGTTTGTCCTTGTGAGTCTTTTGTGTCTTGATTTTGCCCAGGAGTGCAAAAGACTAAGTGTGGTCTATTTTGATGAGTCGATATTTTATACCATTAACTNAGTTTTTCGCGCCGAATTGTGTTGATGATTTGCGCTTAATTCTTAGTTATTGTGTCATTTTCACCATTTGGGCTTAATTAGACCAATAATTCTGATTTTAAATAATTTGAATTAATTGAGCTTAATTATTCCTATTTTTATTTTCAGGGCAATTTTGGAATCACACTGTGGGACTTTTGGAAGGGCACTAATTAAGTGAAGACTCTCCACAAGGCAATTTAGGATTAATCTAGCTTAGTTTAGTAGTTTAAATTTTTTAGATCAATTTTGTAATGTGGGCTAATTTTTGTTAGGATAGACTAAGCCCAATTGTAAAAAAAAGGGGGTGGTGACATGTCCCTAGGGTTTTGGGTGGACCCCACCCTAAAAATTTTAGTGACTCATTCTTGGACCTAGGGATATGTGAGTCGTCACTCTGGAAATTTTTCAGACCTCCTCTCGGGTTCATGGTGGCTGGTGAATATTTTCTCTGTAGTTGGATGTTGTTCACGGGTTCTAGTTGTTGCCTTAAACATTGTTTGGATTTTGGAAAAAGGAAATAGTATGTTACTTGTTTTTCTCGGTAGTTGAGCTTTCTTGTTGATATTTACGTTGCCTTTCATTCTCTATTTCATTCAATACATGAGTTGCTTATAAATGTTGTTCCACTCATGGTCAATGCAACAGAGGGTTGTAGACGTGATTGACTTGGCTCTTGGAGAATGAAAAGATGAGTTGATGGTAGTAGGTGTATGGTGTTGGCTGGAGGAAGTGACAAATTTTCTTGGTTTTAATTGAAGAAAAAAAAATATGAAAGGAAAGGATTAGATGATGGTCTGGCGACGTGGGCAACATGAGTTTTATTGAATCTTTAACTAGGTGTCACGGCAGCTGCATCCACAATATTCATTTTGCTTTGAATGAGTGCCGAGGAGATTACCTAAAGGCTAGCTGGATAGGACGTGTTGATAGACAAATATTAGATAGGATCTTTCCTTTTCACTCGTTGGGAATGAAGGAGTGATTGTTTGACTAGTTGGGCACTTGGAAGATGGGGTGCACTACGTTGGCAGCAAATTCTTTTATTCTAGGAGGGTGTGATTCATTTATGTTGATTGAAGAGTGAAAACGGAGCTGACTTGCTGGAAGAAAGAATTTATAGTGATTTAGCTTAAGCTTTGCAGAGAAATTGAGAGAAGCAGCACGGTCCACGTGGAGAGGGAAGCTCATGCGCTGATTCCATCTTTTTGGAAGAGAATTAATTCCCTTGCTTAGAAAAAAAAAATAGGCGTTGAACTCTGTGCAGGATGTCACGGTCAAGAAGGTTGTTAAGCCAATTCAATTCTCAAGTGCTTTCATGTTGAAAAAGGGTGAATGAAGTCACGGCTGGAAGGAGGTTTTGGAGGCAGCGGGTCCTTTTTGGTTTTTAATGTGTTGTAACTTTTCTTGGAAGAGAGGAGCTTACGGCCAACTTCTCATGCCCCGAAGGCCATCACCAACATTTTATTTCAATTGGGATTGAGGTTGAGTAACGTGTATGGTGCACAAAGTTTGTGTTTTATTATTTCCCTTGCTTAGAATATTTTAATTTATATGTTGCATTGTATTTTTTTTATCTTCTTAAATTAGTGTTTCATTTTGATATCTTTAATTGTGTTTAGATATTTATTAGTTGCAGTGTTTAGTTTAATATTTTCATGCACTTTAATATTTTTAATTATTAGTCAGTTGAGTTTAATTTTCAATTTTAATTTCGTCATTTACATTAGCAAAATCATTTTCAAACCCCCCCCCCTTTTTGTGTTAGACTTGACTCTGAAGCGCAGTTGGTCCTTGAGAGACGACCTAGGGGTCATTCCCTAGTTTATTCTGCACTTTAAATGCACATCAAATTTGATTGGGCGGCGAAACCCATCAACCGTGGAGGTTGTTGTTGGGCCAAGGTGTGCTTTGATTTTTCTGCTGGACGCCTCCTTTTCTGGATGAAGAATAATGTTGCTGCAGTATATTACCTCCAGCCCCTTTCTCAATCCATGGGCCGTGTTGTGCTAGCTTAAGTAGATGCACATTTTTTCTTTTTTTTTTCCTCACGTACAATTGGCAACAACTGCCTTTTTTTTTATTCAGCAATTGGACATTTAATTCTAACGTAGGGTGCAGCTCCCTCAACTTTAAAAGCCTAAAAATATTGTGTGCTTCCAAAAAAAACCATGACAGCCCATGTGCTTACCAATTCCTTCATTTAACCCTTAAATGTCCCAAATTGTGTTTCCAAAATTTTCCCTGAAAATAATAATGCAAATAATTAGCTCAAAAAATTCAAATTAATTAAAATTAGAATTTCGAGTCAAATTAAGCATAATTAGGAAAAACGGGAAAATACCGGACAATTAAGCACAATTCCCTGATTAATTCTAGCACAATAAACTAAGTGAAATCAATAAAATATCGACTCATCACACATTGAGGACACTGTGTAGTTTAAGTGTGGCCTATTGCGGGAGATTTGAGCCACTTTATGTTCTTTCTTGTGTTATATGTCTGTTGACTGCTTGCACATATGCCATGGCTTGACTCTTGTTGATGATTCTTGATTGATATGCATGTTTGGAAGTGATAAAGGAAGTTTTGTTGTTGAGCCTCTCTAGCCAAATGAGCCTACCTTGTTGTGATCCTTTGATAGCCCATTTTGAGCCTACACTTTCCCCATCTCTTTGTTTTGAAGCTCATACTCTAGCCCAAAGTGAAAAACCATGATTACCTTAACCTTCGGGAATTTTGGAGCTTTGGAATTATTTTGGGAATAAGTGTGGTCTCTTGGGAAATTCTGATGAATTGGCTTGTTGGTTCCTCTTCTTGTTTTTGTTTTGTAAATATGTTATCTATCTTGTCTCAAACAGTTGTGTTCTTCATAGAGAGAAAAGGAAAGAGACGAGATGAGAAAGAAAAAAAATTTGAGAAAAATGAGAAAAATAGAAAAAGTTGGTGTGAATAATGGAGTCAAGAAGAGGATTGAATTAGAGGTTTTGGGTGTGTTTGAATGTGTTACACTTATTCCCCATTACTCCTATATTCCTTTTGGTTTTAGCTTCTCATCCATATTTATCCTCCCTTGTCCTTGGCCCCATTGCATCCATAAAAGACCTTTTGATTTGAACATGCATATGTTTTGAGTGTTGATATTAGAGGCCTGCCAAGTCTGTTTGTGTTTGTTTTCTTTAGTGCATTGAGTTGAAGTTGTTTACCATAGACACTTGAGAGAAACACTGATAGTGCGCATCTGTGAGGTTCTGTGCTTGTGATTCACCTCTTGAACTGATTGAATGTTTTTCCATGTTCTGAAATGCTTGGATGATTCTGTGAGTATCTGCTTTCATTGACTCTGTGTGGGATTCTGCCTATGCCTTTCACTGTCCAGATTTTGTGAGAATTGTGCAACTTTGTTTCTGTTTTGTAAGTCTTTGTTGTCTGTCTGTCGAGTCTGTGTCACCTCCCTGATGTCTGAGTAGTTCCTTGGTTTTCGTCTTGGTTTTGCCCAGGAGTGCAAAAGACTAAGTGTGGTCTATTTTGATGAGACGTTATTTCTTGAAACATATTTAGTTTATTGCACTTAAATAAACCA
>NC_028351.1:19882525-19887114 GCF_000741045.1 Vigna radiata var. radiata
TGACCTGAGACTCGAACCATAGTTTGGTCCTTGAGAGACGACCTAGGAGTCATTCCTAGCTATACTGCATTTCTAATATGCAATTAAATTTGTATGGCCGCGACAGCCCATCAAACATGTTTCCACACTTTGATGATTTTGGTTAAAAAATTGATGCACATTCTGTTACAAGAATGAAAAGCTAGTAGAGATTTACTTGCCCTTTTTATTTGATCTAGCATTTCTTTTTACAATTAACGTTCTCTTTCAATGGTCACGTCCAGCAGGTCTTATTTTTTTTCTTCTTTGCTTTGCTTGGTCCAACAATTGCCATCACTTTATTTTGAGTATTCTTTTGTCACGTGAGAATGAATGAAGCATTTTCCATTTATATTTTTGTCCAAGCGTGTGAACCGAGAGGAAGATTCCCATATTTATTCAATTCAAATATGCACACAATTTAATTTTGAAGCACGACGTCTTTTTTCTTTAATTTAGTGCAACAGTGATTTTTTTTATTTTGGTATGTCATCCAATTCATTTTGGTTGAAGTGAGGTACATGACGGGACGTTGAGCCACTTGATATTCTTTTTTGTGTGTGATATGTCTCTTGATTCCTTGCACATATGCCTTGGCTTGACTCTTTTTGATGTTTCTTGATTGATATGCATGTTTGGAAGTGATAAAGGCAGTTTTGTTGTTGAGCCTCACTAGCCAAATGAGCCTACCTCGTTGTGATCCTTTGATAGCCCCTTTGAGCCTTTACTTTCCCTATTTCTTTTTTTTGAAGCTCATACACTAGCCCTAAGTGAAAAACCATGATTACCTTAACCTTAGGGAATTGTGGAGCTTTGGAATTGTTTTGGGAATAAGTGTGGTCTCCCGGGGGATTCAGATGAATTGGCTAGTTGGTTCCTCTTCTTGTTTTTGTTTTTGTAAATATATTGTGTATCTTGTCTCTTAGAGTTGTGTTCTAAAAAGAGAGAAAAGAAAAGAGACATGATGAAAAAAAAAAGAAAAAAAATTAGAGGTTTTAGGTGAATGATTTTAGGGTTTAGGGTGAATGATGGAGTCAAGAAGAGGATTGAATTAGAGGTTTTGGTGTGTTTGAATGTGTTTTCACTTGTTCCCCATTGCTCCTCTATTTCTTTTGTTTTATAGGTTCTCATCCATATTATATCCTCCCTTGTCCTTGGCCTCATTACATCCATAAAGACCTTTTGATTTGAACATGCATATGTTGTGTGTTGATATTAGAGGCTTGCCAAGTCTGTTTGTGTTTGCTTTCTTGAGTGGATTGAGTTGACATTGTTTACCTTAGACACTTAAGAGAAACACTGATAGTGCATCTGTGAGGCTTTGTTGCTTTTGATTCACCTCTTGAGCTGATTTATCATTTTGCCATGTCTTGAATCGCTTGGATGATTTCATGAGTATCTGTTTTCCTTGATTTTGTGTTGCATACTGTCTACTTCTTTTCTTTGTCCAGATTTCTTGAGGACTGTAATTATGTCTGCTGAGTCTGTGTCAATTCCCTGATGTTCGTTGAACTGTTCCCTGTTTTGCGTCTTGATTTTGCTTAGGAGTGCAAAAGACTAAGTGTGGTCTATTTTGATGAGTCGATATTTTATTTATTTCACTTAGTTTATTGTGCTAGAATTAATCAGGGAATTGTGGTTAATTGTCCGGTATTTTCCCGTTTTTCCTAAATATGCTTAATTTGACTAGAAATTCTAATTTTAATTAATTTGAATTTTCTGAGCTAATTATTTGCATTATTATTTTCAGGGAAAATTTTGAAAAAACAATTTGGGACATTTGGAGGACACCAAATAAATTCAAGACTCTTAAATTTAGACATTTTAAATTTTAGTTGTATTGTAATTTAATTGTTAAAACTTTTTAGACAAACTCTTTGCATCTTGGGCCAATTTTGGAAAAATGTTGTTGGGCCCAATTTTATTAGACACTTTGCACTTGGAAACCCTAGGGTTGGATGGACCCCACCCTAAATTTTGAGACACATGCCCTTAGATAAGAGAGTCAGCCGTCACATTGAAAGGGGGTTATTCACTCTCTCGGAGATTCTGAACGTTGTTGTCTCGCTCCAGCAGGCCAAACATTATTTCTTTTTCCTTGGCTGGTTTTGAAAGTTAGCTTCCCGAGGGAACATGTTTCCACACTTTGATGATTTTGGTTAAAAAAATTGGTGCACATGTTGTTACAGGAATGAAAAGCTAGTAGAGATTTACTTGCCCTTATTATTTGATCTAGCATTTCTTTTTACAATTAGCGTTCTCTTTCAATGGTCACGTCCAGCAGGTCTTATTTTTTTTCTTCTTTGCTTTGCTTGGTCCAACAATTGCCATCACTTTACTTTGAGTATTCTTTTGTCACGTGAGAATGAATGAAGCATTTTCCATTTATATTTTTGTCCAAGCGTGTGAACCGAGAGGAAGATTCCCATATCTATTCAATTCAAATATGCACACAATTTAATTTTGAAGCACGACGTCTTTTTTCTTAAATATACTGCAACAGTGATTTTATTTTTTATTTTGGTTTGCCATCCAATTCATTTTGGTTGAAGTGAGGCACATGACGGGACGTTGCTGCAACTTAGGGGTGAATTCATTGGGCCTTTTTTTCTTTTATGAAAAATAAACACTGATTTTGTTTTGGAGTGCACATGGGTTTTCATCCAAAGTGAGGGAGCTGCTAGGTTGCGTCCAGGACGTGTCAAGCTCCAGGATGTGTTTGATTTGTTTCTTCTTCACGCTTGAATTCAAGAAGAATATTTTATATTTTATAAAATTGAATGCATTCAGTAAGCATTTTAATTCATTTAAATCCGTGATGAATTCAAAGTTATATTGTGCAATTCATTTTTAGCTAAGCCTTGTTTCTTTACTTCCACTTAATATTATTTTAATTTACTAGCTAAGCATTGTTTTTTTGTTCCAAGCTTTATTTTAATGTGCATTTAGTTTGTTAGCTCAACATTGCATTTTAATAGCTTTGATTATGTTTGGATATTTGCTCATTGGAGTGTTAGGTTTAGCATTTGCATTTATTTTAATGTTGTTTAGTATTTTTGGTAGTATTAATTTAATTGTCATGTTAGCTTAGGTTAGTCGGGTTGGTTGTTAATAAAGTTACTTTTCTTCCCTGAGATTTTTGGACTTTAATTGTCATACTGCTGCTTTGATTCTGCTCAATAATTAATATGTTGTCTGCCTGCGATTAGGTATACGCTTAGTTGCCTAATTGGTGTCAATTCTTTGCTTAGTTGGTTGATTCGTGTCGGATTTGGATTAGAGTAGTGTGTACTTGTTGTTAATCTGTGATTGGAAGCATTGTGATTGAGTTAATGACCAACCATTTTCATTTTGTCTTTGAAACCGTTTTTTAGATCTGTGATTGCATTTCTGTTTGTGTCAGTGTTTTGATTTTTGTTCATCCACATTCACCACAAAACTTTTACAAACCCCCCCCCCCCCACTCCTGTGTCTGACCTAATTCTCGAACCACATTTGGTCCTTGAGAGACGACCTAGAAGTCATTTCCTAGCTATACTGCATTTCTCATATGCAATCAAATTTGTATGGGCCGCAACACCCATCACTAATTACTGGCTTGCTATCCCTAGCAATTAATAATGCATTATAGAGCAGAAGTGAAAAACAATTGATCGTCCTGCCCCTATCCCTAGGTGGTATTGCTTAATCAAGGAATTACTCACCAGTTCATGACAGTATTGTACGTTCCCATATCAATAGAGACAAACAACAGTTATCGAATGAGTTAAACGATGAAAGCATTAAGCACAGATGAGAACCCAACAATTAATAATCAACGCATATGAAAATCATATAAATAAACAAGAGTTTCAATAAAAGAGAGTATCAAAAGATTACATTGTTTCCCCCAACAACAATAGGGTTTAGTTCACCATTGACATGGTGAATCTAGATGAAAAATGGATGAAGAATGGAACAACAAACCCTAGATAAGAAGAAATGGAGCCTAAGCATCCAAGAGATCCTCTCCAGAGAGTGAAATTAGGTCTGGCTGCCCCCTTCAGTCAAAAGAATACATCTGAACTCGCACTAGGGCTATTTTTAAGTGAGGAGCGCAACAGAAAACAGGCCCAAGCCCAGCACACAACCGCTCAACGTCACACTTGTTCCGCCCGACGGTTTCCTCAAGTCGCGCTACCGCCCGGCGGTTTCCCTCAAGCCACGCTACCGCCCGGCGGCAGGGGTCTACCACCCGGTGGTTTGCCTCTAATCTCAAATCCGCCCAGCGCCCACGCCAGGTGCCTACTCCTCGCACTGGACCGCCCAGCGGTGTAATTTGTCGCCGAGTGGTACGTCGACTCTTCATTTCTTCATTTTTCTTCCCTTTTCTTGAGTCTACGACCTTCATCTTCAACTCCATTCTTCACTTTCTCCAAAATGCTACAAAACAATGCAAAACAAGCATAATATCGCTAAAAATAGCTTTTGACTCTCTACAGACTCATTTATTGAGTTTTGCTTGATTCTAAGCTCATTCTAAGCAGTAAAAGGAGTAATTTGGTCTAAAATGACATATGAAAATAACTGTT
>NC_028351.1:19887909-19889573 GCF_000741045.1 Vigna radiata var. radiata
ATGCTCTCCAATGAACAATACATACAACAATGAAAACTCTGGAGCTCAATACCTCACACAACATGCTTTCTCACACAATATTCATTCATACACCCTGCTTAGCATCATAACCACAATCATATATCATCACCCATCTGTTTCATAGAATATCAACATGCAATGCAGCTCAACTATCATCCACATCAAATCGTCATCAAATAGTCTCATCATGCAAATTATTCAGTCAAACATCTTCAGAAAAAGTATTCAAGCCAANCATACACACTGAAATTAAAATTCAACCTATTCTAGGAATTTAAAAAGTGAAAGTGAAAGAAAGAATCTAGGTTGCCTCCTAGTAGCGCTTGTTTAACGTCACGAGCCTGACCCAAACCTGTTTAGCACTTGTCACTAAGTGCCATTACTTCCAACACCCACCAATAGGTGTACCTTCCCGTTATCCTTCAGTGGATTCATAAAAATTAGCATCCCTCAGTAAATGCTACCCAAAAATTGTTCCAAAAAAAAAATAACATAATTACAAGATTAAAAATGAAATAAACCTAAACTAAAAAAATAAAATTGATTTACAACAATTGGGATAGCCCCAACAAACACCCATCAGTTGGTGTTGAATTTCTTCTTGCTTGGTATTATCTTCTTCTTCTTTTTTTTGCTAAATCTCTTCAAAAAGTTGATCGAACCAAGCACATGTTTCCATGCATCAATCATAGGAACTTTAATCTCCAATTTCTTGAAGATCTCCACGAAGTACTTGAACCTATTTTCCTTCCTATGATTTTTCTTCTGATGAGGAAAGGGTTTTGCATATGATCTTTTCTTCCTTCCTCTCCTCCTATTTTTCTCAATATTCCCCCTCAACTTTCTCTTTTTCTCTTTTCTTCTTTTCTTCTTTATTTTCGCATATCTTATCTTTTTTTCTTTTTTCTTAACCACTACTTTTTCTCCCTCATCATCTTGATCTTCCTCAACCAACTCTTCTATTTCTTCTTCTTTTAAATCTCTCTCTATCTCTTCTTCCTCTATCTTTTCCTCCTTGACAACCTTATCATTTTTAGAGATAGTGGTTTGATATTCTTCTTTAGGGTTAACTTCAGTATTATCCCTAATAATGCCCAAAGACTTTAATACCTTTGTTATCTCATCTTCCTCTATCTTCTCCTCATCAATAACCTTGTCATCCTCAAAGATAGTGGCTTGACATTCTTCTTTAGGGTTAACTTCAGTATTAACCTTAATAATACCCAAAGACTTCAACATGCAAGAGTGTTGTTCCTGCAATAAACGTTCTTCTGCTTCCCCCAATGTCTCTTTCGGCTAGAAGAATAGTTTCTGCTGTAAAACTCGTTCAGCTTCTCCCAATATTTCTTTTGGCAAAGAGAAGAGTTCATGCCATAAACGTTGCTTAGCTTCCCCCAACGTTTCTGTTAGCCTAGAGAGTTGTTGCTTAACATCTCACTCATTCTGGCTTTGATTCAAGTTTGAGTGAGGTTCCCACCAGTGGTTGAAATTATTTTGGTAGAATTGAGTGCCCATATAATCAAATTCTTGTCTAAACTGNATTCTGCAAACATTAGGCACAAAACCCTAGAAAACATTTATTAGAACAAAAATAAAAATAAAATTAACATAAAATCAAGTCAAATTCACTCAATTGACACTAC
>NC_028351.1:19890630-19892247 GCF_000741045.1 Vigna radiata var. radiata
CATATAAATAAACAAGAGTTTCAATAAAAGAGAGTATCAAAAGATTACATTGTTTCCCCCAACAACNATAGGGTTTAGTTCACAATTGACATGGTGAATCTAGATGAAAAATGGATGAAGAATGGAAAAGCAAACCCTAGATAAGAAGAAATGGAGCCTAAGCAACCAAGAGATCCTCTCCAGAGAGTGAAATTAGGTCTGGCCGCCCCCTTCTGTCAAAAGAATACATCTAAACTCGAACTAGGGCTATTTATAAGTGAGGAGCGCAACAGAAAACAGGCCCAAGCCCAGCAGACAACCGCCCGACGTCACACTTGTTCCGCTCGGCGGTTTCCCTCAAGCCGCGCTACCGCCCGGTGGCAAGGGTCTACCGCCCGGCGGTTTGCCTATAATCGCAAATCTGGCCAGCGCCCACGCTAGGTGCCTAGTCCTCGCACTGGACCGCCCAGCGGTGTAATTTGTCGTCAGGCGGTACGTCGACTCTTCATTTCTTCATTTTTCTTCCCTTTTCTTGAGTCTACGACCTTCATCTTCAACTTCATTCTTCACTTTCTCCAAAATGCTACAAAACAATGCAAAACAAGCATCATATCGCTAAAAATAGCTTTTGACTCTCTACAGACTCATTTATTGAGTTTTGCTTGATTTTAAGCAGTAAAGGGAGTAATTTGGTCTAAAATGACATATGAAAATAACTATTTTTCAACCTTCATCAATTGCATACTTACAATTCTTACCGCGCAGGAAAGATTCAAAGAACTTTATAATTTCTAAAAAAGATTTTAAAAGTGCATGTTTTTATTAAACACCAATTCAACCCCCTCCCCTTCTTGGTGTAAAGAAACAAGCCCTATTATTTCTAATAGCTAGGCCTAGAGCACAAAAAATTGAAATTATATATCCTAAGGTTGGAATTTGTTGATCTTTAACTTATTAATTTTCGTAGTCATATTTAAACCATTACATTTGACTAAGTTCTTTCACATGTTTAGTGTAACAAGCAGACAGATTCTTAGGCATGTGGCTACTAATCATGTCATGGATGAAGACAATCATCCGAGAAGGAATCAGAGTAGATTGGACTGAGGTAAAAATTTATATTTGATATCTTACAAATACCAATAAACTTTTCACATTTGAATTAATATAATAGTAAAGTTTCCTTATTTTACAGCGGTTCAGCAGTACTAGTTCATTGCCACAAACCGTAATAGGAAAGATAATAGGGGAATGGGTAGGATATTTGAATCAACATTTTAATTAGCTATAGTTTTTTGTTTTTCCTTAAAGTTTTGCAGTGCTTTGATGATAGCATTATCTTAGCTTATAGTTTTACTTTTGAAAGGATGAATTGATGATAGTATGGTTTAAACTATGAATTGATGAATTCTGTGAATATACGAATTAGAATCTTGGTGTAAGAAATTTTTCATTTTGGTTGGTTTTCAAGCTTGCCAAGTTTGGTGGTGAGACTTGGCTAGGTCGAGGCATGGGGCCAAGATTTGGGAAATTTTCAAAGTCTTGGTTTTTGAGATTTGATGGTTGGAAGGCACTCTTTATATCACCAAATGGCTACTGTAAAAATCTTAGTGCAAGAAATTTTTCATTTTGGTTGGT
>NC_028351.1:19892720-19897060 GCF_000741045.1 Vigna radiata var. radiata
AAAATAATTGCACAAATTGAAAAGTTGTTGGACATCCGTGACACATGCTATATCATTTAGCATAATTGGAATAACTTTTCCTAATGTCTTCTTCCTACTAGGCATGATGCAACGCTGCACCACTTCCAAAGAGAGAAAATAAAACTTGTTTTTCCTAATTAAATCATCACCGTGCAATGTGTGTCTTTTCCAAATTAAAATGTGAATCAACCATTTAAAACAAAAGTAAATAAAAACCGTATGCCACCTCCAACTTAAATTAAAATGAACTGTGCCTCTTCAAATGTAAAGAAAATCAACGCTTCTCTCAAGCTTCATTCCAGCAACGTGCAGCTCACTCCAAGCAATACATCAACGTGTGCACCTCCAATTTTTCTAGCTGTCAGCTACAAGAATTAAATTAAAATGCAACAAGTTGATACAAATGAAAGTAGCACCGTATACACATGAAAAAGGAAGAGAAATTGTTGTTCTTTCATTCAACCCAAGTAACAACATTGCAAGAAGAAAAATAAAAAAATTCTATTCATTCCGCCATGAATGTTAAAAACTCGTGAGCCTCATCCATAATCCATTACCAAGAACATTGTTAAGAGAAAGGAGAGAAAACTGCAGCTCCCAAATATGAAAATTGTCGTGGGAATGAGGCAGCCCCCAAAAAGTGACGGCTGGACTTTTTATCTCCCTAGGATCATGTGTCCTAAAATTGGGGTGGGGTCCACCCTAAAAAAAAATAAAACCCTAGGGTGCCAAGTGTCCTACAAAGTTTAAAAGTTTGTCTAAAAAAGTTTAAACAATTAAATTACAAGATAACTAAAATTTAAAATGTCAAATATGAGAGTCATGAATTTATTTTGTCTCCTTCCCAATCCTCCAAATTGTATCTCCAAAATTTTCCCTACAAATAATAATGCAAATAATTAGCTCAGAAAATTCAAATTAATTAAAATTAGAATTTCTGGTCAAATTAAGCATATTTAGGAAAAACGGGAAAATACTGGACAATTAAACAGAATTCCCTGATTAATTCTAGCACAATAAACTAAGTGAAATCAATAAAATATTGACTCATCAGTTAGTTTTCAAGCTAGTCAAGTTTGGTGGTGAGACTTGGCTAGGTTGGTGCATGGGGCCAAGATTTGCAAAATTTTCACAATCTTGGTTTTTGAGATTTGATGGTTGGAATGCCCTTTTTATATCACCAAATGGCTACTGTAAAAATCTTGGTGCAAGAAATTTTTCATTTTCGTTGGTTTTCAAGGTAGCCAAGTTTGGTGGTGAGACTTGGCTAGGTCGGTGCATGGGGCCAAGATTTGCGAAATTTTCAAACTCTTGGTTTTTGAGATTTGATGGTTGGAATGAACTCTTTATATCACCAAATGGCTACTGTAAAAATCTTGGTGCAAGAAATTTTTCATTTTGGTTAGCTTTCAAGGTAGCCAAGTTTGGTGGTGAGACATTGCTAAGTTTGTGGTGCATGGTGCCTGGGGTCAAAATTTGTGAAATTTTGAAAGTCATGAATTTTGAGACTTATGGTTGGAAAACAATTCAAATAGTCCCAAATTAGTGCTATGAAGATTTGGTTGTAAAACCAACCCATCTTGAAGTAGTTTGAAATTTTTAAAGTTTCGTTTTCTGAAAATGTCATAAAAAAAAATTCCCGCGTGCGGATTGAATGAAATTTGGAGGGAATCTTACTTATGCTATTATGGAGTGGACTGGAAAAAATCAGCTCAAAACTCGACCTCTAGATGCACTTTTCCATTTTTCCCGATTTTGCGGGTTTCAGGTTTTGGAAAAAAAAAATACTTTCAGTTGGAGAAAAATTATGAAACTTGGTGAGGTAGGAGATACCATTTTTCTAAGGATCCCTGCAAAAAATCTCATCCAAATTCGTTGTGTAGCTCAAGATATGGACTTATGTCTGCTCACATAAAGTTTATCTACTTGTATAAATTTTCCTTTCGCAAAATAAGGCCTTATAGGGGGGGGGGGAGTGGCTCCTCACGCCAGCTTTGACTAACTTTTGTTGACGTGTAGGAGTGGTGCCATGGGGCTCCTCGCACCAGTATCGAACTTCTACCCAGGCAATGGGGCGTCATTGCGCAGCTCCATGGTTGATTAGGAAACTGGCCAGGCTCTGAGAATTACGGCAGGTCATGGAACTTGTCGACCCAAGACAGGTTAAAGTGAGTGTGGTTCTCTCACACGCCGTTCCAACCATAGATCAAACCTTCCACCATATTTGTAATGGATCTTTTGACTTTGGCCGGAAGGTGTTGACTGTGACGCCCGGGCACTGAGAGGGCGGGGAGTGATCGCCGATGCAAGAGGCACGGACAAGGAATGACTCCTCGCAGGCTTCTAGTCGAAGGGGTACATGGACGAATCGAACATACACCAGAATGAGAGGGATCTGGAGACTGTATAGGTATGGGACTATACAATTGAAGGATAGCTTAAAGGAATTGATTTGGCTACTCATATCACAAAAATGCATTTGCTTTTCGGTAGCCTAAACCATACGAATTTCATGGTTAAGCGTGCTTAGCCTGGAGAAATTCTGGGATGGGTGACCTTCCGGGAAGTTTTCCCGGAAAGTGTACGAGTGAGGACAAAGCACACTGGAAAGCCTTGTGGTGATGTGTGGGGGCAGTCAACAGTCCCTGTAAGTTGCTGGGCAAACCTTACATAAGATAAAAAGGAGCCTAAGCATCCAAGTGATCCTCTCCAGAGAGTGAAAATTAGGTCTAATTGCAAATCCATCCAACACTCGCACAAGGTGCCTTCTCCTCACCTTGGACCGCCCAGCGGTGAATTTTGCTGTCGGGCGGTTTCTTGACTCTTCTTTTCTTCAATTTTCTTCCTCTATCTTGAGTCTAAGACCTTCATCTTCAACCCCATTCATCACTTTCATCAAAATCACTAAAAAACAAGCATAATATCGCTAAAAATAGCTTTTGACTCTCGACTGACTCATTTATTGAGTTTTACTTGATTCTAAGCTCGTTCTAAGTCTTAAAGGGTGTAATTTGGTCTAAATTGATATATGAAAATAACTGCTTTTCAACCGTTATCACAACCCCAAACTTAGAACTTTGGTTGTCCTCAAGCAAACAAAATAAAACAGCAAACAAAACAAAGCTTGGCTTTCCACTATTTCATCCAATGCTTCAACATGACAAGACCTACTCAACTGCAGATTTTCAGTGGAATCAAATCAAGATGCATACATGCTTGCAATTCAATTCAGTTCACAAGCTATTCAACAGATGATACACATTATGAATGATCAATCCAGTAAGCAAAGATGCAATCATGAAATTTAGCAATTCTCACCAAGCAAGTGTTTCACTCAATCACTCAAGTGTTTAAGGTNGCACTCCAACACTCTATCATTCACAAGTCACATGAAACAAAATTTTCATTCATCTAAAACAACCAAAATCCCTTCATGCAAATGCCATCAAAAGGACTTTTCCAAGGCTTGTAATGAGGTTGGGCTAACAAGAAGAATTGGTTTTACTAAAATGCAAAATCCTTGAGTTAAGAGAGCAATCATAGTATTCACATTTAAGCACAACTTTCTTCCTCACCAATCTCACTTATTCCCAACTTTTTCCCTTTTCTTTTGCATTGAGCCCATCATCATGCTTTTCTTCTTTTCTTTTCTTTTTCTCATGTATTTTTCTTTCACAACATTTGAGCTCAATGCTTTTACAATTGCCTTTCAGTTTCCCCCATGCAACCCAAACATGAACCTATTCGTCACATACTATTAAGTTCATCCCAACTCAAGGTAAAGAATGTCAAGACAAGGGTTCACATCCTGTTTAAGGCTGAGGTTCAAAAAGGGTATAATATTTTCAAGCACTTTGGGTGAAAATTTGGCTAGAGAAGGGTTTTCAAAAATGGCCTTGATCATATGACATTCACATGCAAGTCAATCAATCATCAAGATTAAGGCAATATCATTCATGCTTTCCTGTGAACAATACGTACAATAATGAAAACTCTAGAGCTCAATACCTCACACAACATGTGTTCTCACACAATATTCATTCAAACACCCTGCTTAGCATCATAACCACAATCATAAGTTGATGAAGGTTGAAAAACAGTTATTTTCATATGTCAATTTAGACCAAATTACACCCTTTACTACTTAGAATGAGCTTAGAATCAAGCAAAACTCAATAAATGAGTCTGTAAAGAGTCAAGAGCTGTTTTTAGCGATATTAAGCATGTTTTGCATTGTTTTGTAGTATTTTGGAGAAAGTGAAGAATGGAGTTGAAGATAAAGGTCGTAGACTCAAGAAAAGAGAAGAAAATTGAAGATT
>NC_028351.1:19897494-19899120 GCF_000741045.1 Vigna radiata var. radiata
AACTTCTGTTCTATAATATTGTATTAATTGCTACGGGAGGCTAGGGATAGCAAGCTAGTAATTAGTATTAGGCTCTTTTCGCCGAGGGATCGGGTTAAGGGTAGGCTAAGAAAGTTGCATGACAATTAATTAATCAAAATAATAAATCAAGAGGAGTAAATAAGAGAGAGCGGATTAGATGAAATTGTAAACCCCCAACAACTTCATTCATCCATTCTTTTCTTCTTGTCAATTGAATTATTCTCGTTTGCATGTTTATATTTTATTCACACATCCAATTAATTAATTTTTTTTTCAACTCTTACGATTTTAATTCACGCGAATGATAAGGCCTTTCGAGTCTCTTGGAAAAACGATACTTGGTCTTACCATTTACTATTACTTGAACGAATTGTTACGCTTGCCAATCCGTCAACAAGTTTTTGGTGCCGTTGCCGAGGACTCGAGGTTTACTTTTTCAAGTAGTGTCGATTGATTGAATTTGACTTGTTTGTAATTATTTTTGTTTTATTTTTGGTTAATTGTGTTTAATTTTATTTTTCTGTAAAAGTGCTTTTAGGGTTGTTTCTTGTGTATGCAGGAAGCAATTCATACTAGAAGAAGAAAAGACCAGCAACCTCTTTTAGAAGGTTTACCTGAAGGAAGGAGAAGGAGACGTTCTTCACGTGAGAGATCTCTTTCTCCTAAAGCAATTTCGCAGTCTTCTTGTGAGATTCCTGCACCAGATTTTCAGGAGATGGCTAACCAACCTCCTCCTAGACGTACATTTTGGGACGCAGCAAACGCAGTTGGCGCCTTGAACTTCAAAAGTATTGCGGTTCCAGCTGATAACTGATGAAGGTTGAAAAACAGTTATTTTCATATGTCAATTTGGACCAAATTAGGCCCTTTACTACTCGGAATGAGCTTAGAATCAAGCAAAACTCAATAAATGAGTCTAGAAAGAGTCAAAAGCGGTTTTTAGCGATACTATGCTTGTTTCGCATTGTTTTGTAGCTATTTTGAAGAAAGTAAAGAATGGAATTGAAGATACAGGTCGTAGACTCAAGAAAAGAGCAGAAAAATGAAGATTTGAAGAGTCGACGCACCACCCGGCGGCATACTTAAACCGTCGGGAGGTCCAGGGCGAGGAGTAGGCATGGCGATTGACGCTGGGCGGCTCAGAGGGAAACCGTCGGGCGGTGACGATTGCCGCCGGGCGGTTTTGAGGCTTTTGCCAAACAGCCGGGCGACACACTTAAACCATCGAGCGGTGGTCCGTTGGGCCTAGGCCTGTTTTCTGATGCGCTCATCACCTATATATACCCCTATTGCAAGTTCAGAATTATTCTTTTACAAGGGAGAACGACCAGACCTAATTTTGCTCTCTGGAGAGGATCTCTTGGATGCTTAGGCTCCTTTTCATCTTTTCTAGGGTTTGCTTTTCCATTCTTCTTCCATTTTCCATCTAGTTTCACCATGTCTATGGTGAACTAAACCCTATTGTTGTTGAGGGAAACAATGTAATCTTTTGATACTCTCTTTTATTTAAACTCTTGATTATTTATATGGTCTCCATATGTTTTATTTGTTAATTGTTGGGTTATCATCTGTGCTTAAGGCCTTTATCGTTTAACTCATTCGGTA
>NC_028351.1:19899442-19907675 GCF_000741045.1 Vigna radiata var. radiata
ATTCATCCATTGTTTTCTTTTGTCAATTGAATCAACTTTATTTTGCATGTTAATATTTTTGTTCTCAAATCCAATTTGTTAATTTTTATTTTCAAGTCTTATTATTTTAGTTCACGTGAACGAGAAAGGCGTTCGAGTCTCTTGGGAAAACGATACTTGGTCTTAGCATTTATATTACTTGTACGATTTGGTACACTTGCCAATTTGTCAACAATAACGCAACCAGTATGGTGATGAGTCCAACGCTCATCCAATTAGTCCAAAATAACCAATTCCATGGGTTGTCGAATGAGAATGCATATAAGCATTTGACTATTTTTGGTGAGATTTGCAACACTGTCAAGATAACTGAAGTGTCGGATGACAAAGTTAGACTTAGTTTGTTTCCTTTCTCTCTTGGAGGAAACGCAAAGGATTGGTTGAATTATTTCTCTGAAGGAACGTTCAAGACTTGGGAGGCGGTGGCACAGCAATTTGTCACTAAATTCTTTCCAATTCCAAAAATTAATCAAGGGAAGCTGGAGATCTCTTCGTTCAAGCAAGGGATGGAGGAAACTCTCGGGCAAGCATGGGACAAATTTAAAGGTTTATTTAGGGCGACCCCAGTCCATGGGTTCGATAAGACTTCATACTTGCTTGCGTTCCTTGGAGGTTTATGTGCTCATTCCAAGATGATGTTAGATGCCTCAGGTGGAGGTAGTATCAATAGAAAACGGAAGACGAGGCGTATGACTTGATTGAAGAGATGGCCTTGAATAAAGTATCACATAGTGAGAGGGGCATACAAAAAGGAGGACTCTTGCATCTTCCTGCTGAAGACGCTGCAACTGCTCAGAATCACCTTCTCAGCCAAAAATTAGACAAGCTGACGAAGGTCCTCTCTGAACTTCCCAGGGGAATCAGAAATATTTCTCAGACACAACAACTTTGTGACTTAAGCAGTGGCGACCATATCCATGGTCAATGTGCTTTCACTGAGGAGATGCAGCAGGATGTTAATTATATGGGAGCCCAATTTCAATACAACCAAGGAAATTTCAACCAAGGTAACTCTAGCCAAGGTTGGAAAAATCATCCAAGTATTGGGCAAAGCTAGAACAATTCATCTGGACAAGTGAGTAACTTCCCGCAGCAACCTTCTTCCTTATGGCAGCAGGTGAGTAGCTTGACTGAGACAGTTAGAGAATTAACTGACAGATTTGATAAATTTTTGAAAGTTTATGAGTCTCAGCAAGCGAGTGATCAGGCCAGCTTTAGATCACTAGAGACACAGATTGGACAGCTGTCTAAAAGGGTTGAAACCACAGAAAAAAATCAATTTCGAGCTAACACTGACGTCAACCCGAAAGAGGAATGCAAAGTTGTTACAACAAGAGGAAAAAGAAAGCCAGAGGAGGAAATAATTGAGATTGGAAGCATTGAGGACGAAGAGGAGGAGAGGATTCATAATGCGCATAAGAGAGGAGAAAAGAAGAAAGCAGAAAGAGAAAAAGAGAAGGAAGGTATTAAAGAATCAATCCGTAATATTCTCAATAAGCCACCCATTAATCCTAGAACATCTTCGTAAAATTCTGAATATGATGAGAAGATCAAATACTATCTGGGAAAGTTAATTGATCTGGGGTATGAAGAAAATCAGGAGCAGTTGGCAACTTACAGGGACTGTTGACTGCCCCCACACATCACCACGAGACTTTCCAGTGTGCTTTGTCCTCACTCGCACACTTTCCGGGAAAACTTCCCGGAAGGTCACCCATCTCAGAATTTCTCTAGGCTAAGCACGCTTAACCATGGAGTTCTTATGGGTTAGGCTTCCGAAAAGCAAATGCATTTTGGTGATATGGGTAGCCAAATCAATTCCTTTAAGACCATATTCCACAGTGGTCAAGAGGGTAGAAAGAAGAAAATTGAGCTGGTGGGATGATGAAGATCCCAACGTGAAGAAAAAGAGTTGAATTGCTGGAAATCATTTTTGTATTTTTAAGAACAATTGTCATTTTCAGTTATTTTCATTTTTTTTCATTTTCTTTGGAACATGTAAATTTTGAATTTTTAGAACAATATTTTTGTAGCATCTACTGAGGGATGCTAAAAGTTTTTCAAATCCAGTGAAGGATTCCAGGAAGGCATACCTACTGATGGGTGTTGGAAGGAACGACACTTACTGACAAGTGCTAAACAGGTTTGGGTCAGGCTCGTGACGTTAAACAAGCACTACTAGGAGGCAACCTAGTTTTCTCTCTCTTATCTTTTCATTTAAATTCCTATAATAGGTTGAATTTTACTTTCAATGTGTATTTTTGGCTTGAACACTTTTTCTGAAAATATTTGACTAACTGATATGCATGATGTATTGTATGTGAATATCCAGTGAAATAGATGTGTGATAAATTATGATATTGGTTTTAATGCTAAGCATGATGTATGAATGAACCTTGTGTGAGAAAGCATGTGGGTGAGGTATTGAGCTCCAGAGTTTTTATTGTTGTATGTATTGTTCACAGGAAAACATGCATGATATTGCCTTAATCTTGATGATTGATTGAATTGCATGTGAATGTCATATGATCAAGGCCATTTTTTAAAACCCTTCTCTAGCAAAATTTTCACCCCAAAGTGCTTGAAAATATTATACCCTTTTTGAACCTTAGCCTTAAACAGGATGTGAACCCTTGAAATTCTCTACCTTGAGTTGGGATGAGCTTAATTGTATGTTATGAAAAGGTTCAAGTTTGGGGTTGCATGGGGGAAATTGATAGACAAATGAAAAGCATTGAGCTCAAATGTTGTGAAAAGAAAAATTCATGAGAAAAAGAAAAGAAAAGAAGAAAAGCATGAAGATGAGCTTAACGAAAAAGAAAAGGGGAAAAAGTTGGGAATAAGTGAGATTGGTGAGGAAGAGAGTTGTGCTTCAATGTTGAATACTTTGATAGCCCTCTTAACTCAAGGACTTTGTATTCCAGAAAAACCAATTCTTCTTGCTAGCCTAACCTCACTACAAGCCTTGAAAAAGTCCTTTGGATGGCATTTGCATGTAAAGATGTTGATCGTTTGAGATGAATGGCAATTTTGTTTCATGTGACTTGTGAACAATAGAGAGTTGGAGTGTCCCCTTAAACACTTGAGTGATTGAGTGAAACACTTGCTTGCTATGAACTGTTAATTTTCATGATTGCATTTTTGCTTAGTGGATTGTTCATTCATAATGTGTAACATCTGTTGTGCAATCTCTGGATTGAAAAGATGCATGCATTTTATTTTGATTTCACTGAGGATTTGGGATTGAGTGGTTTTGTCATGTACTTTGGGAAGGTTGAATCATTGGATGAAAGAGTAGAAAGTCAAGTTTTGTTTTGTGAGTTGTTTTGTTTTGTTTTGCTTGAGGACAAGCAAAGTTCTATGTTTGGGGTGTTGATGAAGATTGAAAAACAGTTATTTTCATATGTCAATTTAGACCAAATTACACCCTTTAGTACTTAGAATGAGCTTAGAATCAAGCAAAACTCAGTAAATGAGTCTGTAGAGAGTCAAGAGCTGTTTTTAGCGATATTATGCTTGTTTTGCATTGTTTTGTAGTATTTTGGAGAAAGTGAAGAATGGAGTTGAAGATAAAGGTCGTAGACTCAAGAAAAGAGAAGAAAATTGAAGATTTGAAGAGTAGGCACTAGCGTTGGCGCTAGGCAGTTTTGAGGGAAACCGGGCGGTAGGCCCTACCGCCGGGCGGTTTTGTAATTTGTTGGAAACTGCCAGGCGCCACACTTGTTCCGTCGGGCGGTTTTTTGCTAGGCTTGGGCCTGTTTTCTGTTGCGTTCCTCACCTATAAATAGCGCTATTGCGAGTACAGAGGTATTCTTTTGACAGAAGGGGGCGGCCAGACCTAATTTTCACTCTCTGGAGAGGACCTCTTGGATGCTTAGGCTCCTTTTCATCTTATCTAGGGTTTGCTTTTCCATTCTTCATCCATTTGTCATCTAGATTCACCATGAAAATGGTGAACTAAACCCTATTTTTGTTGGGGAAACAATGTAATCTTTTGATACTCTCTTTTATTGAAACTCTTNNTTATTTATATGGTNTCCATATGTTTTGNTTGTTAATTGTNGGGTTCTCATCTGTGCTTAATGCNTTTATCGTTTAACTCATTCGATAACTGATGTTTGTCTTTATTGATACGGGGACGTACAATAATGTCATGAACTGGTGAGTCATTCCTTGATTTTGCAATACCACCTAGGGATAGGGGTAGGATGATCAATTGCTTTTAACTTCTGTTTTATAATGTTGTATTAATTGCTAGGGGAGGCTAGGGATAGCAAGCCAGTAATTAGTATTAGGATCTTTTCACCGAGGGATCGGGTTAAGGGTAGGCTAAGAAAGTTGCATGACAATTAATTAATCAAACTAATAAATCAAGAGGAGTAAATAAGAGAGAGCGAATTAGATGAAATTGTAAACCCCCAACAACTCCATTCATCCATTGTTTTCTTCTTGTCAATTGAATCATTCTCTTTTGCATGTTTATAGTTTATTCACACATCCAATTAATTAATTTTTATTTTCAAGTCTTACGATTTTAATTCATGCGAACGATAAGGCCTTTCGAGTCTCTTGGGAAAACGATACTTGGTCTTACCATTTACTATTACTTGAACGATTTGGTATGCTTGCCAATCCGTCAACATAAGTCATCACCCATCATTTTCACAGAATATCAGCATGCATTGCAACTCAATTTTCATCCACATCAAATCCTCATCAAATAGGCTCATCATGCAAATCATTCAGTCAAACATCTTCAGAAAAAGTATTCAAGCCAATCATACATACTAAAAATAAAATGTAACCTAGTCTAAGAATTTAAATGCAAAGGTAAAAGAGAGAATCTAGGTTGCCTCCTAGTAGCGCTTGTTCAACGTCACGAGCCTGACCCAAACCTGTTTAGCACTTGTCAGTAAGTGCAAATCCATCCAACACCCGTCAGTAGGTGTACCTTCCTGTGTTCTCCAGTGATTCCACAAATTTTGGCATCCCCTAGTAGATGCCACCCAAAAATTGTTCCAAAAATTCAAAAATTCACAAGTTCCAAAAAACATAAAAACTAAAACTAAAATTTACACAAATTATAATTGTCCCAGCAATGTCACGTGTTATCCTTCTTGTCGATGTCTCCAGTACACCGGATCCTCAGCTTCCTTTTATGCACTTGCTTGAGTTGTCCATTGTATGGCATATTAATCTCCACCATCCCTTCCTCCTTTAGCCCTTTTAATGCCCACTCCCTCTTCTTATATTTCACTTTAATGCCTGGCTGGAATGAGTCTTCCTTTAGTTCGGACTGGATGGCTCTTCTTTCTTGATTCACAGGTACCTGCAAAACATTACAGTTGTCAGTATAAACAATACCTGATGTGCTATCTTCAGAAGCAACTTTTCTCTCAGGCTTCCTATGTCCGGCTCTCCTTATTACTCTGACCTCTTCCTCCTCATAGCCAGTATAGAGAAGCAAAAATTCCTCATCTCTCATCATCACACCCATTCAGAACACATGAAATTGTTAAACATCCTGGATCTTCTACCTTAGGCGGATGCTTCATCTTTTGAGGTTGAACTACAAACTCCTCTTCTTCTTTAGTGAATTCAACTTCCTCTTCCCTTTCTGGCTCAATAATGTCTTCTTTAGGATCCTCTTCTTCATCAGTGAATTCAATTTCATCTTCCCTGCTTCCTTTCTCCTTGACTTCATTAACATCCATCATCTCCTCATCTCTTACTTCATTGTTTTCCAAATCAATTGGCTCCAGTCTGCCTTTCTTTTATGACTTTCCAAATCAATGGTCTCTATTCTTTTTGGCAGTTGCCCAATCCGTGTCTCCAATGACCTGAAGCTAGCTTGATCAATATTTAACTGAGACTCATAGACTTTGAAGAATTTATCAAATCGGTCACTGAGGTCTCTGACTGTCTCTGTCAAGTTGTTGACTTGCTGCCATAAAGGTGATGGTTGTTGTTGCCAAAAGCCTCCTACAGGTCCAGAAGAATTATTCTGATGTTGCCCAACACTGGGGTGATTTTTCCAACCATGGCTGGAACTACCTTGGTTGAAGGCACCTTTCTTGTACGGAAACTGGGCTCCCATGTCGTTAACATCATGCTGCAACTCCTCGGGAAAAGCACATTGACCATTGATATGGTCTCCACCACATAAGTTGCAAAGTTGTTGAGTCTGAGAAACATTTCTTACCCCCATTTGAAATTCAGCAAGGATCTTTGTCAGCTTGTCCAATTTCTGGGTCAGGAGATGACTTTGTGCCGTCATTGCATCGAACGAATGCATCCATGCTTTGGCGTTTCCTCCAAGAGAGAAAGTAAACAGACTAAGTCTAACCCTGTCGTCAGAGACTCCATTTATCTTCATGTTGTTGCAAATCTCACTGAAAGTGGTTAAATGATCATATGGATTTTCATTTAACATTCCATGAAACTGATTACTCTAAACAAGCTGAATAAGAGCAGGGTTCATAACCATATTGGTTGCATTGTCTACAGGCAAAGCTATGTTGTTGAAGTTCATAGGACCCACCATGTTGGATGTGTCCCCAAGTGTACGCCTAGGAGGCTATTTGTTTGTCATCTCCTCAATATTCTATGTAGAGTTGGTGGGCGTCGCAGCCCACGCAAATTTGATATGCATCTAAGAATGTAGTATATCTAGAGAATGACCCCTAGGTCGTCTCTCAAGGACCAAACTATGGTTCGAGAATCAGGTCAAACACGAAGTGAGGGGGAGTTTGAAATTGTTTTTGTGATAAGCAATGAACTAAATTAAAATGAAAATTAAACACAACCAAGTATAATTAAAATCATTAAAATAAAGATTAGAATTAAAATTAAAATAAAAATAAAAGATAAGACAGTAAAAATAACCGGCTTAAAATTAATTAAACATGCATTACATAAAGAAAATAAGACATGGAAACACATGAAATGTAAAAATATAATTAATGCATTAAATGTAAAAAGCAAACTAAATTTAAAAAATGCATAAAATGTAAAAAAACAACTTAAATTAAAAAAAAAATGCATGATGCATGAAATCTAAAATTCATCTCATTAAAAAAACAACAACACGTAAATGCATGATGCAGAAATAAATTAACAAAAAGCCAATTAAAACATTAGAAGACTAACACGTAACTTCTCAAAGTAAAAGTGAATATAAAATGTAATTTATCTCCTAAATCTGTGTGCTTCCTTTTCTAAAAAAAAAAAAACATGACACCAAATTAAAACACCAAGTGCTGAATTAAAGAAAAACCTCTAAACCGTAACAGTCTTCTACCTTTCTCCAATTAATTCATTCCAAATTAATGTAAAGAGAGGAAAAGTAAACTACCCTAGGGCTGCAACATCCCATCCAATCATCTAATCTATTTTTCATTCATTAAAAGAAAGAAAGAAAACAAGCTTTACTTTAGGAGCACCATTGCAACCTCTGAACATACCAAAACTATGCTGGCAGCTATGCAAATGATAAAAGAAAACATCCTATGTGGCAGCGTTGAATTCATATTCAAGATAAAGAAATCAATTCTCCTGGACGCTACATTTATGAACCGAGACTTGAATCAAAAAGTGCATAAAAAAACCTCCAAAGAAACAAAGATGCAATGTAACAGCTCTTCAACGTGCCCACTCTTTCATTCAATAAAAAATTGCAAAACCTGCAGCTAGTAAATGAAACTTCTATTCCAGCGCTTGCACCAATGTAAAACAGCGTGAATCATCAACAAGAAACGAAAACGTTCAAAGAAAAATATGCCTAAAATAAGTGGTGGCTGCACCATCTTTTATCCAAATTCAAATAACATCCACATGATTCAAAGAAATCTCTCCCAAAGAAAAATGTTCCTAGCAGAATACGTTTTTGCCTCCAGAATCCCGAGAGAGCCTGTTCAATTTCAAGTGATGGCTGATAGCTTCTCTTGCTAAGGCCAAGTGTCTCAAAAATAGGGTGGGGTCCACCTCTTTCACAAAACCCTAGGTGCCATGTGTCTATTTTTATTATTGGGCTCAACAACAAATACCAAAAATTGGCCCACAATGTCAAAGTTTGTCTAAAAATTCTAAACTACTAAATTAAAATACAACTAATTCTAAAATGCTTATGGAAGAGTCTTGATTTATTTTGTCTTCATCCGAATGCTCCAAAATATATCTCCAAAATTTTCCCTGT
>NC_028351.1:19908136-19909378 GCF_000741045.1 Vigna radiata var. radiata
GACTCATCAAAATAGACCACACTTAGTCTTTTGCACTCCTGGGCAAAACCAAGACGAAAACCAGGGAACAGTCAACGGACATCAGGGAATTGACACAGACTCAGCAGACAGACAACAAAGACTAACAGGGATAGAAACAAACAGAATTACACCATTCTCAAGAAATTTGGACAGAGATAAGAAGTAGACAATATCCAACACTGAATCAGAGAAAACAGATACTCAGAGAAATCATCCAAGCAATTCAAGACATGACAAAATGATCAATAAGTTCAAGAGGTGAAACAAAAATGACAGAACCTCACAGATGCACACTATCAGTGTTTCTCTCAAGTGTCTAGGATAAACAATGTCAACTCAATGCACTCAAGAAAGCAAACACAAACAGACTTGGCAAGTCTCTAATATTAACACTCAAAACATATGCATGTTCAAATCAAAAGGTCTTTTATGGATATAATGGGGCCAAGGACAAGGGAGGATAAATATGGATGAGAAGCTACAAACCAAAGGGAATAGAGGAGCAATGGGGAACAAGTGCAAATACAATCAAATCACACCCAAACCCTCTAATTCAATCCTCTTCTTGACTCCATTATACACAACATTTTTTTTTTTAATTTTTCTCATTTTTCTGTATTTTTTTTCTTTTTTTTTTCTTCATGTTGTCTCTTTTCTTTTCCTTTCTATTTAGAACACAACTGTAAGAGACAAGATACACATCATATTCACAAAAACGAAAACAAGAAGAGGAACCAACTAGCCAATTAATCTGAATCCCCCGGGAGACCACACTTATTCCCAAAACAATTCCAAAGCTCCAAAATTCCCTAAGGTTAAGGTAATCATGGTTTTTTGTTTTTAACTTAGGGCTAGTGTATGAGCTTCAAAACAAAGAAATGGGGAAAGTAAAGGCTCAAAGGGGCTATCAACGGATCACAACAAGGTAGGCTCATTTGGCTAGAGAGGCTCAACAACAAAACTGC
Organism: Vigna radiata var. radiata; assembly: GCF_000741045.1. Classification (NCBI taxonomy): domain Eukaryota; kingdom Viridiplantae; phylum Streptophyta; class Magnoliopsida; order Fabales; family Fabaceae; genus Vigna; species Vigna radiata. Next base: position 19,909,123 of record NC_028351.1, read on the forward strand.
CTTTATCACTAGGAGGTGGCATATCTTTTTCAAGTTGCCCTTTGCGAAAAGCCTTTTTATTCCTCCTAAACATGTGATCAATGGGCAAGAACATTCTATGGCAATCAAACCAACAACATTTCCGACCATGCGTCAATAAGAATGACTTTGTGTGTTCCATGCAATGCGGACAAGCTAATCGACCATGTGTGCTCCAACCAGATAACATGCCATACACTGGAAAGTCATTAATAGTCCACATCAAAGCTGCCCTGAT
>NC_028351.1:19914973-19916295 GCF_000741045.1 Vigna radiata var. radiata
AATTTTGCTTCCTTGATACATCATACGTCCATATACCGGTCCATAGCTTCTTCAAATCATCAATCAAAGGCTCTAAATACACATCAATCNTTGATTTAGGATTAGATGGTCCTGGTATTATACACGTTAAAAACATGTAAGGCTTTGTCATACACATCTCAGGTGGAAGATTATATCACGTAACAATCACCGGCCAACATGAATATGGTGATGCAGACGCCTGAATGTATGGAGCAAACCCATCTGTACATAGACCAAGTCTCACGTTACGAGCATCACTGGCGAAGGATGAATGTTTACGGTTAAAGTGCTTCCAAGCTTCACCATCAGAAGGATGACACAACACTCCTTCACTTTTGTTATCATCATGCCATGTTATGTGTTCTGTTGTTTGAATTGAAGCAAACATCCTTTGTAATCTTGAAATGATCGGCAAATAGATCATGGACTTGAATAGAATTGATTTTTTTTGCCTCCGTCCTTGATGCAAAGTCTGAAATCGAGGATGGCCATAAAACTTGCATTCCACCAATGATGCATACATCCATTCACACAACAATCAATCTTCTTCGCTTTCAATCCCAGCTTCGAAACACATCTTTTGGCTTCGTAATAATTCTTCGGCAAAGATTTTTTTGGTGGTGTTAGATTTACCAGCCATGAGTCTAATGCACACTGACAATTTTGACTCAGATGAACCTTCAAATACAGGTTGGTTTGCCTCAGCCAAGAGATTGTAAAACCTCTGAGTGCTTTAATTTGGAGACTTTTCATCACGACTATCATTTGCTTCTTGTTCAGCATGTGGACGAAGAGCATTGTCTACCATCTCTTGCATGTAGGTAAATTGATCTATCTCAGATGTATGTACAATAGTATTCGAACCTGATGCAGGCCGATTTTCATGAGCAGTGGAGGTAGAAGACATTTCTTCACCATGAAATGTTCAAACCTTGTAATTTGGCATGAACCCTTTTTGGTATAGGTGAACTTTGACGAATTCATCTTTCAAAATCTTTGTACATTCACACTTGATGCATGGGCATCGAATCCCATGGGCATCGAATCCCTCCATCAAGAGCATAATATTGATATCGTCGAGCCGTCTCCACAAACTCATTAACTCCAAGGACAAAAGCTTCCTTCAAACCTCTCCTTCCGCTATAACAACGGTCTACATCCATCCACAATGATTGGGAAAATGGGCCATGTTCTGTGACAAGCCAAACAAACAAAAACTTAGCCAAAACAGCAACATTCCATGTGACATAAGTAATAAACCTATTACTACTTAAGTCGAACATGGAAGGCAATTTGAATAC
>NC_028351.1:19917125-19921186 GCF_000741045.1 Vigna radiata var. radiata
AGATGAAGAAAGCAATTAAAGCTGAATTAGGAACATTAGAACAACTTTCACATATAGTAGAGACAAAACCAAAATAGTCAACAAAACAAGCAAGAAACAAGCTATTTAGAACATATCCAAACTATTTTTACATGATTCCTATGCATTATTGAGAGGAACAACACAATCAAACTTAGAAATGTTTATATTATGATATAACAATATTAAAATATCTAGATCAGATGAAGAAAGCAATTAAAGCTGAATTAGGAACATCAGAACAACTTTCACATATAGTAGAGACAAAACCAAAATAGTCAACAAAAGAAGCAAGAAACAAGCTATTTAGAACATATCCAAACTATCTTTATGTGATTCCAAGCTAGTTAAGGCTACAAGGGATAGTTGCTATGTGAGAGATATTTGTTCAATAGTTTTTTATTCTATTCTAGTTCTCCTACTTCCTTTTCTCATTTATTAATTNTATTTATTTAAATGAAAGAAGGCAGGGGCAATGAGACAAAGAATCAGGTCATGAATTGTTGTTCCCTTGGTCAAAAACGGCATCTTCTATGCTAAGTGTAAAAGGGCAGGGGCATGAAGGGTGATGAGTCAATATTTTATTGATTTCACTTAGTTTATTGTATCGAAATTAATCAGGGAATTGTGTTTAATTGTCAGGTATTTTCCCGTTCTTCCTAATTATGCTTAATTTGACCGGAAATTCTAATTTTAATTAATTTGAATTTTCTGAGCTATTTGCATTATTATTTTTAGGGAAAATTTTGGACAAACAATTTTGGACATATTGAGAGCTGTCACACAATTCAAGACTCTCCACAATACAAGTGTAAACAAGAAGGTAGGCACTATGGTCATTTTATTCTTTGGGCTTAGTAGAAGAGGGTGCAAACATTGAAATTGGGGGTGCACATGTAACACATTGCCATACCTTTTGGGTTTGAAGTGTGAGCTGGATTCAAATTAAAGAAAAAGAAGACGTGTTGAATGGAGTTGTGTATCACGGTCTGGCTGGGAGAAAATTAAAAAAGTTAATGGGTTGCTTTTAAAAGAAAGCAAGGCTTGATGTTTGAGTTTCACGGCTGCAAGAAAAAAATAATGAACTGCAACAAGCATGGGCTTTTGAAGATGTTGACACGTCCAGCATGGGCAGCGACTTTGGTCCAGTAGGGTGACATCCAGCAGCTTCCAGAGGTGCAAACAGCAACAAGAACTACACGTCCAGCAACCTAAGCGGATCAGCTCTCCACGGTTCAGAGTTCTNGAACATCAGGTGCTTGGATTCAATTGGTCCAAGAGTAGTGGGTGCATCCAGAATTGAAGCAAAAACGTGTGCAGCCATCAATCATCCACGTTGCAGCTTAATTCATTTAAAAGAAAGCACCTGGCCTAGCAGCTCTCGTCCACACTTCAACAATCCTNCAAATACAGCAGCTTGAACATCCAATATGTCACGGACCAGCANACTTCACAGGTCCAGCGATGCTCCATCCACTTGGGCTGAAACAAGCACTCCACGGTCTAGAGCCAGCAGCAACATCCAACAACAACTCCTCATTAGCACACGGACTTGCACCAGCTCTTCACGGCCAAGGTGCATTCACGTCCAAGAGAGCTGCCACGGAGGTACAAATGGAGAATTCAGCTTCCGGCCCAGCAGAAGCATCCAACCTTCAAGAAGAGTTGCAGCACGGTCCGACTTGAAGCAAAAAAATAAAAATCCAAAAGCAATGGAGGTGCAGCCTATGAAAACCAACATCACGGACAACCCAGCTGCTTCCACGCTCCACGGTGCCTTACACTTGGCTGCAGCTACCACACATTTTTGGAGAGATATATATCATTCTCGGCTGAAGCTTTTTGAGGGGTGCTGGCTGAAAAAAAAAAGAAGCANGTGGCCCAACACAGGAAGCAACACGTAGGGCAACGACAATTCATTGATATTGGGAGGGCACAGTCTCGGGATCCACAGAGAGAACACAACCATCACCTTCTTAGGCTAGACTCTCGGCTGGATATTTTTTTTACTGCATTGAAATTTGCTTTGAACTATGTTCACGATGTTGTTGGATTTTGGTTGATGGATGAAGATAGACAGTCGCACTTACTCCGGAGATAGACTTTGGATTTTGGCATTTTATTTTCTTTNAACATTCTCTANTGGAACATTTTTTTTACGGTTTGTTTTGCTNGAANATGGTTTTGACGTTGNAGGCATTGATTGAATGGAGAAAGGCATTTACNCTTTCTTATTTTTTTTGCTGAAGCCACCNTCAATATATATGCTATTTTACTTGATTTAAAAGAATAGATTGGCATANGGTGAATGAGAGAAGTTTCTTTCTTTATTGAGTTGATTTCNGTGATTAGGAGAAAGNGTACATTTCATTTTCTTNTTTTTTATTCAATGGAGGATAAAGTTTTTTTGAAAGCGCTGCTGGGAAGAAAAGCCACTTTCATTTTGTGATTAATGCTTTGGAGAAGTGATTTCATTTATTGTACGTGTTACATACAAAGTCCATTTCATTCTCATTAAATGCAAGTTGTTCTCCTATTTTAAATGAATAGGAGGTGCANCACGATGTCCTTTCATTTNTTTTCTTTGCTTTGATGGAGTCACAGTTTTCATTCAAGTGGGTGCAATAGTTTTATGGTTTCTAGAAGGAAGTAGCTTCACTTTTATTTTTATGGAATGAGAAGCAGAATAGCTACTGGCTGGATGGGAGGTGTAGGTAGCTTCTTAGATGGCCATGGCCTAACTGATTTATTGTTGAGCTGCACACAATTCCATTTGAAATTGAAGAGTAGATTAGGTAAAGATTGACGGCACATGTCACGGACAAATTTGCATCCAACATAGAATTAATATTTATCATGTTTATTTGCCATTAAAATGAAAGAATAGGTGGCGTTGTTTTCTATTTTTATATCAATGTCATTTTATTTCATTTANCACACTTGCAAGCTCATCATGCTAATTTCCTTTCGTTAGATGCACATGCTGTTANGGTTTCACACTTTTGTATTAGATGTTTTTCTTGATTCAACTCACGGTTACAAGGAGCTCTCTTTTATTACAATCATTTTTCTTGCTTTTAAAAAATAGGATGTGCTGACTTCTTTTTNGGAGAGCTCNAGAAGCTTTCTTGCTTTCTAATTTATCATGCTTTTAACTTTACTTTCAAGTTGCATTTCGCTTTTAACATTTTAACTTAAGTGTTGCATTTAATTATGTTTAGATATTTGTTAGTTACAGTGTTGGATTTAATATTTTTTTTTATTTTAATATTTTCAATTATGTTTGGTTGTATTTAATTTCCAGCTTTACTTTAGTTCATTTGCATTCACAAACTTTTCAACAACCCCCCACTTCGTGTCTGACCTTATTCCTGAACCACATTTGGTCCTTGAGAGACGACCTAGGAGTCACTTCCTAGCTATACTCCATTCTTTTATGCACATCAAATTTGTATGGGCCGTGACACCCATCAAAGGGTAAGCATGAACTAATCTTAAAAAAGCATTAATCATGTGAAACCAAGAAGAACCAAGAAAATTAAATGAGAATCAAACAAATGAAGTAGTAATNGTAACATTTATCGGTTTGCATTCTTTTGCTATTTTTCTTCTCTTTAATAAATAAGCACGTGTTGTAACCTTACTTAAGAAAGTATTTTAAAGTTAAACTAATACCAAGCATGTATACATAAAAAGTTTAGAGAAAGGATNGAGAAAACTTAACTTCTTTAGTTAATATCTTTGTTCATCTTAATAGAACACTAGTCTCTCAAATTTCAAGAATAGTAGATAAAGAGTTATCATATATATTGGGATGAGATAGAATTTTGGCAACATCAGTAATAACTGTGTCAAGTTGAGAATTTAAAAAGTATTGGTCATATAGGATTTCAATGGGATTGATCTCATGGTTGAGATAATTGTAACACTTGGTATGGTCCCTTCTATACGATAACTGTTTGGTTGATGTATTTATTTATTTTGTTAGAAAAGAAAAGGCCAAAACTTTGATGGTTATATAATCTTCCATACTACAAAAGTTC
>NC_028351.1:19923186-19926656 GCF_000741045.1 Vigna radiata var. radiata
TCTCCTTTTAACCAATCTCACTCATTCCCAACTTTTCCCTTTTTCATTTTACATTGAGTTCTTCTTTACATGCTTTTTCTCTTTTCTTCTTTTCTTTTCCTTTCACATGCATTTTTCTTTTTCATCTTTTGAACTCAATGCTTTTCTTTTTCTTTTGCCTTTCGCTTTCCCCATTCAAACCCAAACTTGAACCTTTTCAACACATATAATTATTCTCAACCCTAACTCAAGGTAATTCAAACAAGGGTTTTTATACTATTTAAGGTCAAGGTTTAAAAAGGGTATATCATTTAAAATTCTTTGGGTGAAAATTTGGCTAAGTAAGGGCTTTCCAAGCATGGCCTTGATCATATGAAATACACATGCAATTCAATCAATTATCAAGATTAAGTGAATATCATTCATGATTCCCTGTAAATAGTGCACACAACAATAAAACTCTGAAGCTGAATACCTCACATAATCATGCTTTCTCACTTCCCTCATGAATCCTGCTTAGCATCAAAATCACAATCATGAATCACTTAGTCATCTGTTCACATAGCTATTGAACCATCAACCTGGATATCAACATTCACACATTCTTAATCATCATCCACAATCAATAATCAATAGCAAACAACTCGTCATGCAATAAACTCGAACCATTATCCAAATAAGTGTACAAGCCAAGCATGGACTCAAACATAAATTCAAGCTATACTACTAATTCAAAGTACAAAGAAAAGAAAAAGAAAAATCCCTGTCCAATGTTGGCATCCATCAGTAGATGCCATCAACAAAGATCCTCATCTGAGTCATCATCCTCCTCCTCCTTGGCATCCTCAAAATCTTCATCCTCCTGGTCATCGTCCTGTCCTCCTGAAGTCCCAGCAGCTCCGAACCCACTACCATGTGCCTGTCCCCGAGGCCAAGCCATCACACTACGGAACTCATCCATAGTCCACCTGTGCACTGGTGGTTGGTCATAAAGTCCTCTGATCAACGCGGTAGTGGCCTCCAACCCTCTGCAAAGGGACTCCATCCTCGCTTCCATCACATACATGTACATGTCTCTCATCTGGAATGGCTCAGGCTACTGTGTCGGTGCATCTGTAGGCTCATCCACTTGTTGTGCTGCTGCCTTCCTAGGACGTCTCCTAAGGACTTCTCCAGCTAGCTCGTCACCTCTAAAATACTGATGAAAATAGGAGGCATCAATAGCTCTCCTCGGCCTCTCAAAGGGTGGAATTGAAGTGTCCACTCCTGCGTGCTGACACAAATATGTGATTAGGGACGGATGTCCCAGTGGCATTCTGCTGCTCACGCTGTTGGCGCAGCTCAAAATCTCACTTGTAATGATCTTACCAACATTCACGTCCATCTGCCTCAACATACAGCAGAAAACCAGAATCCGATGTAAAGTGATGTCAAAAACATGAGAACATGAATGGATGTTGGCATGAGTAAATGTCATCCAATATTTAGCTAGGGGAGTTAAATCTGCCCTACGGATGTTCACCCGTGCTCCGTTCGGGTTTCTCTGAAAATGCCTCCCAAGGATACACATTACTCGCTCAATGTCCTCATAATCCCTGTCCTCCCCAAGTATAGTAGCATACATACACTGCTCTCCTTGCAACTCAGTCCCTGGAAAAGCGTTGATGGTATCAGGATCATAACTGATCAAGTGCCCACGTACATAACTCATGTACCTCCCTGCAGACACTCCTCCTCTAGGCAAGGCATTAGCATAAAACTCCTTTACCAACTCAATATTGGCTGGTGCTGGATAAGTCATCAGTCTCTCCCATCCTCGCCTTTCAATTTTCAAACCAAGCTCTGGAGCTAAATAAGGAATGTACATGCCTTTTCTCTCCATCAGCAGTAGCCTCTCCTGGACTATAGCAAAATGTTCTTCATTCTTCCTTGAAAGGAACCTTGAAGAATAGTATCTTCTAGGTCTCTCTGGTTCCTTCCTTTTGTTGCCCATCGTCTTAACTCTTTTTGAGGTAGACATTCCTGCATAAATCAAATTCATCCAACAAAATTCACAGAAACATCATTAGAGGTTAGTGCATCATCAGATCATACAATTCTTTTGAGGAAAAACAGGGCTCCTCAACACACAAACATCCAAAAATTTCAATATTTAGGCAAAACAGCTGCAGACCGCTCAACGTCCATGAAGACCGCCCAGGCGGTTTGCCTCAAGCCGCACCACCGCTCAGCGCCAAAACAGACCGCTCAGTGGTGACGGCTAGGGTTTTTCAAATTCCTTTCCTAAATGATTATAATCTCCACTCTTTTTCTAATTTCATCAATCCAAACCATAATCATGTAATTCAATTTGTTCAAACAGTTCCTATTCTATCAATTCATGCATAGAAATCAAAAGCCCTAACTTATCATATTCCTAAGCATGTTCATTAACAAATCCCAAAATTAGAAACCCCAATCATGAATTTGCATACTTACTTGAGTGAAGATTATGAATGCTTGCAGAAAAATTGCTTAATGTATGATGGATGTCCTCTCCAATGCAAGTCTCTCAACCAGAAAACCCCAAAACTTATCAAAGCAATGGTAGAAAATTGATTTTTGGTGAGTGGGTGAAGAGAAAGTGAGGAAATCTCTCTAAAAAGCTCTTGAAAGTGAAAGGAGAGTGCTATGCTTAGGAAGACCGCTTAGGCGAAATGCAAAGAAAGGTTTCAAAGTGAAAAATGTGAAAAACCGCTCAGCTTTTAAGCAAAGCCAAGACCCTCAGCGCCGCAACCGCTCAGCAGTAAAATGAACCGCTCAGCGGTCTGCACCTATTTTCACTTCTTCTTCTTTTGCTTTCTTTTGAGTAATCTTTCCTTCTAGCACTCAATTTCAACCTTCAATTTTTACAATATATACCTTTCCCCTCTCAGATGAAATAAATTAAACATGCAATGCACTTAACACAGGATTAAAAACAAAACAATCAACTGGGATGCCCCCAGGTAGCGCTTGTTTAACGTCATGAGCCTGACCCGAACCTGTTTAGCACTCTTCAGTAAGTGGTTATCCTTCCAACACCCTTCAGTAGGTGTACTTACCTTGTACCCTAGTAAATGCTAACAGTGACATCCATCAGTAGATGTCTATTCACCGTCCTCTTTCATTACAACATCCATCAGTAGACGTTGTAGAAGCATCCATCAGTAGATGTTATCATCACTGCCATTAGAAGCAGAATATAACCTAAAAAAAATTAAACACACAAATAATTAAAAAGAAAAAGTTAGAAACTGGGTTGCCTCCCAGCAAGCGCTTCTTTAACGTCATTAGCTTGACCTGGTAAAGCCCAAACACCCATCAGTAGGTGTTGATCCTCTTTGCTTGATATTCTTTTCTTTTTCTTCTTCCTGCTGAATTTCTTCAGAAAATTGAGAACACCAAGCACCTGCTTCCATATATCAATCATAGGAACTTTAATCTCCAATTTCTTGAAGATTTCAATAAAG
>NC_028351.1:19928941-19930586 GCF_000741045.1 Vigna radiata var. radiata
CTCTAAAACCAACTTTTGACTCTCAAGAGACTCAACTAAGTGTTTTACTTGATTTAAAGCTCATTCTAAGCCACAAAGGGTATGTTTTACTATCAAATTTAAGCATAAAAATAACGGTTTTTAGACCGTTATCAAAGATGAAAGATTTAATGACATAAAAACAAATATGAAATGTATTTCTTATGTCAAAGATGGAATGATGAAAGTAAAAGTACATTGTTAGTTGGTAAAGTGGCCAGGTCATGTAAACCAGTAGTACTATTCAAAAATTTATTGAGAGGAAAGATTTTCCCTTTTAAATTCGTTTAGAATCTTGGCTACAATCTCTTAGAAATGGCGATTGACATGGTCGAATTTTGGGAGTTAAGTATGACCTAAATTATCTTTGGGTCCCGTTATTTTGACACCCAATTTTTGACACATTTGACACTGCCACGTGTCAACGTCCTATTGGGTAGTCATTTTTTACGTTTTTTTTTTAAAATTTGGCTTGCAAAATGGAAAGCTTTTCAGAAACTTTGTATTCCAATTCTACCCCCTTGACTTTTTCATTGGTTTTGTGTGACAGATTGTCTCTCTCCCGTCGTCTTCCAACGTCCTCTCGTCTCTCCTTTTGCGTGCTCTCCATTGCTCTCAAGTGCTCTCCAGTGCTCTGAAATGGCGAGTTCTGGAATGGATCTTCGATGGACCAAGGTAAATGCCTTCTATCCTCTTTAGGTTGGGTATTTCGTTTTAGGTTTGGGTATTGGGGTTCTTGTGTTTTCTTGCATCCGTTATGGGTTTTATTGATTTGGTGTGTTATTTGATTTGGTGTGTTTCTTGCCTTCTATCCTCTTGTTATTTGATTTGGTGTGTTATTTTGTTTTGGACAGTTTTGCAACATTGTGAAGGTTTTTCCACCTAACATTTGTCATCCATCAGTTGAGCTGGTGAAGGAAACGCCAAAACCTGTCATTCGACTTCCAATGTGGGCAGAAAAGGATGACAATGTGGATGCCATCCTTCGCAAATTTGTTCGACCAACTGACTTACCGTCATCATCATCCACAGAAGCAGACCAACCATCATCATCATCCAAACAAGCAGACAATTAATAGATTAATTTACGTATGCTTTAATTTATGTTTTCTAGTGAAGGGGGCAAATTACTTTAATGGAGTACTGTAATAGTATGTTATCAGCTCTAAGATTGGTTATTGGATGACTTTACTTGTATTCAAGTTTCAATGTTGTTATTGGGCACTTTTATAATTTAGTAAGATGTCATGCAATGTTCTTATTGTAATCATTGTTTTGAGATGAATGAATTCAACACTATTTATTTTGTCAAAGCAGTCTACTTTCCTTCAATAAACACCCAAAATGAAACAAAAACAAGTCAAGTTTTGTTCAAAAAACACCCAAAATGACCAGTGGTCCTCCACGTCGACATAGGTGGCTCCTTCAGTTCAACAGGATATCCAAAATTGCATTGTGGCTCGCGTAATTGATTACAAGGCTTTTGTAAACGATTACAGGAGTGCTTTTTGTGGCAGATTACACTAAAACTCACCAAGGTTCATGTCATCACCCTAGGTGGGACCCCTCTACATCATGGGATGTCCCAACCATCACATCAAACCCTACACTCACACTTGCAACAAAA
>NC_028351.1:19931086-19933953 GCF_000741045.1 Vigna radiata var. radiata
CTCTTCGTATCACTCTCACTTGGCTTTTTCCTCTCTTCAAATGACTCTAATGTGCCCTTCTAATCTGACCCATATCCCCTAAACCTAGTGACACATGATGGTCCACATTATTTGGGCCTATTCTCAACATAGGAACAGAGCCCAACAGCCCAATAACATTGAAAAAACAACGTATTTATGTATTATCATTATAACAGGTAATTGAATCCCACATTGAAAGGATTTTAGAAACAATACAGGTTTATATAGACTTGTGTATTATGCATTAGCAATTAACCAAGAAGTTTGTGTGGAAACTCAACCTTGTGATCGAAACTCCCTAACTTGTGACATGGTCGATGATCATCATTCGCATTCATTACAAACTTGGGATGGTCACAGGTTGTTAGACAGACTTCTACCTTTTTATATTTAATTTTAATATCAAATAAGCCACAAACTAACCCCTTTTTCAAAGAATCTTGAGGAACAGCAAACAAATAGAACAAAAACAAAATCCAAAGCACAAAGAGACACCAATCACTTTTAATGTGGAAAACCCCTCATTACAAGGGTATAAACCACGAGTCGTCCATTCAAAAGAAAAAGTCCACTATGATAAGTAACAGGGTAAGAAAGAGTCTCCAATAAAAAAACCAAATGGGATTTTCATTCGATTGAACTAAGTAAGCTTAAATGCTTAGAAATGAGAACAAAGAAGATAAAAAATTCTCTAAAACATGGCCTCTTTAGCCGTATTGATTTCTCCCAGACTAGATTTCAAATTGAATATCCGACCGGTCAAAGTATAGAATCGTATGTATGGAACCCACTGTCTATAAATCAACCCGATCCAACGGTGAACAAATTGACAAAGACGAAAACACCAATTGAGGTTTAGGGTTATGCGTGAAACACTTTATCTCTTCTTATCACTCTCATTTGGCTTTTTCCTCTCTTCAAATGACTCTAATGTGCCCTTCTAATCTGACCCATATCCCCTAAACCTAGTGACACATAATGGTCCACATTATTTGGGCCTATTCTCAACATAGGAAGGGAGCCCAACAGCCCAACAACAATGAAAATCAACGTATTTGTGTATTATAATTATAACAGGTAATTAAGTCCCACATTGAAAGGATTTTAGAAACAGTATGGGTTTATATAAACTTGTGTATTATGCATTAGCAATTAACCAAGAAGTCTGTGTGGAAAGTCAACCTTGTGATCGAAACTCCCTAACTTGTGACATCGTGGATGATCATCATTCGCATTCATTACAAACTTGGGATGGTCACAGGTTGTTAGACAAACTTCTACCTTTTTATATTTAATTTTAATATGAAATAAGCCACAAACTAACCCCTTTTTCAAAGAATCTTGAGGAGCACCAAACAAATAGAACAAAAACAAAATCCAAAGCACAAAGAGACACCAATCACTTTTAACGTGGAAAACCCCTCATTACAAGGGTAAAAACCACGAGTCTTCCATTCAAAAGAAAAAGTCCACTATGATAACTAATAGGGTACGAAAGAGTCTCCAATAAAAACACCAAATGGGATTTTCATTTGGTCGAACTAAGTAAGCTTAAATGTTTACAAATGAGAACAAAGAGGATGAAAATTCTCCTAAACATGGCCTCTTTTGCGGTATTGATGTCTCCCAGACTAGATTTCAAATTGAATATCCGATCGGTCAAAGTATAGAACCCTATGTCTGGAACCCACTGTCCAAAAATCATCCCGATCCAACGGTGAACGAATTCACAATGACGAAAACACCAATTGAGGTTTAGGGTTATGCGGGAAAGACTTTATCTCTTCTTATCACTCTCACTTGGCTTTTTCCTCTCTTCAAATGACTTTAATGTGCCCTTCTAATCTGATCCATATCCCCTAAACCTAGTGACACATAATGGTCCACATTATTTGGGCCTATTCTCAATATAGGAAGGGAGCCCAACAGCCCAACAACATTGAAAAAACAATGTATTTATGTATTATAATTATAACAGGTAATTAAGTCCCACATTGAAAGGATTTTAGAAAAATACGGGTTTATATAGACTTGTGTATTATGCATTAGCAATTAACCAAGAAGTCTGCGTGGAAACTCAACCTTGTGATCGAAACTCCCTAACTTGTGACATCGTCGATGATCATCATTCGCATTCATTACAAACTTGGGATAGTCACAGGTTGTTAGACAGACTTCTACCTTTTTATATTTAATTTTAATATGAAATAAGCCACAAACTCTTCTTATTCTGCAATTTCTGTGCAAGACACTGTATCTATACATATTATACACATAGAATTATTATGAATACAGTGTAACAGCAAGGATAATCCATATACAAAGAGCATCATAACAATCTTAAGTTTTGTTTCTTTCACTACTTTTGCATGTCTTGAATTTTCCTGTTGAATATAGCTCCTTAGTTTTCTGGATATATTAAACAAGTTTTCAACTACTTTAATTGATATTAAGACAACAAAAGTAAGAAAAAAAAAACAAAACAAAGATGAAGTGGTGAAAGTAATAAAACAAAAGAAGAATACACAAAAAAAGAATATTTTTTAACAGCACTTGAAATACTTACTCAATGTTCAAAACTTCGTCACAGAGTCAAAGCTTCATCATAGAGTCATCAATTTAAACTTAGACAAACCCAATTTATAGTATCCAATGATGTCTTCTTGAAACAAATCCAAAGGATAAGGATGGAGACCTACACCAAAAATTTTAATACAAGCATCTCAAAAATATTTAATCACTGATAAAACTCCAAACAAGAGTTGTAAGGGATAACTCACTCTTTTTTCGAATCACTTAGGATCAATGCCAATAATCTAATGTGAAATTGAATCAACAAGGAGTTA
>NC_028351.1:19934528-19935863 GCF_000741045.1 Vigna radiata var. radiata
TTTTTCTAGGATATATAATTTAATGTAACAAAAAGGAATATCATTCATGGTCAAAACGTTCAATTAAATGACCAACTACAAAATCATCTAAAATTTAACTTTTAAGTTGCATGATATTGATAGAAATAATTAGTTCCAATTTTGTAACATCCTTCCATAGCATTAAAGGAATTCGACAATTGTGGTTACTCAATCAATGAACTATTAAACTATTAAATGCAATTAATAAGAAAAAACGTCAAGAAAAACTGTTAACAAGAAATCATACCTTTCCAAACACTATGCAAAACTCTGAAAGTTGCACCACATTCCAAACCTCTTTGGGTGGTAACTTTTCAAATATTTCTTTTAACTCCATGCCAGGTGGTAAAAGAAATCTTTCTCTCCTTGGAACATGGCACCAACATTATCACCACCATCATCTTTGTTGCAAACTTCAGTTACATCATTTGCATATGAAAAGGGAACAAGTACTTTAAGTTCCTGCAAGTACTTCAGATTCCTTGGCACTACGATATAGGAGATCAGTAGGCTGTTCACCTCGTCACTATCTACAAACGTAACTCCTTTATCAAAATGAACTCATGGATACAATACCAACTCAAAAAGCAAATAGAAAAAATCGAAAAGAAAACATATGCGTATGTACAAGTATTGTATAGTTATACACTCCAATTCTTTCATTTTGTACCAAGGATATCTCAGCTGAAAATCAGAGCTTAATTCCTTCTAAATGTATAGCATAGTTTTTAGAAAATTTTAAGTTGTTCCTTGTATTGGACGTGTGTCCAAAATTCCATTTCTTTGCAACTATAATTGAAACACACAAAAACCATCAAAATATGTTGTCTTTTTTTTTGTCTATACAAACCAGAGATTTATAATGCTGAACTAACCTAGTCAAGAGACACTTATGGCAGAACTTAATCGGACAATTCTCCCTTTCTTTAAGTTCTTGCAGGTTGCAGCAAAATTCTCCTTTTTTTTGTCGGCACTTAACAGTGGAAAACCAACAAAACAAATGTGTTATCATCCAAATGTACCACATAATCAACAAACTGAACAACAAAGAGTAATAAGAAAATTACCACACTCCAACATGCAAAATCAAAAATTACCACAACTGATTTAAAATCATATCTCTTGGCACTCTGACATAGAGTACCTCACACAAAATAAGATATTTTTGTGATTTCTTTATATATTCTTGCAAGATAATGGATCTTTGAATGGTTTTGCAAATTAAAAAAGGCTTTACCATAAACATGACTAGAACAAAAGCCTTGAGCTCCTCTATGTCCTTNCACTCTTCCCACATTTTCATATATATTTTTT
>NC_028351.1:19936623-19947482 GCF_000741045.1 Vigna radiata var. radiata
AAAAAAAAATCAACANTTAATCAATGAATAAAAAGTTGGGTGAGAATCCAACACCTAACCAATTACACCAAATAAATCTTGTAACCATTAATAATATTCTAACAATAAATAAACCATCAACCAGTTACAAAATTTTATGTTGTGAAGCCAAAAACAATGAGGTATGATTGTGAATTAACAAATTGAGATGAGAGATATAGACCATGCAATGATATATACTAGTTTCCTCCAAGGAACATGTTACAAACACATCAACAATGCACCACCTAATTTCATTTGTGCTAAGACAGATTGGAGGAAACCACATTTACAACTGTTTAAATCTATTCACAAGGTTACATTGTGAATAACAACTATTAGGTTAGACCAATAGACCTTTGATTATACTTATTATTATTATTATTATTAAACTACAACTCTTGTGTGCATGTTCAAAATGTTGGAAAAAAATACTAGTTTCTTACAAATTTTATGAACTATTTTGAGTTGAGAAAGACAACCACAATCTATGAACTTGACTGAGTTAATTTAAACCCTAACTGTAAATTACTTCTTCCAAACTCACCCTAGGATATGGACTGATCCAATTCATATGTTGAGAAAAAAGAATAAAAATATGATTTACAATGACTAAAAAAAATATCATTGGAACCAAACTGAACCGATTGCCACCACCATTTAGCACAAGTGTGAACTTTAGATGAAAAAGCAGTGACCGAGTTCAGTGCTGAGTTGGGAGCGAGTTGAATTGTGAAGAATAAATAATAAGTGAGGAGACAGTAGCTTCATCGGACATTGCAGAGATGGTGTTCTGTTAATAGCTTTTTCCTTGTTTCTTTTTTGGTAAAATACCTTTTTTGGTTCCAGTTTTGGTTGGTAATATTCGAAATGGTCTCCATTTCATTTTTCTGTTCAATGTAGTACTAAAGAACATAATTTGTGTTCAATTTAGTCCTTTTTACAAANTCCGTGAACCACAAACAANGACTAAATTGAACACAAATTACGTTCTTTAGGACTATATTGAATAGAAAAAGGACTAAATTGAACACAAATTTTACGTTCTTTAAGACTACATTGTAAAAAAAAAAAATAGAGACCATTTCAAATATTACTAACCAAAATTAGAACAAAAGAAGGTATTTCACTTTCTTTTTTCTAGAGAATTGCTATCACACATAACTTTATTTTTCTAGAGGGTTTCATAATTATACAGCTATGCACCGATGTCCCCTCCAATAGAGTGCCTCTCCATAATTATACAACCATGCACCCCTGTTGCGTCCAATAGACTGCCTCTTTAAGGAGATATCACGTGTTCCATTTTATTTATTATGTTTTATTTATGTTGTTATTAAATTTTAAAACTAAGATTTTTTTTCTATCTCATACTATTTTATTTATGTATAACAATATTTTATTTTCTTAAGGTACGTAATCAATTAATTTAATTTAAATTATATATATTAAATTTAATTATTTTAAGTTTTGAACTTTCCATTTTGAAAATTCATAATAGATAGATTCTAATACAATTAAAAAGTATAATCTATAGATGTAAGAGGTTATTTTTCAAATTTTTTAAATATTAAAATTTATTTCATTATGCACATATGGACAACATTCTAGTAAAGAAAACATGAGACTATAGTGTATTTTCTTTTATTTATAATAGGTGTACAGTAATGAAATAAATAAAAATGGATGGCCAAATAGTAAAAATGTAATTTNCAAAAAANATATTTTGAAATCATAANTTTGAAAGGATAATGATACTTTGACACCACTGTTAGANAAATTTTTGACATCATTCACTTGTCGCGNTCTGATTGGTCCATTTGGAAAAANATTAAAAAACATTAAATGACATGGAAATACTAAGGATTTGGGGTTGCAGGCTTTTAAGTTTCCGGGTTTCATTTTTGGGATTTCAAAAATTTCCTAAAGAGAACCTACGAGAGAGAATGTTCTCCCACTCACAACCGCCGCCATTCACGGAGCTGTGTATGCCGTCGTTCATTGGAGTTGTCTCCGCTGTTGTTCGGGCCGAACGTTCCGCAGCATTGTTTCTTTCGCTCTTTCAAATCAAATCACTGTTCAACGCCAAAACCACCATTGGTGTGAGTTTTGAAGCTTCTTGCCATTCGTTTCGCTGCAAGCGTTGTTTGGAATCACTGTCGTAGGCGAAAACCACCATTGAAGACGAAAAACTATTGAAGCCAAAAACCACCATTAAAAATCAATGTCATTTTAACAGATGACCCTTGTGCGCAGAAACTTTGCTTGAACTCTTCACTTATTTGGTCTTTTCTCCTAGTGTTGTTTCTACATAATGAGTTTTACAAAGAATTATTCCTTGGTCATAAAGTTCGATATAAATGTGATAATCAATGTCTAAACATTACTTTTATGTCCAATAAATCTTAAAAGAAATTGGTTCACTTAAAAATCAATGTCATTTTCACAGTTGACCCCTTTGTGCAAAAACTTTGCCTAAACTCCCCACTTATTTGGCCTTTGCTCCCAGTGTTGTTTCTGTACAATGAGTTTTACAAAGAATGGTTCCTTGACCATAGAGTTCGATATAAATATGATAATCAATGCTTGAAAATCACTTGTATGTCTAGTAAGTCTTAAAAAAAAATGGTTGACTTAAAAATCAATGTCATTTTCACAGTTGACTCATGTGTGCAGAAATTTTGTCTGAACTCCCCACTTATTTGGCCTTTACTCCCAATGTTATTTTTGCACAATATGTTAAAAGTTACAAAACTGGAATCTGCAAGGTTGTTGTACTGCGTCTTTATATCAAAAGTTCTTGTGCACTATGGAGTAGACTATGTTAGTGAATCAAGTAAACCATGCTCCAGGACTAGTATGATTGACAACACTACATTGCATCTTATGCAAATGACAAAGACCGATGAAGGATGGTCATATAAACTTGAGAGTTCAGGTGAAGAAAATGAATTAGAATTTATACTTAACAACAACTATAGAGCAAAATCTGAATTTGAAAGAATCATGATGAATGGAATGAAAGTGATAGTGAAAACTCTGAAGGAGCTGAAAGCATCACAAAGCCATGGGAATCATCCAAATAGCTCTGAAATGGGTGATGAAAATAATTCTGATGAATCAAGTAAGAAGAGTGTGGATGAAGATAGTAATTCTGATCACAATGATATGATACTTCAAAACTTTGTAAACAAGAGGAAAAAGAACAAATAGGCTAGGTCTTTATTTTGTAAAATGGCTTAGAAAGCCATCTTTTGTTGCTTTTAATGTTTTGTTTCTATTTCCTTGTTGTCCTTATCCATTGTAATATCTTTTCTACCAAGAAAATGAAAATCAGTTGTTTGAATCAATCAACTTACTTAATCTGTTTGAATGAATTCTGATAGTTTGCCTGATTGATTCGACTTTGTTCTGATTAAAGTCAATTGTGCTTGAACTGTCATGCATCTACATACATTGACTTCTGTTTTGATATTATTTTATTCTTACTTAACCACTATGCTTGATCTGGAAAAGGCTTTTGAAAGGTTTTGCAGGAAGGACATTGCTTTGAAGATTTACATTTGGAATTCAACAAATGCAAAGCAATGCATTCGACTGATGTTTTAATGCATTCGACTGCGTCTATATGGGTTGACAATTCTATTTTTGGAATTTGATTCTATCCTTACTGTTTGCTTAAATCATCTTTATTCTGTTATTATCTATGATCTTTTCATGTTTAAAATTCAAATTGAGATAATATGAGATTGTTGATATTTGTATCATTGCATATATATGTGGTTTGATAGTTTGATTCTGATACAAATATGTGCTTAATTTGTTGGTTACACTCTGATATTCTGCATTGTGCAATCAAACTATTTTTTAAAATCATGCATAATGACAGGGAGATTATCACTACTTTACACATTGTTTCATCACACATATATTCCAGGGGGAGTTTACATTGTTTTGTGATAAAGTTGTGATTTTGAGAGCATCATTGTACTTCATACATTGCATATCTTTTTGATGCATCTCTGTTGTTTTTTAAAACTGCATAAATATCTGAGCATTCCTTTTTTGTTAATGCACAAATGGGGAGAGTATTACATGAGTGTATGAAAGCAAGTCTATATGGGGAGAGTTGTTGCATCATACTTTATCTGCTTGATATTTTTGCTAAATATGCAGAGTAACTATGTAATTGTTTCTGATATAAATGTTTTACTCTGTCTGCTGTGGAACTGTATAAACATGGTTGAGTTATTAATCATGGTTGTGCATCATCAAAAAAGGGGGAGATTGTTGAGATTGTTGAATACACAAACTCTATATCAAATTGGTTTTTGATGATGACAACTCAGTGCTTAATAACAATACATATGTTTCAGTATTACATGTTCTTATTTTGTAAAATTTGTCATATCTGTTGAACATGTTTTGATTGAATTACATTGTATGTTCCTATGCTTGATTGAGTGTTATATTTGTGGAACATGGTTGTATTGAAATGTGAGATAAAATGTTTTTCATCATTACACATTTCCGAAAGAAAAGATCACAAGCACCTTTTGAACTTATATGTGTGTTGTGACAAAGTTCTAGTTTAGTCGAATACACTGTTAATGGATTCGACTATGCTAAAATCTTTGTACAGATTTTGTGAACATGTGCTGTGTGAGATTTTGAGTTGAAAAGAATTTCTAAGTGATTTTTCATGTGTCAGTCGACATTGTGATATGCATATTCGACTGTGTTACAGTTCTGTTTGAAATTCTATTAAGCCTACATGCTCCAACGACTATATTTTCAAAAGTTAGTTAAAATTGTATGACTTAGTCAACTGTAATAAATGAGTCTTAATTTTGTTGACTAAGGAGCCTTTATGTTGACTGTCTGTTATAACTATTTTAATAGAGTCGACTCTATTAGTAGGNTATTCGACTATGAATCAATCTAATGAAACAGAAAACTATAAATAGACAAAATGCGAATTGTTCTTTGACTTTTGTGATCTGACATTTTCATTTTCCTGCTTCAGATTGAATTTGTTAGAAGCTCCAAGAATTCTCAAGAAGACGGTGGTGATCTTGCTTGAGAGGAATTCAGAAGGATAAGTCATCGTTCTCACTGTTTGATCAATATCTGCACAGAGAGGTGCTTCTGGGTTGATCAATATCTTGCTACAATTCTGGTTTTGTGTGTGCAACTATATTTTGTTTTGGGTTAGAGAGGAGATTTATATTTTTTGTATGGTGCTTCTATAAATTCCTTGTTGTAAAAATTGCAACCATTATAGTGCATTTTCTTCCTGGGTTGGAAGGACACTAGATGTAGGCATTGTTGGCCGAACCAGTATAAACACAGTGTTTGAATTTTCTGATCCCTACACTCTTTACTTTCCAGCGACTATATCTGCTAGGCAGTCAACTGCGTTTTTCCGCTGCATTACATTTTCAATAACTTGCATTTCAAGGAAAGATCAAAAGCTTTAATTTTTCATACCAAGATTGAGAAAAGATTTTAATTTTGAATCAACACCAATTCAGTCCCCCTCCCCCCTCTTGGTGTAAAAAAGAAGCCTACCTGTTTCATAACAATTAGTTTTACAAAGAATGGTTCCTTGACCATAGATTTCGATATAAATATGATAATCAATGCTTGAAAATAACTTGTATGTCCATTAAGTCTTAAAAAAAATTAGTTCACTTAAAAATCAATGTCATTTTCACAGTTGACTCATGTGTCCAGAAAGTTTGTCTGAACTCCCCACTTATTTGTGCTTTACTCCCAATGTTGTTTCTGCACAATGAGTTTTACAAAGAACTGTTCCTTAGCCATGGAGTTTGATATAAATGTGATATTCAATGCCTGAACACCACTTGCATGTCCAATAAATCTTTAAAAAAGTGGTTCACTTAAAAATCAATGTTATTTTCAAAGTTGACCCTTGTGTGCAGAAATTTTGCCTCAACTCCCCACTTATTTGTCCTTTGCTCCCAGTTTCTGCACAATGAGTTTTACAAAGAATGGGTCATTGGTCATGAAGTTTGACATAAAGGTGATAACCAATGCCTGAGCATCACTTGTATGTCTAATAAATCTTAAAAAAAAATTGATTCACTTAAAAATCAATGTCGTTTTCATAGTTGATCCCTGTGTACAAAAACTTTGCCTGAACTCCCCTATTATTTGGCCTTTGCTCCTAGTGTTGTTTCTGCACAATGAGTTTTACAAAGAGAGAAATGAAATTTCTAACTTTTTAAATCCCCAAAATGAAACCCGCAAACTTAAAACCCTGCAACCCCAAATCCTTTGCATTTCTAAGTCATTTATTTTTATTTTAATCTTTTCCAACTGAACCAATCAGAGCGCAACATGTGGATGATGTCAAAAATTTGTCAAATAATAATGTCAAAGTATCATTACCCATTTTGAAAACGGGATGGTTCTCTGTTATTTTTTTTATTCATCTTTATATACTTTTAAATTAGTTTTCATTATTGTATTTAAATAAGAGAATGTGAATGAAATATATGATTTTGAGATATGAAGAATTATATATACTTCCTTAAAAAAATTAATTTTAATCTAACATTTGAAAATAAATAAAATTTAATATCATATAGTTTATTGCATAAGAAGAAGTTTGGAAGATTGTGTAGGCAATATAATACTAAAGTGAAACCTAAATATTAAGAGAATTAGTATGCAGAATAGTAAATGATGCACGTAAACATGATGTGAAGTTCTCGGTAAATTAAGAAGAAGCTTTTCGTATTTGAGAAGTAGTCAACAAAGGAGAATATTGGCTTGAGTATCTATTTGGAACTGCTATATCAACAATTTAGAATCCATCACATTTGAAATTTTATTATAGTTGATCTTGTTGTATATATTTTTGATGTATTCTTTCTTATCTCAGTTTGTTGTCCTTAAGGAGGTTTTAATAAGGCATCTATTTAATAACACAAGATTTTATCTCCATCTTTCATGTGACTATGTTATAAGTATTCTCCTCACATATCTTCACTTTAGTTAAAGATGGGTAAGGAAGCTTCATCATCCAGATGATCCTCCCATAACTTCATGTTTGCATGGTATACCTCACCGTATGAACCTATGAGAAAGAAAGTATGAACATATATATTAAAAAAAATTCAGAAACAAGTGCAATACTTAAAGCACACTACCAGCCTCCCTAACTATCACATATAAAATGGTATAGCGCATGTAAAAAATATAAAATATTGAAGAGTTAATAAAGCTTGGCATAACCATGCTTGCACAAATAAAAATAAAAATAAAATAATCCATTTAAAAATAGGGTGAAGGTTAATGCTAGATTAGTAATTGATTTGCATCAATTGGGAGTCTCACTAAATGAAATAGTAAATCAGAGGCAATGTCCTATTTTCAATAAATATAATTGACAGTTTCAAGAAGAAAATGAAAGTAAATCATGTACATTACCTATACCAATTCTTTCACCAAGAAAGAGATCCTCCCATGGAATCTCACATCCACTAACGTCAACATCATCCAATATTTGATCCATCCTGTTTGTGATGGAATCAATTGATGTGCTAGGACTTTGGTTCCTTTAGTTTGAAATTGTTTCCCATGAATCTATCATAAGTATGCTTCCTTCGGTTATGATGTCTGATTTCGACATTATCAGGTTCTCTAACTGCCCTTACCATTAAGTTTTGAGAATTTAGACAACATTTTTTGACAACATTTGAACATCATCTACGTGTCATTCTGTGATTGGTCCATGGTGGTGTTTATGATTATTATTATTGATTGTTAAGTAATTTTGGACCAATAACAGAATGACACGTAGATGATATTCAAATGTTGTCAACAAAATGTTATCTAAGTATCATTATTCTTGGTTAAAATCAGCATTGTGATCCCCAAAAATGCAAAAGATATGTCAAAATAATCTAAAATTAACCATAAACCCCGAAAAATTATTTTGTGTGTAAAAAAATTGTAACTTTGTACCCAAAAAACAGAACAACCCAAAATGATCAAAAAAATTCAAATGTTTAAAACAAGTCAAAATCACGGAACAACAACAAGAAAGAAAAACCAAAACCAACCACAAATACATACAAACGTTGCTTTTTCGTCTTGAATGGTGGTTTTCGCCTACGACAATGGTGAAACAACGCTTGCAGCGAAACGAACGGCGAGACAAAACTCACGTCAATGGTGGTTTCGGCATTGAATAGTGATTTGACATAGCTAAAGGAATATTGCTTCGAAACAACAAAACGTTCGGCCCGAACAATGACGGAGACAACTCCAATAAACAACGACAATTGTGAATGAAAGAATATTCTCTCTAGTGGATTCTCTCTTGTGTCTTCTCTTTCAAAAATGAAATTTTCAATTTTTGAAATCCCCTAATTAAAACCCACGAAAAAAAAATCTTACAACTCTAAATACTTTGTATTTTTATGTCATTTAAATATTTTTTAATCCTTTCCAACTGCATTAATAAAAAGACAACATGTGAATAATGTCAAATAACGCTGTTAAATAATGGTGTCAAATATCATTATCCTTAAAAATAAATACAAATATACATAGAGTAAAACTTGTCATAAGAAGCCGAAATAGATGGGAGGGCGGGTATCCGAAAGCGCCATCACCCTCATCTATCGTTCCAAAACCCTTGTTCATCTCCTCCAACTTCATTCACTCTTCTTCAAAACCTCCCTGGACCACCACCCTTTTTTCATCTCCCAACTCCTCTTATCAGCCTCCGCCATCTCCCTCCCCTTTGCCACCACATTCTTCCACTCCCTCCCCACCCTTCCACCCCTCTTCGCCTGGAACACCCTCATCAGAGCCTTCGCCTCCATCCCCAACCCGCACTACTCATTCTTCCTCTTCCGCCTCCTCCAAACCTCAACCCTTAACCCGGACTCCTTCACTTACCCTTTTCTCCTCAAAGCCTGTGCTCGCTCTTCCTGCCTCCCCCTCGGTGGGACCCTCCATTCTCTCACCTTCAAGACCGGATTCTGCTCCGATCGCTATGTAGGTAATGCCCTTTTAAACATGTATGCTGATTGCCATGCTGTAAGGTCAGCGCGCAAGGTGTTTGATGAAATGACTGTTAAAGATGTTGTGACCTGGAGCTCCATGATTGCCGCTTACGTCGCCTCCAACTCCCCTTTGGATGCTTTTCGTGTCTTTCATCAGATGGGGCAAACGAATGTAAAGCCAAACTCTGTGACATTGGTTAGCTTGCTTTCTGCTTGTACTAAAATGCTTGATGTCCGTGCTGGTGAGTCCATTCATTCCTACCTTATAACGAGTCACATGAACATGGATGTTGCATTGGGAACAGCTTTGTTTGACATGTATGCTAAGTGTGGAAAAATTAATGAGGCCGTTGTCGTTTTCAATTCAATGGATGGCAAGAATTTGCAGTCCTGCACTGTCATGATGTCGGTTCTTGCTGATCATGGGAGACATAAAGATGTTCTCTCTTTGTTTAACAATATGGAGGATATGGGGCTGCAACCAGATAGTTTGGCTTTTGCTGTGATTCTCTCGGCCTGCAGCCACGCTGGACTCGTTTGTGAGGGGAGAAGGTATTTTGATCGGATGGTGAGAATGTATGACATAAAACCGAGTGTTGAACACTATGGATGCATAGTTGACTTGTTAGGAAGATCTGGCTTGATTCAAGAGGCATATGATATTATCAAGGGCATGCCTATGGAGCCGAATGGTGTTATATTGAGGAGTTTTCTGGCGGCTTGCAGGAATCATGGGTGGATTCCTAGTTTGGATGCTGATTTTCTGTCTAACCTGGAGTCCGAATTGGGAGCGAACTATGTCCTCGCTGCAAATGTTTTTTCTACCTTTGCTTCCTGGAAAGATGCCAATAACATTAGGTTAGCCATGAAACAGAAGGGGTTGGAGAAAATTCCTGGTTGTAGTTGGGTAGAGGTGTAAAATTGATATTCAATGTACCTTGAGCTTTGAGAAGAAGCTTCACTATAAGTTTTGAAACAGAGAGGTAATGGTTTTTAGGACCATCTTTCTAAGTTCGTCTTCTGTTCATTGAATTGTTGATTGCTTACTGGTAAACAGGTAGCTGCATAGGAAAGCACTCACTGTTAGCTGTTAATACTGACCAGAAATTGTAAATACAGACGAGTTCAACTCAGTTTTCAACTCTGCTTTCTTAAGACAGTGTTAGTCTTCGAGATTAAGATATTATATACTTCAGGTAATTTTAATTCGATGAATAATATATTTTTAAACGTATATTTTAACCAAANTTTAAAGATAAGAAAAAACAACAGATGTAGATATCATGCACACAGAATTATTAGGAACTCACTGTAACAGCAACGATAATCCATATACAAAGAGGTCATATCACCCTTGTTTTCTATTACCTTTTCCTTAGCTGCAGCAATTTTCTTTCACTTTTGCATGTTTTGAGTTTTCATCCTGAATTGCTCCAGTTTCCTGNACATATTGAACAAGTTTCCNATCACTTTAAATCATATTAAGACAACAAAATTAAGAAAAAACTAAAACAAAAGAAAGATGAAGTGTTGAAAGTAATAAAACAAAAGAAGAATACACAAAAAGAAAAAAAAAACAAAGGAGTATTTCTAACTTGTCTTGATCAAAGAAGAGTCATATCATAAGGACAAATCCAATTTATACTATTAAGCGATTTCTTCTTGAAGTCAATCTAGGAAGAAATCATTTAGTAGGGGATATGATTGCATAATCAAATCCTCCAAATATTTTAACCATGAATTTCTTTCATTCTTACTTCTTAGTAGATAAGGATGAATAGCTACGACAAAATTATT
>NC_028351.1:19948067-19950835 GCF_000741045.1 Vigna radiata var. radiata
TTTTTTTGTAATATCTTTTTCAAGAGTTCTCTCTAAATTAAATATTTTAATTTTATTTACCTATGAATTTTATTATTCAGGTGTCATTAAGTATTCGTGTATCTTTTTTTTTTTTAATTATGTGATTACATAAAAAATTTCAAGCGTACTGAAAACACATGGATTCTATAATAGAAAAAAAAAAACTACTTGACATAGTTGGTCTTATTTATTAAAGCCTATAAAATACTGGAAAAGGAGAAATTACCGAGGGCTTATTACCGAAGACCCCGTGGCCGTGGGTAAATTAGTTTTACTGAAGGAAGCGAGTGCGGATTACCGAAGGCCTAATGGGTGTGGGTAAATTAATTTTACTGAAGGCCTTACCGAGAGTGTGAGACCGTCGGTAAGTTTCTCGGTCATTAAACCCAAAACTAGGTTTCTGTCCCCCCAATTTCATTCTTCGAGCCAAGTACTTTGCCCAAACAGAAAACCCTCGCCCATGCATTCCCCCAAATTGGTTGCTCCGAACCGAAGTTGTCTCCCTCGTCCTGGTTGTGTTCGCGCAAAACGTTGTCTTCCTCGCCACAGAACGCTGTCTTCCTCACCACAAGTCGCTTTCTTCCTCGTTCGCAAAGGCAGTGGCAGACCTCCCACTTCGGTGGCGCTTCCTTCTCTTGTAACAGAGACGCTTCGTTCGAGGGTTTGTTCGAGGCTAAATGTTTCCATTGGTTTGGGCTATTAGCAGAGTTTCCATCTCTTTCCCTCACGCGTAGAGGTAGAGCTATTCCAGAATTGGTAAGTGTGTCGTTTTGCGACTTTGCAAATGGGCGTTGTTGTGATGCCATGTTTTTCGATTTCGTTTTACAGGACTGCGTAATGGGGCGTCGAAGGTCGAGAAGCGCACTCTAGGGCAAAGTTGTGGACATTGTTCCCTTTTTTCCTCTACCGTGGTCTTTGGAGGCTATCTTCGTCTTCCTCTACAGTTTGTAGTGTGGAGGGGGAGGTAAGTTCTTTGTCTGTGAATTTAAATGATTTTGCCAAAAAGGATAAGAAGTTCAGAAGGTAGATGACAGAGAGGTTAAAGAAGCACATGTGCATATTAAAATTCCATTGACGTTCCAAATATGTTTAACACATGATTAGTTTGTTAACATTCTATCATTTCACATTCTATATTCACCGGTACATATTTTAAATTTCATTATGGTTGAACTTTTGTCCTCTCTATTTTTATATCTGCATATCTGCATATGCTTGAATGTTTGATGCCTGAAGATGTTGCAACATTGGCTCTCTCAAAAGGCTTGAAGATTTCTTAAATTGCAATTTTATCATCGCACAATTGATCTTATGTCACTACCATGGCTTTATATCTTTCTCTTGTGATGGTTTTAATATAATGGTTTACCTGGTTATTTGTAAACTGAATTTGTAGAGTTCATTTTAATATAATGGTTTACCTGGCTCTATGTGGCAATAATTTTTGTTATTATGACTAATATTAAGTTAACAAACTGCATTTAATTTTATTTAACAATTGTAATTAAATTTTGTTGCAGGTCTTGGTTGCGGCATGGGTGGAATTTTTTTTCCCTTTGTTAAAGGAATCCAAATATCATTTTTTTTATTAATTACAATTACGACAAGGTATTTCATATACAAGGTTAATAATCAAATCCTTACAGATTTTCATAAAAGAATAATTATTTATTTTTATTTTTTTTATTCAAATGGTCTCATTTATATATACTTGTTTTTTATTATTTTTTATTTCCTTAACTTTGTTAATCCCTCTTATTACAAACTTCGGTTCCTTCACAGTATACACCAACAGGAGGACTGAAAGTTTCACTTTATGGTTTAGGCACAGAGGTACTTTATTGACATTCTGTTTCCATTGCTTATGTTGTATGTATATCTAATTTTTAAATTTTTTTCTGTATATTTCACAGCTACAGTTTCAGAGTCAGTTGCATGAAGCCAACTCCCTACTTAGTAAGCATATAGTTGATGTTTTGGCCAGTAGAATTATTTATCTTGTAAATGGATCTTGTACCAATTTAAGTTGGGTTGGAAGGTGTACCTGATATCATTGTGAAACAGTTAGAGTAAAGGAATGCTAGGATGTCTATGAATGAAAACAGTGTTGATGATTTCTCATCTGGCTATCTAATGTAGAAGATTTTATCTACTGAGTTTCATTATCTCAATTTTTATATTTATTTTATTTATTTTAATTAATTGCGATATATATGTTGATGCAATTTCCTGAGGTAGGATAGGTGAACAGTATACGTTGATGTTACCGAAGGTCTTTGTCCTTCAGTAATTACCGACGGCTTTCGTCCTTCGGTAATTACCGAAGGGCGAAGCCGTCGGTAATGATTAAGGACAAGGGTTTTACCGACGAATTTTTAACCGTCGGTAAGCCGTCGGTAATAAGTCATTACCAACGACTTCTGGCTATTTTCGAGAGATTCTGGCCTTCGGTAATACTCTTCATTACTGTAGTATATGAAAGTGAATTATATAATAAATTTCTAACAGAGAAGAGAAACATTTATTAATTTTACTTATATTTGAACACACTTATTTAAATAAAAATGGTGGAAATGGCTTTCATGTACGTAAGCCTTGCTATAGAGGAAATCTCCCTTAGTTAAAAGTAATACCCAAATACTCATATTTTATATTTTATAATTAGTTTAGTATTTATTTTCTAAAAAAATATATCAGAAATATGATATATATATATATATATATATATATATATATATATATAGTTA
>NC_028351.1:19951075-19958846 GCF_000741045.1 Vigna radiata var. radiata
TATTATTTAAACACATTTCAACAATAAAATAAAATTTGTATAAAAACATTAAAATAAATAAAGCTATAATATTAATATAGATATTCAAATCACCTTTGAAATTATAAATAATTCATGACAAAATAAACTTTATTATGAACAACTTCTATAAATAATCCTATATATTAATGGATTATATGGTTAAGGAAAATAAGAACCTGTATTAAATAAAAATGAATGAGTGTTTTTAGCGAGCGTTATGTTATTAACAATAATTAACATGAAACATAAACTCCTAGAAACTTACTTGAGAAAGCTTTTAAGTTTTTAAATCCTGAAACAAAAATAATAAAAAATAACTCAATCATTTTTTGAATAATTTAGAATTAAAGGCAATAGACTAATATAAAATTTAATTATAGAAAGAAGTTATGTCCATCTATAACTTTTGAAATTGTAACCTTCATCTCTAAGAGAAGATAAAGAAAATGGTTATCTTTTAACTCCTAAAATTGTTGGTGTTTCAACTTTAACCCTCACCCAGAAACGAACTGTTTCAACTCTTTCTTTAAAACAACGAAAAAACAACTCAAACAGGTAAATATCAAGGAGCTCCAAATTTGAAAAAGTTTTGGAAAAAGTTTTCCTGAAAAAGTTTTTTCGCTTCCTCAGCATTTTCCCTCTCTTTTCCTTCCTTTACTTTACAATAGCAGCAATGATGGAAGCAGAGATGCCGTGATAAAATATAATTTAATCTTTCTCTATCAATATGGAAATGCACAATTAGTAATTATCGAAGTGTCTCATCAAATTCGTGAGTTATGGAAGTACTCGGTAAAATATCTAACATTAAAAATTTATTAAAAAAAATATTCAATCTTCTAAGATAGATAGCAACTCTAACCACACCATTTCTTTCTTCTTATTAGGAAGATAAAACAGTTTAATTTATTTCGGCATTGATGTTAAGAAAAAAAAAAAAACACAAGAAACTCTCATTACATGTTAATTAACTTAACATTTAGATTAAAATATTAGGATTAAGCAATGCAAATTGAAGGAAATCCACGTCATTTTCCAATATAATTATATGTTTCTCTGGCATTGTGATCCATGCCTCTATTCCCTCTCTTGTTTCCATCAATATCACTGTGTTTGGGATACTTTCTTTAGTACCTCCTCTTTGAGCTAGCCACAAAGGTTTTCCACAACCAAAATCCACTTCATTGAATCCCATATTACCCCAACTTGTGAACACTAATGAGATTGGTTTATTTTCTACTATACCTTCAAGCATTAGAGTCTTCTTGTGGTGCAGTTTTCTTCTATGTTTGAGTCCTTGTTTATATTCAACATGCCAGCACGTACACCAGTGGTGTTTCTTGGAGGGAAGGAAGAAGGAGCAGAAGAGAAATCTGGCCATAAGATTTCTTCCTTTGACCCTTTGCAAATGGCAAACCAGGTTTTCAAGAAGGCACTGCAAGAATATGCATCCAAGAGAATGTGGAGGTTGCACAAGCCAATGGCTATTCCTCCACATTCGAATTTGTTAACTTGAACAAGTAATTGGGGCAACACTTCTTCATGAGGATGGCACTTGTTAGGCTCACATGGAAGTAACTGGTTTAGCAGTTCTAATTTGGGTGGTTTTAAGAACACTTCCATGTTGGTGCTCACCGAAGGTTCCATGACAATTGCACCTTCATCGTTGCAATTAATGGAAAAGTAATCACATCTTCTACCAGCAAGAGGGTAGAAAATGGTTAGTGCCTCAGATAATGATTTCTTCAACTGAGTTGAGACATCTGAGAATCCTTCAAGCTTGGTGGTTTTTTTGTAAAATAGGATCAATGGAAAATAGGTGTTGAATTGAAAGACATCAAACAAGCATAATTTTAGGGTTTTGCATTTTGTAGAAGTTGGCAGTGATGGTTTAATGGTTTCTCTTTATGTGATGTTAATTTCCATTATCAACTATTATCACCACACAAGCTTGAATTTAGATATGAATAAGAGATCTCATTTGAAATTTGTTCATTGGTATTTTTTATATACTCTATTTGAGGAATGTTAGAAACAATGTAAAAAATGACTATTTTAATTGCTTTTGAACCATCACTCAAAATATCTATCTATTCTCAAATTGTTTTTTGTCTTGATTTAATCAATAGTTATAGTTTTTTAATGCAACATTAAAACATCAAATAACCTTCTAACAAGCAATATATGCATTGTTGTTTTATAGTATTTTGTTAACAAATTTCATTTAGTGCTTACGTTTTATTCATTAGTTAAGTCCTATTATGTTATTAAAACTAATTGTATTAGATAGTTATATGAAAAAGAAATTGTTTAAACGCTTAATTTACTTTTGTATTTTGAAATATATTTTTTAAAGAACTAGCCTATTTTCATATTTAATGTTTAGATAAGCATAGAAAAACAATTAAGTGTGAATTTCATTTAAAGAGGATTAGAGGTGTCAACTTTTAAATGTAGATTTTTTTTTTTTGGCTCATTCAATTGGAGACTTTTTAAAAACCTTAGCTCTAAAAGCCCCATGAAAAAGGGATTAGGATAGAATTTGAAAACCTTAGTAGCTCTAAAAGTTCCTTTTTATGCAGTGTTTTATTTTCTTTCATAACTCTTTTAAGTTAAATACTAACTTAACTAATTGCAAATTATATATATATATATATATATATATATATATATATATATATATAACATAATATAAAATAAAAAGAAAATTCAAAATTTATAAAGAGTATTATTCAAACAGAACATCATGCATATAATAAAGAAAAATATGAAACAACTGATCTTACTTAAATAGTCTATTTTCATATATACGAGATGACATTTACGTTACGTTTTAATAATAACATTCAAGTTTTGAAAGTAACAATAGAGTTAAATAAAATATCTTCTGGTTTAAACATATGTTTTGTAACTTGTTAAATCAATTAAAAGCTTAAAGAATTTATATTATCTAACTTTTTATAAGAGAAAAACAGTTTATCAAGGATATTTAATTTGTTTTGTATTATGCAGCATCCAACAGTATGTTTTTATATAGGATTTANTTTCTGGTAAAATTTTATTAAAATAAGATGAATATATTTAATTTAAAATTATAAAATATAACATATACAATGAAAAATATTAAAGGTTATCTCTAAAACACAAGCAGTCTAATAAGGAAGAACAAAAGTTATTTGGAATAACTTTCTACATGAATATGAAAGAGAACAAAAGTTATTTGGAATAACTTTCTACATGAATATGAAAGATATTACAAGAAGATCTGCATCAACATTTACAAGAAGATGATATACTGACATATCATTTAATCCATGAAGAAAATTAAAACATGCAAATTACATCTTTGAGGATTTTGAAAATTAAAACATGCATGGCACGGTTTATGAGTGGTAGCAAATCCTTCTCTCTGGAACTGCATCTATAAAGGATTTTGTTATTTCTCAGGGTGAGTTCATTTATAAGCAACTCATTGGTTTGGACATGAAATCCAAATCAAAAGACATGATGTTTGCAGATATAGCTGCTTTTATTGCTCTTAGAGATGATGCTAAGAAGCAGGCAAACCATGCACATATGCAAGTAATGACCTCAAATGGGAGTTTAAGGATTGACTCAGGAACTGGAGATAAAGAAAACAAGAACCAGATGGATTTTGTAGATTCTCCAAATGATGAAGATGAAGATGCAAAGTTAGCATGACTCTTGAAGGAAGAAGAGTATTGGAAATCTATGAAGCAGAAGAAAAACTACAGATCAGCCTCTGTATCAAACAAATTCTATATCAAAATTAATGAAGATGAGATTGCCAATGATTATCCTCTTCCTGCTTTTTACANAACCTCCCTTCAAGAAACAGATGAGTTTATAGTTTTTGATAATGACTATGAAGTGTATGATACCGAAGATCTTCCTGGAAACATGCTTCATAATTGGTCTTTATACAATTCAGATACAAGATTGGTTTGCTTGGAACTTCTTCCTATGAGAGCTTGTTCAGACATCGATGTTGCAATCTTTGGTTCAGGTGTAATGACTTCAGATGATGGAAGTGGGTTCCATCTTGAAACTGAGACAGGCCAATCTTCTTCCACCAGTTCAAAAGCACAGGCTGATGATAGAATGCCAATTTCTCAATTTGTGACTGGTCTTACAAACAAAATGGAAGAGCGGCAGCACACCAAATGGTTGGTGAAGAAGAAGAAAGTTTTGCCGCGGAGCGAGCCTAATTTAAATCCTAGAGCAGCAGTGGGTCCTATTATTTTCAAGAGAAAGCTATGCAAGCAATAACAACAAAGCTAATCAATAGAATATGAGAAGAGTTTACTCAAACCACTTGCTAGAAGATTCAAAAGAGGGGTTGTCTGTAAGTTAAAGGAAGAGGATGAATTGGAGGAACAGTAAGAAAATGAAGAAGAGGACAATGAAAAGGAGTCAAACTATTCATTATTTGGTTCTTAAAAAAAATTGGAAGAGCGGCATTATATCAAATAGTTTGAATAATAATCTCCCATATTCTATTAGTTAGGATTAACTAACAATAGAATACGCAGAGAGTATTACTCAAACCACTTGCCAAAAAATTCAAAAGAGGAGCCTGTAAGCAAGTTAAAAGAAGAGATGAATTGGAGGAAAAATGAAAAGGAGCCAAACTATTAGATCATTCCAGATCTAGGACCAAAATCTAGATCAGCCTCAAAGAAGAATTCACATTCAAAGCAAACCATTCAAAGTGATTTACTTCTTTCATACTCATCCTAGGTATGCTCTGATCCCTCTGATCCAATTCATATGTTGAGAAGAGAGAAACAAAAATATGGTTTCCGACTAGAAAAAACAAATACCATTAGAACCAAGTTCAAAGGATTATCACCACCATTAGGCACAAATATGAACCTCTTGAGATGAGCAAGCAGTCACCGAGTTCAGCAATGAGTTGAGAGCGAGTTGAACGGTGAAGAATAAAGAACCCGTGAAGAGAGAATGTCTTCATCGGACATCGCAGCAGAGATGTTGCTCTCTTAACAGCTTCAGCTTTCTTGCTTCCTCTTTTCAAGAATTGTTATCCTACAAAACTTTATTATTCTTGGTATTAGGTTTACTAATGCACCGATATATACAACAATGCACCTATATATCAACCACTAAGATTGCACCGTTGAGAAGGCCACTAAAAATACTCAGATATGTTTCATATTATTTATTATTTTATTTTTTATATTTTTTGTTGCATTTAGATTTTAAAATTAAGATTTTTTTTATATTATTTTATTTTCCATCTTTTACTCCCCGGTATCAGCACCGATATCTCAACCATTAAGATTGCACCGTTGTGATGACCAATAAAAAATACTTAGATAACACGTGATGATGTTTCATAGTATTTATTATTTTATTTTTTTATATTTTTTATTGCAGTTATTTTCTAAAATTAAGATTTTTTTTACACTCCATATTGTTTTATTTTCCATCTTTTACTCCCAGGTATAAAGTATAAAAAAACTGTTTTATATTACAATATTTAACATTTATAATTATCTTTTATTTTATTTTCTGAGAAATATAATTAAAAAATAATTTTTATATTAAATATAAAATGATATTTTCTTACTTAATATAATTGCCATATTTTATTTTAATTTATAATTAATTTAATTTAAATTAAATGTATATAAGTATATATATATATATATATATATATATATTTATTTATTTATTTCTCTAATGTTTTTAAATTTTCTTTTCAAAAATCATGATAGATAAATTATAATATAAATAAAAAATGTATAAGGACGTTATTTTTTAAATTAAAATTGATTTTATTATGCACATGTACCTTCTATTAAAGAAAATATGAGACTTTTATTATTTCCCTTATTTGTAATAAGTATGAATAGAATAATAAAAATAAATACAAATGGATGGTTACTAATACTATTATTTGTGATTTCCAAAAATATTTTGAAAAGTTAAAATTTCAAAAAAAATTAAATCATAATTTTAAATATGGGATTGTTATTTGTTTCTGTTACTTTTTTTTTATCTATTTTTATATATTTTTCATATAGTTTTTATTACTTTGTTTAAATAAATGAATGAGATGAAATATATGAATTTATAATATGAAAAATGATAGTTACTTTAAAAAAAAAAATAAATTCAATCTATTGAGAATAAGTGAAATTTAATCCCATAAAATTTATTACATAAAAAAATAAAATCAAAGACTAATTTTGTTTCAAAACTTATAACTAGTAAAAACTAAAATAAATATAATTTTTTATTAAGATTAATTTTAACCAAAAAATAAGTTTACTTAACTTNTATATGTTATTAATGTAACATTTTTCTTTTTTTAATACACGATAGTATTATCAAAATTATTTTCTTGAATTAAATATTTTGATCTTAGTTTTTGTAACTATCTAAAAAATATAACATTTTAGAAGTGATTGTCTTTTAAAAATAGTGATTCTTTTTCACAAATATGTTTAATTTCTATCCAGACCACTAGTGCAAAAACGTTTTTTTAGTGTCACCCCTTAGATGCCGGTTAAAGGTAAGCACGACGTATATTGATGACCGGTGATATAGGCGTCAGTTAAAAGGGGATCGACGTCTATAGTATTTTAGACGTCGGGGATATCCCAACTGACGTCTATATGTCTGACAGGTGGGTGAAAAGTCATTTCGCTCAGACATATAGACGTCAGTTTGGAGGGGCCCCGACGTCTATATGGTGGAAATTAATGGCTATTCACCTACCTATCAGACATATAGATGTCTGTTAGGAGAGCCCTGACGTCTAAAATACGATAGACGTCGGGGAGCCTTTTAACTGATGCCTATATGTCTACCAAGTAGGTGAATAGTCACTCTTTACCGCCTTATAGACGTTAGTGGCCTTAGTAACTGACGTCTATAATCTGACCAAGTATGTGAAAAGTCATTCATTTCTGCCAACTAGATGTCTCATCCCGCCAAGCCGACGTCTATATATAACAAAAATATTAATTTTAAAATCGAATGGCATCATATTAGTGAGGTCCCCGATGTATATGCGATTATAGACGTTAGGTTTGTGGGCAACTGACATCGAATTTCTTGTTAAATAATTGGTGCAAACTAGCAGTTTGCGAACTAGCAGATTCATCGTCTTCCTTCGCCTTTTCTATCCCCTGCACTGCATTTCCAGGTGCGTTTGATCTACTATGGACCATTTACAGTTGTTTTTACTCCGATTAAAGTAATCTTTTACGTATTATCTTTCATTTGAACCGATTAAAATGAGTTTTCGTTGTGTTTTTGTGTGGTGTTTCTTGTGTCTTTTGGTAGCGTAGTGCACCTTCTCCTTTTGCTAGTTTCCTCGTAAGGAAAACTTGCATTTTTTGTATCTCTTATGGCATTCCAACCTGAAGTCGAACCTGGGTCCTTGCATAATGTCATTCCAACCGCCAAAGAAAAAGAATAGATGAGAATACAGCCGTATTCTTTTTCATTGGCGATCAGAATGGACCTAGGCAACGACCCAGGTTCGTCTTTAGGTTGAAATGCCATAAGAGATGAAAAAGACGCAATTTTTTCTTACGAAGAAACTAGCAAAGGAAGGAGGTGCTACTACCGTACCNAAAGACACGAGGAAAACTACACAAAAACAACGAACACTTCATAGACGTCAGTTAATGCATTGACTGTTAAGTCCTTGGCAAGTGTACCAGATCGTTATCAAGTAATATAAACGGGTAAGTCC
>NC_028351.1:19960148-19961604 GCF_000741045.1 Vigna radiata var. radiata
TAAACAGTGCACACAATCATAATACTCTGAAGCTCAATACCTCACATAATCAGGCTTTCTCACTTCACACATGAATCCTGCTTAGCATCAAAATCCCAATGATGAATCACTTACTCATTTGTTAACATAACTAGTGAACCATCAACCTGGATATCAACATTCACACATTCTCCATCATCATCCACAGTCAATCATCAATAGCAAACAACTCATCATGCAATAAATTAGAACCATTATCTGAATAAGTGTACAAGCCAAGCATAGACTCCAGCATAAATTAACCTATATTACTAATTCAAAGTACAAAGAAAAAGAAAAAGAAAAATCCCTGTCAGTGCTTGGCATCCATCTGTAGATGCCATCAACGCAGATCCTCCTCTGAGCTATCATCATCCTCCCCCTCCTAGGCATCCTCAAAGTCCTCATCATCATCTTGGTCATCACCCTGTCCTCCTAAAGTTCCAGCAGCTCCAGACCCACTACCATATGCCTGTCCTCGAGGCCAAACCATCACACTACGGAACTCATCCATAGTCCACCTGTGCACTGGTGGCTGGTCATATAGTCCTATGATCATCTTGGCAGTGGCCTCATGCCCTCTGTAAATGGACTCCATCCTCGCCTCCATCAGAGACATGTACATGTCTCTCATCTGGAATGGCTCAGGCTGCCTTGCTGGTGCATCTGCAGGCTCATCCTCCTGCTGTGCTGTTGCTCTCCTAGGACGTCTCCTAGGAGCTGCTCCAGCTGGCTCATCCCCTCTACAATACTGAAGAAAATAGGAGGCATTAATAGCACTCCTCGGCCTCTCGAACAGTGGAATAGAAGTATCTACTCCTTCCTGCTGGAACAAATAGGTAATCAGGGACGGATGTCCCAATGGCATCCTACTGCTCACGGTGTTGGCACAACTCAATATCTCACTAGTAATGATCTTTCCCACATTCACGTCCATCTGCCCCAACATACAGTAGACGACCAAGATCCGATGCAAAGTGATATCGGAAACATGAGAGCAAGGCTGGATGTTGGCATGTGTAAATGCCATCCAGTATTTGGGTAGGGGAGTTAAGTCTTCCCTCAGGATGTTCACGGGTGCTCCGTTTGGGTTTCTTTGAAAATGCCTCCCAGGGATGCACATAACTCGCTCAATCTCCTCATAATCCCTGGCCTCCCCCAATATGGCAACATACATGCACTGCTCTCCTGGCCACTCAGTCCCTAGAAAAGCGTTGATGGTATCAGGATCATAGCTGATCAAGTGTCCACGTACATAGCTCATGTACCTTCCTGCAGACACTCTTCCACTCGACAAGGCATTTGCATAAAACTCCTTTACCAACTCAATACTGGCTCGTGCTGGATAGGATGTCAGTCTCTCCCAACCTCGCCTCTTAATTTCCAGACCAAATTCTGGAGCCAAGTCAGGAATGTACATGGCTTTTCTCTCCATCAG
>NC_028351.1:19963165-19964731 GCF_000741045.1 Vigna radiata var. radiata
GAAAAGCAAACCCTAGAAAAGATGAAAAGGAGCCTAAGCATCCAAGAGATCCTCTCCAGAGAGCAAAATTAGGTCTGGCCGTCCTCCCCTGTCAAAAGAATAACTCTGAATTCGAAATAGGGGTATTTATAGGTGAGGAGCGCAACAAAAAATAGGCCCAGGCCCAGTGGACCACCGCCCGACGGTTTAAGTGTGTCGCCCGACGGTTTCCCATAAGCCTCCAAACCGCCCGGCGGCAATCGTCACCGCCCGGCGGTTTCCCTCAAAACCGCCCAGCGCCAACTCTGGTGCCTACTCCTCGCCCTAGACCGCCCAGCGGTGTAAGTTGCAGCCGGACGGTGCGTCGACTCTTCAAATCTTCAATTTTCTTCTCTTTTCTTGAGTCTACGACCTTTATCTTCAGCTCCATTCTTCAATTCCTCAAAATAGGTACAACACAATGCAAAACAAGCATAATATCGCTAAAAACAACTTTTAACTCTCTACAGACTCATTTATTGAGTTTTGCTTGATTCTAAGCTTATTCCAAGTAGTAAAGGGTGTAATTAGTTCTAAAATGACACATGAAAATAACTATTTTTCAACCTTCATCAACACCCCAAACTTAGAACTTTTCTTGTCCTCAAGCAAACAAAACAACACACAAAACAAAACTTGGCTTTATCCTCTTCCATCCAATGTTTCAACAATCCCAAAGTACATGACAAAACTACTCACTTCAATATCCTCAGTGAAATCCAAAATAAGATGCATGCATGCTTTCAATCTAGAGATTGCACAACAGATGTTATACATTATGAATGACCAATCCACTAAGCAAAAATGCACTCATGACAACTAACAGATCATACCAAGCAAGTGTTTCACTCAATCACTCAAGTGTTTAAGGTGACACTCCAACTCTCTATTGTTCACAAGTCACATGAAACAAAATTGCCATTCATCTCAAACAATCAACATCTTTACATGCAAATGCCATCAAAAGAACTTTTTTCAAGGCTTGTAATGAGGTTGAGCTAACAAGAAAAGTTGGTTTTTCCGGAATACAAAGTCCTTGAGTTAAGAGAGCTTTCAAAATATTCAACAATTTAAGCACAAATCTCTTCCTCACCAATCTCACTTATTCCCAACTTTTTTCCCCTTTTTCTTTTTCATTGAGCTCCTCTTCATGCTTTTCTTCTTTTCTTTTCTTTTTCTCATGAATTTTCTTTTCACAACATTTGAGCTCAATGCTTTTCATTTGCTTTTCTCAATTTTCCCCCATACAACCGCAAACTTGAACCTTTTCATCATATACATTTAAGCTCATCCCAACTCAAGGTAAAGAATTTAAAGACAAGGGTTCACATCCTGTTTAAGGCTAAGGTTCAAAAAGGGTATAATATTTTCAAGCACTTTGGGTGAAAATTTGGCTAGAGAAGGGTTCTCAAAAATGGCCTTGATCATATGACAATTTACAAGCAATTCAATCAATCATCAAGGTTAAGGCAATATCATTCATGTTTTCCTGTGAACAATGCATACAACAATAAAAACTCTGGAGCTCAAAATCTCACACACATGCTT
>NC_028351.1:19965356-19968380 GCF_000741045.1 Vigna radiata var. radiata
CACAATTAAAATTCAACCTATTCTAAGAATTTAAAATGCAAAAGTGTAAGAAGAAATTCTAGGTTGCCTCCTAGTAGCGCTTGTTTAAGGTCACGAGCCTGACCCAAACCTGTTTGGCACTTGTCAGTAAGTGCACTTTCTTCCACCACCCATCAGTAGGTGTACCTTCCGGATATTCTTTAGTTGATACCAAAAATTTAGCATCCCTCAGTAGATGCTACCCAACAATTGTTCCACAAATTCAAAAAGTACATAATCCAACGAAAATAAAAAAATTGCAAATAACTGAAAATGAAAATTGTTCTTAAGAATACAAAAATTGATTTCCAGCAAGTTCAACTCTTCTTCTTCACGTTGGGATCTTCATCATCCCACCAACTCACTTTTCTTCGGTCCACCTTCTTGATTACTGTGGAATATGGTCTTTGAATTTCCACCATTCCTTTTTCCTTCAGCTCCTTTACTATCCATTCCTTTTTCTTAAATCTCACTTTGCTCCCCGGTTGAAGTGGATCTTCTTTTGATCCTGGGTGAATGGTTTTTCTCCTTTTATCCTCAGGCACCTGCAAAACACAATAGTTGTCATAATAATCAGTGCCTGCTATGCTCTCTTCTTGTTCTTCGTTCATTTCTGGCTTTTCAAATGTGTTTCTTTTTACTGTTTTGATTTCATCCCCTTCATGGCCAGTATAAAGAAATAGATAATTCAAATCCCTCATCATTATCCTTCCATCATGAACATCAATAAACATTTTTGATGTTGCCATAAAGGGTCGCCCCAAAATCACAGGATACTCCTCCGTTTTAACATCCATGACAATAAAGTCTACTAAGAACTCAAGTCGGTCTGCTCGCACAACAACATTTTCCACCATTCCCACTGGCACTTTTGTAGAACCATCTTCCATTGTTATAGTTAAGTTAGATGGTTTCAACACAATCCCACTGATTTCCTCCAAAAGTTCTGTGGGTATTAAATTGATACTGGATCCAGAATCTATCATAGCTTCCACATCCAAATCATTCAAAGCACATGACATTGTTAGGCACCCCGAGTCTTTAGCCTTAGGAGGATAGTTATTCTTTTGTGGTTGAACAACAAGATCCTCTTCTTCATCCGTAAGCTCAATTTCATCATCAATGTTGATTTTGCTTCTTTCGGAATAGGGAGGGAGCTGCTGATATCCTAAAGGTAACAAAGTCATCCGGTTGAAAATCTCTCTAACTCCCCCATTATGATTGCAACTGGTTCCTATTTCCTCTTTTCCTCCACCAACCTCTTCTTCATTATAATTTTCATCTTCTTCACTCATGGGTTCAAAGAATTCAACCGTCAACATCTCCTCCTCTTCACTATCCACCACATGGAATGGTTCACAGTATGCTTCCCAACCATCCTGGCTCGTAATAATCTTGCATTCTTTCTTAGGGTTAACCTCAGTGCTGGCCCTAAACTGGTTTTTCTCCGTAATTTCTATTCTTGTTTCCAGCTGCCCAATCTGTGACTCCAGTGATTTAAAATGGGTCTGATTGCTATTCAACGCTGCTCATATCTTTTGAAGAAGTCATCAAATCGATTACTTAAGGTCCCGACAGACTCAGTCAAATTACTCACTTGCTGCCACAGCGGTGACGGTTGTTGCTGCCGGAAGTTTCCTCCTTGTCCATAAGAAGTATTCTGGCTCTGCCCAATACTTGGATGATTCTTCCAACCTTGGCTAGAATTACCTTGGTTGAAATTCCCTTGCTTGTATTGAAATTGGGCTCCCATATAATTCACATCCTGCTGCATCTCCTCCATAAAAGCACATTGACCATTGATATGGTCACCCCCGCATAAATCACAAAGTTGTTGTGCCTGAGAAATGTTTCTAAGTCCCTTAGGAAGTTCGGAGAGGACCTTTGTCAACTTGTCCAATTTCTGGCTCAGAAGGTGATTCTGCGCAACTGCAGCATCTTCAGTAGGAAGATGCAAGAGTCCTCCTTTTTGCGTGCCCCTCTCACTCTGTGACACTTCGTTTAAAGCCATCTCTTCAATCAAGTCATACGCCTCATCTTCCATTTTTCTATTGATACTTCCTCTAGCTGAGGCATCTATCATCATCTTGGAATGAGCACGTAAACCTCCAAGGAATGCAAGCAAATATGACGTTTTATTGAACCCATGAACTGGGGTCGCCCTCAACAAACCTTTGAATCTATCCCATGCTTGCCCAAGAGTTTCCTCCATCCCTTGTTTGAACGAAGAGATCTCCAGCTTCCCTTGATTAATTTTTGGAATTGGGAAGAATTTAGTTACAAATTACTGTGACACCGCTTCCCAAGTTCTGAACGTTCCTTCAGGGAAAGAATTCAACCAATCTTTTGCATTTCCTCCAAGAGAGAAAGGAAACAAACTAAGTTTGACTCTGTCATCCGGCACTCCAATTATCTTGACCGTGTTGCAAATCTCACCAAAAATAGTCAAATGCTTGTAAGGATTTTCATTTGACAGTCCATGGAATTAGTTGTTATGGACTAACTGGATGAGCGCCGGACTCATCACCATGCTGGTTGCATTGTCAGCTGGAACCACTATGTTGTTGAGGTTTAAGGGGCCTACTGCATTTGCTGCGTCCCCCAAAGTACGTTTAGGAGGAGGTTGATTGGCCATCTCCTCAAGATATGGTGCAAAAGTCTCACGCGAAGACTGCGAAATAACTTCTGGAGAAGGAGATCTCTCACATGAAGGACGTCTCTTTCTCCTCTCGTATGGTAGACCTTGTAACAGAGGTTGCTGGTTTTTCCTGCTTCTAGTATGTATTGTTTCCTACATACACAAGAAACACACCCTAAAAGAACTTTTACAGAATAAAATAAAATAAAACGCAATTAAACAAAAATAAAACAAAAATAATTACAACCAAGTCGAATTCAATTAATCCACACTACTAGAAAAATAAACCTCGAGTCCCTGGCAACGACACCAAAAACTTGTTGACGGATTGACAAGCGTACCAAATCGTTCAAGTAATATAATTGGTA
>NC_028351.1:19969836-19974139 GCF_000741045.1 Vigna radiata var. radiata
AATCACCTTTATTTTGCATATTAATATTTTTGTTCTCAAATCCAATTTATTAATTTTTATTTTCAAGTCTTATTATTTTAATTCACGTGAACGAGAAAGCCTTTCGAGTCTCTTGGGAAAACGATACTTGGTCTTACCATTTATATTACTTGTACGATTTGGTACACTTGCCAATTTGTCAACAGTGACAATCGTCACCGCCCGGTGGTTTCCCTCAAAACCGCCCAGCACCAACTCTGGTGCCTACTCCTCACCCTGGACCGACCAGCGGTGTAAGTTGCCGACAGGCGGTGCGTCGACTCTTCAAATCTTCAATTTTCTTCTCTTTTCTTGAGTCTAAGACCTTTATCTTCAGCTCCATTCTTCAATTCCTCAAAATAGCTACAAAACAATGCAAAACAAGCATAATATCGCTAAAAGCAGCTTTTGACTCTCTACAGGCTCATTTATTGAGTTTTGCTTGATTCTAAGCTCATTCCAAGTAGTAAAGGGCGTAATTAGGTCTAAAATGACACATGAAAATAACTGTTTTTCAACCTTCATCACAGTCGCCTTTCTTGGACTTTAGCAAAGTGTTCCTCATGCTTCCTTGAAAGGAACCTTGAAGAATAACATCTTCTAGGTCTCTCTAGTTCCTTCCTCTTATTGCCCATTGTCTTAACTCTCTTTGAAGTAGACATTCCTGCATAAATCAATTTCATCCAACAAAATTCACAGAAACATCATTAGAGGTTAGTACATCATCAAATCATATAATTCTTTGAGGAAAAACAGGGCTCCTCATTACTCAAACATCCAAAAATTTCAATTTTTAGGCAAAACAGCTGCAGACCGCCCAACGTCAAAAGAGACCGCCCAAGCGCTTTGCCTCAAATAGCGCTACCACCCAGCGCCAAAAATTATCGTTCAACGGTGGCGGCTAGGGTTTTTCAAAATCCTTGCCTCTTTGATCCTATTCTCCACTCTTTTACTAAAATCATCAATCCATACCAAAATCATGCAATTAAATCGGTTCAAACAGTTCCTATTCTATCAATTCATGCATAGAAATAAAAAATCCCTAATTTATCATGTTCCTAAGCATGTTCTTCAACAAATCCCAAAATAGAAAGCCTAATCAATGAATTTGCATACTTTCTTGAGTGAAGATAATGAATGCTTGTAGAAAATTTGCTTAATTGATGATGTATGTCCTCTCCAATG
Organism: Vigna radiata var. radiata; assembly: GCF_000741045.1. Lineage (NCBI taxonomy): Eukaryota > Viridiplantae > Streptophyta > Magnoliopsida > Fabales > Fabaceae > Vigna > Vigna radiata. Next base: position 19,971,040 of record NC_028351.1, read on the forward strand.
CAAGTCCCTCAACCAAAAACCCCAAACTTTGACAAAGTAATGGTGAAAAATTGAATTTTTGGTGAATGGGTGAATGAGATAGTGAGGAAATCTCTCTAGAATTCTCTTGAAAGTGAAAGAAGAGTGCTAGGGTTTAGGGAGACCGCTTAGGCAAAATAGAAAGAAGAGTTTGGAAGTGTTAAATGTGTAAAACCGCTTAGCTTTTAATTTTTTTCTAAAACCCCTCAGCGCCGCAACCGCTCAGCGGTTTGCGCGTGATTTCTCTTCTTCCTCTTTTTGCTTTCTTTTGAGTAATCTTTCCCTCTAGCACTTAATTTCAACCTTCAATTTCTCAAATATATACCTTTCCCCTCTCAGATGCAATCATCAACATGTAATGCACTTAACACAGGATTAAAACAAAACAATCAACTGGATTGCCTTCCAGGTAGCGCTTGTTTAACGTCACGAGCCTGACCCAAACCTGTTTAGCACTCATCAGTGAGTGCTTCTCCTTCCAACACCCTTTAGTAGGTGTACTTACCTAGTATCCTTCAGTAGATACATATAAAATTTAGCATCCCTCAGTAGATGTTAGCCAAAAATTGTTCAAAAATTCAATAAAGTACAAAATCAAATACCCTAAAACTACAAATGTTTATACAAAGTGGGATTTAGATAAAATCAATTCACTCCATCCCGGTTGGGATCTTCATCAACCCAACTCATTAACTGCTTTCTATCCACTCTTTTTATAGCTCTTGTGAATGGTTTCCTGATATCAATCTTGCCATCTTCTCTATTCTTATTAACAAGCCACTTCTCGTCCTTAAATCTCACTTGTGCTCCTATTGAAAGTGGTGTGTATTCAGTGTGGATAGTGCCCCCTTTGTCAACCTCCTCTTCTTTAGGTACCTGCAAAACATGACAACCATTAGAATTGGTACCTGTTATGTTGTCCTTTAGTGCAACTTCTCTTCTTGCCTTCTTATGCTTGTCCCTCTCCTTTATTTTCACTTTCCTTCCTTTGGAGCAATTATACATTAACCCAAATTCTTGATCTTTAAGAGTTACTATTCCATCATGGATACGCATCGCCATTCTGGAAGTCCTCATAAAAGGTCTTCCTAAAACTAATGGAATCCTTCCTTCATTCTCCATGTCCACGACTACAAAGTCAATCAAGAATTCCAACTCCTCAATACGGACAATTGCATCTTCCACCTTACCAGCTGTTTTCTTAACAAAACCATCTGCAACTGTTATAGTAGTGTTTGCTGGTTTTAACACTAATCCTTTAATTCTCTTCAAGTAACTTAAAGACATTGAATTTATACTAGACCCAGAGTCAATCATTGCTCTTCCTATATCCACATCATTTATTATGCAAGGAAGACTTAAAAATCCTGGATCTTTCATCTTAGGTGGATGATGTTCTTTTCTTGGCTGCACAATTACTTCCTGTTCTTCCTCTTTTGCATCAAGATCTATCACCTCTTCAATGTAATTACTTTTCTTTGTATAAACAGGAATTTGAGGATGACTTTCTTCCATAGGTACTGTAGTCATATGTCTAAGTATTTCTCTCATCTGCCCATTATGACCATCCCTTCTTTTCTCAACTTCTTCCAATCCCTCTTCTTCTTTCTCTTCTTCACCAAACTCATCATTCTCACTTACCTCTTCTTCATCACTGCTAATCTCAATCACTTCTTCCTCTACTTTTCTTTTTTCCCTTATTACAACAGCACGACATTCCTCCTTAGGATTAACATCAATATTAACCCTAGCTTGATTCTTCTCTGTGACTTCAATCCTCTTTGTTAGTTGGGGAAGTTGTGTTTCTAGTGACCAAACAGTAGCTGATCACTAGTGCGATTTGAATCATAGACTTTCATGAATTCATCAAATCTTCTACTCATATTTTAGACAACCTCTATCAAATGTGCCACCTGCTGCCACATAGTTAAAGGTTGTTGCTGCCTAAAGCTTCCTTGTTGCCTTGATGGGTTATTTTGTTGTTGACCAATACTTGGATGATTCTTTCAACCTTGGCTAGGATTGCCTTGATTGAAATTCCCTTGTCTATACTGATATTGTTTCCCCATATAGTTAGCTTCCTGTTGCATCTCCTCAGGTATAACACATTGACCATTAATATGGTCTCCACCACAAAGATTACATAGCTGTTGTGCTTGAGAAACATTACGGAGCTCCTTTGGAAGTTGTGAAAGGATCTTTGTCAATGTATCTAGCTTTTGAGTCAAAAGATGATTTTGAGCTAACATTGCATCATTTGCAGGTAAGTGCAAGACTCCTTTCTGTTGTGTTGGTGCGCCCCTTTCACTATATGCTTCTTGACCATTAGTTGCCATTCTCTCTATCAAGTCATAGGCTTCATCCTCAGTCTTCTGTTTAATGTCACCTCTAGCTGAGGCATCCAACATCATCTTAGACTGCATATTCAGTCCACCAAGGTAAGCAAGAACAATGGTTGTCTTGTCAAATCCATGAACTGGTGTTTTCTTGAGTAGTCCTTTGAATCGCTCCCATGCTTGACTTAGAGATTCTTCCATGCCTTGTTTAAATGATGAGATCTCCAGCTTTCCTTGAGTAACTTTAGATTGTGTGAAATATTTGTTGACAAATGTTCTAGCCACAACTTCCCAAGTTTTAAATGTTCCTTCAGGAAAGGAATTGAGCCACGTCTTAGCATTACCTTCCAATGAGAAAGGAAACAAGCTAAGCCTTACTCTTTTATCTAATACACTTGCCATCTTCACTGTACTTCATATTTCACTGAATGTTGTCAAATGATCATAGGGATTCTCATTTGACAGGCCATGAAATTGTTTACTTTGCACCAGGTGTATAAGTGCTGGATTCATCACCATGTTGGTCGTTTAATCTGCAGGCATGACTATGCTGCTAAAATGGAAAGGGCCAACCGTATCTGATTGGTCTGCAAGAGTGTGCCTTGGAGGAGTTCTCTCAGCCATCTCCTCTGTTCTTCTATCTGGTGAAGGTGATAGTAATCTGTCAGGTGAAGTAAACAAATCCCTAGAGGGGCATCTGACTCTCCTTCTCCCTCTTGCTTCGCTTAAGCCTTCAAGAAGAGGTT
>NC_028351.1:19975389-19979560 GCF_000741045.1 Vigna radiata var. radiata
GGTTTCCCTCTAATCGCTCTGAGCGCTCAGCGGACCATTCTGGCGCTCAGCGACTTGTTTGACCCTTCTTTTCATCAATTTTCTCCTTCTTTCATGGGTCTAAGACCACCTTATTCACTTCCATCTTTAATTCATCCAAAAACCCTGCAAAACAATGCAAAACAAGCATAATATCTCTAAAACCAACTTTTGACTCTCAAGAGACTCAACTTAAGTGTTTTACTATATTTAGAACTCATTCTAAGCCTCTGAGGGTGTGTTTTACTATCAAATTTAAGTATGAAAGTAACGGTTTTTAGACCGTTATCATTGACCGACGTCTATAGTGCCCTTAGACGTCGGTGAGTGCAATATTTGACATCTTTATAGACGTCGCACGTGTCACTTAATCGACGTCTATAGTGCTCTTAGACGTCGGTTAATGCAATGTCTGACGTCTTTATAGATGTCGCACTTGTCATTGAACCGACGTCGATAACGACATCGCACCTACAGATTTCCGACATTCCATTAACATCACCCATAAAGACATCGATTCGGGAGGTGAAGTTAAAAGACCAAAATAACTGACGTTTAAAGCCTTTTTTGCACTAATGGACCCAAACTCAGTCCAAACTAGTATTTATCCATGTTACTTAGTGATATGTATAATTAAACAGTCTAGACTACTTCTAAATAGCTCAACTAGCATCAAATTCATATAACAAGCTCTAGATAATCCATGCATTAAAAATAGCTATGAAACCATATTAGTACAGTATCACTCATATAGTAGCACACAAACATCTAATTTCATATTACAACCACACAATATAAAAAGAAGAAAGTCTTTTTAACAACTCTTTTTTGACAACTTTTTTACAATAGCAGTTTGTGATTGGTCTGTTTCAAATATTTTTTTAGAATAGATTCAAACAAACCAATAAAATGATAACACGTATCCTGTTATACAAAAGTTTTTTAAAAAATTGTTAAAATATCATTGTACATAAAAAAAATTAATCTAAACTGATATCTCAATGCACCGATGTGATGGCCACTAAAAGTACTAAGATATCACGTGATGATGTTTCATGTTATTTATTATTTTATTTTTTTATTTTTTTTGGTGCCTTTAGATTTTAAAATTAAGATTTTTTTTTTCTACTCCACATTGTTTTATTTTCCTTCTTTTCTAAATGAATGTTTTATTATCAGTAAAAAACTGTTTTATATTACAATATTTAACATTTATAATTATCTTTTATTTTATTTTCTTTCGTAACATAATTAAAAACAAATTTTTATATTATATATATGTGTGTTTGTGCACATCTACCTTCTATTAAAGAAAATATGAGATTTTTATAATTTCTTTAATTTGTAATAGGTATAAATACAATAATAAAAATAAATACAATGGATAGTTATTAAAATTTTTTATTTCCAAAAATATTTTGAAAAGTTAAAATTTTAAAAAAAATTGAAATCATAATTTTAAATATGGGATTGTTGTTTTTTTTTCTTTACTTGTTTTTGTCCATTTTCATATACTTTTTACATAGTTTATATTACTGTATTTAAACAAATGAATTCGATGAAATATATTAATTTATAATACGAAAAATGATAGTTACTTAAAAAAAATTAAATTCAATCTATTGAGAATAAGTAAAATTTAATCTCATAAAATTTATTACATAAGAAAATAAAATTAAGGTTTAAATCCTTTTTTGTTCCCTAAGTTATAAGCTGGTGTTCAGTTTAGTTTCCGCTTTCAAAAATGTCAACCTTTGGTCCCTAAGTTATAAAAAATGTATCAAATGAGTCCCAGCCGTTAACGGTGTAAGAACGACGTTAAATGTTGGTATGATGTGGCAAAGAAGTTATGAAACGTGGCAAAACGATTTTTTATAGGAAGACAAATAGGAAAATACACTTTGATTGGAATAAAAATTATATATTGTTGATGATCATGCTTGCCCTAAGATATTCATGTGGATGGAAGCAGGTTAGGTGAAGGAGCTGCTGAGGTGAAGGATTTGAGTTGAGGTTTATTGCTAAAAGTTCTTCGTTGTAAGACAATGGTTGTTCTTTGTTGTAAGACATCAGCATCAGCATCTGTTCTTCGTTTGAAGTGTGTGCCCTAAGGTAAGGAAGTTGGTTTTTGTTTTGTTAGGTGTGTATCCTAACCTTAGGATCTGGTATTGGGGTGTTCTATGTTTGGGGTTCTTTTTGGTGATTGGGGTGGTTTTCTTGAGCTGGACGAAGTATTATTGCATTTTTCCGAGAGGCAATGACAAAGAATCAGTGTTCCTCTTGCTCATGGGGGAGCTCTCATGGTGCTTCATCATCAAGAGGAATGGTTGGCAGCCAAATGTGCTATTGTTGAGAGCTTGCCGTATTGAGAGTGGGAAAAACTCCTAACAACCAGTGAAGCATTTTTGGGGATGCCCTAATTACAAGCGGAGTCGTTATGAAGAAGTGCGAGGATGTAATTTCTTAAAATGGCACACTGAATATAATGGAGATGAAAGGGACACTACAATTGGATGGCAAAGGAGAAAGATCATTAATTTGGAGAGATCACTTTTGGTTTGTCAGAAAAGGGAGAAGATCTTAATATCCATGTTCTATGTGATGGGGTTGATTATCATCATCCTTGTATGTCGTATGTTTTTATTTTGTTGAAGTGGGTGTATCTGTCACATTTTGTGATGAAGAACTTGGTTATATTGTAATGGATGAGTGTGTTGGTTGTAATCAGGTTGTAATGATTGACATTGAGGTTGTAATGAACTTGGTTATATTTTGTTACTTTAAGTTGGTTATATTATAATGTTTCTCACATTAAGTTGTAAAGAGCAATATAAAGTACAAAGCCATGTAAAAGTACAAAGCAATTGAAATATGATAATTAGAATCTACTTTCATGTTATATAAATATGATGTTCAAGGTCAAACTACAAAGAGCAATCTAAAGTGATGCTCTTGTTAAGAAACAACCCAGACCAATCTAAAGATGTAGCTGTTGTTAACCAAAATACATCTGAAGTCAACCAAAATACATCAAATATCAGCCAAAATACATCAAATATCATCCAAAATACATGACAGCTACATATCCCAACTACAAATTAATATAATCTAAATTGTTGTTCTTGTTTCATCTGGCTGGGTTTGTTCAGTAATCTGAATTCCGTGACTGGAGTCTAGTGTAGCTTCCTAGTGTGGTGTAGGTTCCTGGTCTGGTACAGCTTGTTGGTGTGGTGTACCTTCTTGGGGTTGCTGTTGATTTGCTTGAGGGAAATTAGGTCTTCTATGCCCTACTTCTCTACATATGGAACATTTCTTAGGAATTCCTTTTTGTCCAATTTGTGTATCATCATTCCTTTACTCCCAACTTTCAAGTCTTCTTTTCTTTCNTGGTCAACCTGACAAGACTCTTTTTGNTGGAGGCTGAATATCAAGTGTTGAAGTTNTTTGCCATAGATGAGGACCATTCAGAGGGAAAATGATTGGGTTGTATATTTCTTCATACGTGCAGGTCCTAAACCAAAGTGGTAAGTATTCATCAGGATTGATGTTGAGAAACCTCATGGTTGTGGGTGCATGACAGCAAGGTATTCCTGTTATTTTCCACTTTCTGCAGCTACATTCTCTTTTTTCAACATCAACCACATACTTCTCAGCAATGATGGATGTATGGGTGATCTGAAATATTTGCATCCCTGACCAACTGCCAAATGATAAAAAATTAATGTTAAGAACAACATTTAACTATTTACACCAAACCAGAGGTTTTCATACCTAGGCATCCAATATTTTGTCTTGTCTAACCCCTTCTGCAGTCTTTTTTGAATCTTGGGCCAAATGATACCTTCAAATCTGCTGATCTTCTCTCCATTGGATGCCCACCTGTTCATCAAGTACATTCGAATCTCTTCCAACATTGATATAATTGGTTTTCCCTGTGCATCTAAGATCACACTGTTAAAACCTTCATATATGTTGTTGACAAGTGTGTCACAAGCAGGTCTTCCTGTAAACCTGGATCTAGACCAATGTCTGCAAAAATATAAAGTTAAACATTTACATAAAGTTAAACAACATGTTATATTAAAGATTTGAATGCGTCTAGATTAACTTGCCTTGGTGGAATTTATATCAAGTATTTAAATGCGTCTAGATT
>NC_028351.1:19980445-19995764 GCF_000741045.1 Vigna radiata var. radiata
GAAAAAGGTTTATCTTGTTTGAGATAAGCGACTGGACGTAGGATCCGTGTGATCCGAACCAGGATAAAATTATCTGTGCAAATTTCTCTCAACCTTACTCTTTTATTTATATCTATTATTTGTGTAGTAAGTTTAATTGAGTAGAAATTAAAAGGCACGCGTTTGTTTTAAAAACCCTATTGGTTTGTTATTCCACGCTAGTAATTCCGCTGCAGTCGATTCTAACATTTCCTTGATCTGTCTCATTACTGACTCCTATGCAGGGGTTGTTGATGATGCAGCCTTCCATAGTAATTGTTTGAGGTTTTAGCGAGCAAATTTCTTCCTAAAATTTGAACAAATGTGCCTAACACAGTAACGTTGGTCCATATCTGGCAATAGACTTTGTAAAGATGGCAGAAGTCCCTATTCAAACAAACTATGAGCATTAAATTTCCTTACTTTCTATGGTGAACAAAGTAATGAATAAAAGTGTTTGCTGTTACTTACTTTTTGTTGATCTGACATAAATGTACACCTTGAAAAAATTCCCCCACCTCCAAGATCCTCAAATAACAATTCCAAGAAAAAAGTCCATGATTCCTTATTCTCAACATCAACTACAACATAAGCTAAGGGACACATATGATCATTAGCATCTCTTCCAACAACAATTAAAAGCTCACCTCCATATTTCCCTTTTAAGAATCAACCATCCAAATGTATAATTGGTCTATAGGATACAAAGTTGTCCTTACATGCTTTTAAACAAACATAAATTCTCTTGAATATGGTTTTATCCTGGTTTGGTTCTACATTAATCTTAACTGTCGAGCCTAGGTTTGCCCGCAGCAACTCCTCTGCATAATCATAGAGTCTTTCATATTGTTGTTTGAAGCTACCCTCAATGTTGGTTGTTTCCATTGCCTTTGCTCTACTTGTTGTAGCTCTAGACACACCAATATTATATTTCTTATAGAATTCGTTGTGCAGATTTTTCATTTTCATATCAGTATTTGCTTTCATGCTCTTCTCCAACCTGCCACTTAACCATTTAGAGGTAACTAGACCAATTTTGAATTATCTAGTACAAGTATGCCTGTCCACAATCTTTCTTAGCTGTCATGTACGCTGGGTACTCCTATATCCACAATAAGCATACCAGGGACATTTCCCTTGTGAGCCATAACATTTCACGCAAATTCTTCTCTTATCATTCTTCCACAGCTTCAACTTTCTACCATTGTGTACTCCATAACTTCTAATTGCATCAATGAAATCATTTTTTTTCAGGGAAATATGTACCAAGTTGCCATCTATATTCTTTCATACTTGTGGGCTCTTTGAAGGTTGCAAAATCTCCATATCTGGATGTTTCAACATCTAAATCATCACTTAAATATATACTATCACAACTATCAGATTCCCACTCACTATCACTTAATCCCCTTGCCTGTACATGTTTGTTTCGAGTACTACATTCCTTTGTTGTTCCCCCTAGCCAGTCCTCTTCATGTTCCTCTTCTTGGGTTTCTTCATCTTCATGCACACTTACATCCACCAAATCATCTTCATCAGATGCATTCCAACTACTAACATCAACCTCATCCTGATCATCGCCCACTCCACCACCAATGTTATCCTCACCATCTTGAGAAGTATCTTCAAAAACCTCATCAAGTTCAGCATGTTCTTGGACAACTTCATCAACATCACCATCACCTTCTTCAGCATGTTGACCACCCTCAACTTCATCATGTTCTCCAACTTCAACTTCAGCATCACCTTCTTCACCATGTTGACCAACCTGAACTTCACCATCCTCAACTTCAACCTCATCAAGTTCTTCCTGACCAACTTCAACCTGAGGAAGTTCTTATTGACCAACTTCAACCTTAGCAACTTGACCAACCTCAATATCACCTACCTCAAGTTCACCTCCTTCAACTTCACCTCCCTTAACTTCACCTCCTTGAACTTCACCTAACTCGGGTTGACTATGATATTCTAACATATGAATATAATCAGGTTGGGATACCATGTGAACCACAAACAAATGAGCTTGACTATTCATTATAGCAATGTTCACCACATGACATGCACCTTTGTCATCACTTAACAATTCCAACCTATCTTCTAATACAGGGCCACCCAGGGAATACCACAACTCCTTAACATTTCTATAACCCATCTCTTTTAGTATGGCCATTATTTCAAAAAAACTCCATCTGTCTGGGTCAATGATCAATGTACTAGTTTGACCTCCATGATATCCAATTGTCCCAGTATTCAGAAACTCTCCCCCATGGTGAAACACCACCCCATGTTTAGAAACTCTTCAGACTCATTTATTGAGTTTTGCTTGATTCTGAGCTCATTCCAAGTAGTAAAGGGTGTAATTTGGTCCAAATTGACATATGAAAATAATTGTTTTTCAACCTTCATCAGCACATTTTGCACATGGCTGCCTATGTGGATTCAAATCCACATTTCACGGATCTAGTCATTTCTCTTGCCAAAGCCGAGGGGCTCTCTTATAAAACCCACAAAGCATCTTTTGTATGACACTTTTGGATGATAATAGAGAAAACTCTGCTGAAATGCATTGTCATTTTCTCCTTCCCGAGAGTCACTCCATGCTTTGCTTTCTCCTCTACAACTTCCTTCCTTGTGTGAGGGCTTTNTGAGTTGTAGCCATTCCATTCAAAGCTTGCCTCCGTTACCAATCACATATGCATTCACAAGCCTCNGTTGCCACCCTTCCAAACACTTCCATCCAAAGCTCAACATTGGAGCAACCACGGTTCTGTCTCTACTAGACGGTACTGTTCCATTCATTTTCATCCGCTGCTTCACTTCTCCAAGGTTCTTCTCTCACGAATCTGAAAGAATGCATCAAGCCTTGATGTATCACTAACCCTTTAATTTTCTTCAAGTAACTTAAGGGCATTAAATTCATTGCTCTTCCTATATCCACATCATTTATCACGCAGGAAGAGTCAACAATCTTTGATCCTTCATTTTAGGTGGATGATGTTCCTTTCTTCGCTGCACAAGTACTTCCTGTTCTTCTTCTTCCGTATCTAGGTCTATCACCTCTCCAAGGTAATAATTAATTTTCTTTGAATAAACAGGCATTTGAGGATGACTTACTTCTATAGGAACCATAGTCACATGTTTAAATATTTCTCTCATCTACCCATTGTAACTATCTCTTCTTTTCTCAACTTCTTCCAATCCCTCTTCTTCTTTCTCTTCTTCACCAAGCTTGTCACATTCACTTACCTCTTCTTCATCACTGCTAATCTCAATCACTTCTTCCTCTGCCTTTCTTTTCTCCCTTACTACAACAGCACGACATTCTTCCTTAGAATTAACATCAGTATTAACCCTTGATTGATTCTTCTCTGTGATTTCAATCCTTTTTTACAGTTGACCAAGTTGCATCTCTAATGATCTAAAAGTAGCTTGATCACTTGAATGTTAAGAATGATAATCTTTCACAAATTTATCACATCTATTAGAAAAATCTCTAACATTCTCTGTCAATTGATTTATTTGCTGCCACAAAGGAGAAGGTTGCTACTGCCTGAAGCCTTCTGGTTGCCCTGATGGGTTATTCTGTTGTTGGCCAATACTTGGATGATTCTTCCAATCTTGACTAGGATTACCTTGGTTGAAATTCCCTTGTCTATACTGATATTGGTTCCCAATATAGTTAGCTTCTTGTTGCATCTCCTTAGGTATAGCATATTGACCATTAATATGGTCACCACCACAAAGATCAAATAGCTGTTGTGCTTGAGAGACATTACGAAACTCCTTTGGAAGTTGTGAGAGGATCTTTGTCAATGTATCTAGCTTTTGGGTCAAAAGATGATTTTGAGCTAGCATTGCATCATTTGCACGTAAGTGCAAGACTTCTCTTTGTTCTGTCGGTGCGCCCCTTTCACTATATGTTTCTTGTCATTAGCTGCCATACTCTTTATCAAGTCATAGGCTTCGTCCTCAGTCTTCTGTTTGATATCACCTCCAACTGAGGCGTCCAACATCATCTTAGACTGCATATTCAGTCCACCAAGGTAGGCAAGAACAATGGTTGTCTTGTCAAATCCGTGAACTGGTGTTTTCCTGAGTAGGCCTTTCAATCGCTCCCATGCTTGACTTAGAGTTTCTTCCATGCCTTGTTTAAATGATGAGATTTCTAGCTTTCCTTGGGTAACTTTGGACTGTGGAAAATATTTGTTGACAAACTTTGTAGCCACAGCTTCCCATGTTGTAAATGTCCCTTCAGGAAAAGAATTGAGCCATGTCTTAGCATTGCCCTCCAACAAGAAAGGAAACAAGTTAAGCCTCACTCTATCATCTGATACACCTGCCATCTTCACTATGTTGCATATTTCACTGAACGTTGTCAAACGATCATAGGGATTCTCATTTGACAGGCCATGAAATGGTTTGCTTTGCACCAAGTGTATAACTGTTGGATTCATCACCATGTTGGTCGTTTGATCCGTAGGCATGACTATGCTGTTAAAATGGAAACGGCCAACCGCATTCGATTGATCTGCAAGAGTGCGTCTTGGAGGAGTTCTTTCAGCCATTTCCTCTGTTCTTCTATCTGGTGAAGGTGATAATAATCTTTCGGGGGAAGGAAACAAATCCCTAGATGGGCATCTGACTCTCCTTCTCCCCCTTGCCTCGCTTAAGCCTTCAAGAAGAGGTTGCATATTTTTCTTGCGTCTAGTATGTCTAGGCTCCTACTGCATGCACAAGAAACACAAACCCTAGTAGCACTCTTTTATATTTTTTTTAAAAAAATAAAAAGATAAAAAGATATATACAATCAGTCAAACTTAATCAGTTTACACTACTGGATAAGTTAAACCACGAGTCCCCGGCAACGGCGCCAAAAACTTGTTAAGCCCCTGGCAAGTGTACCAAATCGTTATCAAGTAATATAAATGGGTAAGTCCAAGTATCATTTTCCCAAAGGACTCTTAGGCCTTAACTTTCATGTAACTTGAGAAAGGAATAAATTTTGTGGTTATATGCAAAGAACAAAAATAAACATGCAATGCAGTTGATTCAATTGGTTTTAAGAAACTATAGATTAATGGTGTTGTTGGGGTTTACAATTTCATCTTATCCACTCTCATATATCTACTCTTCTTATTTACTTTGACTGTCCTACCCCTATCCCTAGGTGATATTGGCATAATCAAGGAATTTCTCACCAGTTCATGACATTACCGTATGTCCCCATATCGATAAAGACAAACTTCTTTTACTGAATGAGTTAAACAATAAAAGCATTGAGCATAGATGAGAACCCAACAATTGATAAATAAGTATATGACAAGCATATAAAATAAATCAAAATTTGAAATACATTGTTCCCCAACAACAAAGGGTTTAGTTCACCATAATCATGGTGAAACTAGATGAAATATGGTGAAAGAATGGAAGACATAACCCTAAGCTTGGTTGATTGGAACCTAAGCATCCAAGGAACCTCCTCCAAGGTGTGTGGAATAGCTCTGGACGTTTCTCTCTGCCAAAAGAATCCCCTTCTAATTCGCACTGGGCTATATATAAGCCCACAAAGATAACAAATAGATTACAGAAAGATTTACAGAATCTGGCTAAAAAAAATAGACAACCGCCCACGCACCTAACTTCATCGCTCAGCGGTTTGCCTTATGCCGCTTTGACCGCTTAGCGGTCAGTTTTTCCGCTGAACGGTTTCCCTCTAATCACTCTGAGCGCTCAGCGGACCATTCTGGCGCTTAGCGGCTTGCTTGACCCTTCTTTTCATCATTTTTCTCCTTCTTTCATGGGTCTAAGTCCACCTTAGTTTACTTCCATCTTTAATTCATCTAAAAACCCTGCAAAACAATGTAAAACAAACATAATATCGTTAAAACCAACTTTTCACTCTCACAAGACACAACTAAGTGTTTTACTTGATTTAAAGTTCATTCTAAGCTATAAAGGGTGTGTTTTACTATCAAATTTAAGCATGAAAATAACGGTTTTTAGACCGTTATCAGATATCACTACTACAAAAAAGTGCATAGATAGCGCTTTTTTTTGTCATAGATAGCGCTTTTTAAGCGCTATATCTATTGTCAGCTACCAATAGATAGCGCTTCTTTAAAAAAACGCTATATATTGGTGGTTGACAATAAATAGATAGCGCTTATTTAAAAAAGCGCTATCTATTGATCTAAATTTTTTTATAAAAAAATAATTAATTTTAAAATAAAATGTAAAATATTGGTTCTATTATGTACAAACTCACATTATTTATTGGTTCTATTATATAAAAAAATATAAAATATTGAAAAAATATCACAAATGTCTCAAAAAGAATGTTCATTAATATGAATAAAAACTATGGTAGAATAATATTTCAAAATTTAATCGTTAAATGGTCTAGTACGTGTCATGACATGACATTGCTTTATAAGATAATATATACAACCATAACATATATATCCTATCAGAACTTATAAGCATGTACATCACCATAACATAACCTATAAGCATGTACTAATTACATATAAACATCAATTTTCTCTAACTTCAATTATTTGACTTTCACGATATTATTGACATCTACAACTAGAAAAATACTGCAAGAAAGAAAATAATATAGAATTAGTAATTAAATTTTACTACAAATTAATTATGATAATAAAGATAACTTACATCAATTGAAATTGTTCTTCCTTCACAATATGTTGTTGGATTGTCTTGAACACTAGAAAACCAAAATTAAAAAACATCTTTATAATTTGAACATAAAAAAAAAAAACAAAATTCTAGTATACTCCAAACAGATTCAGTGCATGATAACATAACTATATACCATATACAAGTTTAAACTCTTAATAGTAAGTCATGTTTTCATTACAACAGTATACTCCTCCAACCAATTTCATAATAATACAAGTTATTTAACTAACCAATACCATGCAACAAGGAAATAAGTCTTCAACCATTTAAGAATACAAGTTATTCACCTAACCAATACAATCTGAGTAGTCAGAACGTGAAATAAAGGTCACATAAGGTCATTCAACAATTTAGTTATCCCAATCAAGGCTATACTACACAAAACATAGTAAAGTAATATACCTTAATTGTTGTCTAATTGATATTGTTTGACTTAGACTTTGAAATCATGTATCCTGTTTGAGCTCGATAGAATTGTATAACCCTAGTGAATAAATAAAATTAAAGCATGTATAAGTAAAAACAATAAAACTAAAAATATACATATATATCAACTAAAAATATACAACACGTATATTCTAACGTGTCAAACTATTTCTTCAAATTAATTAGAGTGTGTTAGAGCATTTCTCCTTTTCTTTTTAATTATACTCCATACTAAAGACCAACATCTACTTTGCTACAGGATATGGAATACACTGACTATTAACCCTAAATAAGCAAGCAACTTCAATTAATTTATATCTTGTTTTATTCGGCACAGATCAAAACTGCTATTTATCAAGACTACAATAAGTGCCCTTAGTTCAAAAGCTTTACACCTACACCACTCATGTCCAAAGTATATCAAGAAAGGAAGTAACTTGGAATGTAGATTTAAAGAGAAGGCCTACTTCATAACAGAATATTGTTGATTCCATCAAACTGAACCAGATTTTATCTTTTGAAACAAACATTCGAACAGGAATCCCAATACTATAACAGGAAACATGGCAGAAAAAGAATCAATATATGATTACCTCTTCACCCTTCTTGACAAACTCTGTTCTCTTGATATTTAGATGCACAAAAGCATAGAATTTCAATGCATTACCACCATAAGTAACTTCAGTAGGTCCACTAAATCCCCCAAAGGTTGAAAGCTTTGACCTCACCTGGAGGATACAACAAATTTCTTGTTACTAAAAGACAAACACATCCCAAGGTAATTTGAAGAAAGTACTTCCACTTCCACCAAAAAGAAAATGGATACATTAGAGAATATAATAAAAAATAATACCTTCCAAGCCATTTAACATTCCTTTGGATAAAAAACTATATACAAAACACATCAAACAACAAGATCAACCCACCAATAAGTTTAAAAATAAGCCGATTGGTACATGTTTCTTTTTTATAATAATCAATTATATTAATTGACAACTGAATTTTAATTTTATAAACAGTTACTTGTGTATGAGATTATAGTAGTAAAAAATATATTAAACAAAGTAAACCATTAAATTGTCTTAGTTATACGAGTGAAAATACTATTTTGTATATAAAAAATTGTAATATTAAAAATAATTCTGATTTTTTATGATTTGGTATATTTGAATACTAAATTTATTTGATCACCTTGATATCTCACCCTTCCAGAACAATTCCAGTTTCCACATCACATATCTTACCCTGCCCTGAACTTATATTAAAACCAAAATCACACTGATTCCTACATAATACTGGGAAACCGGAAATATCTCTAGGTGATAAGCATTACCAAAAGAAGATTTATATACAAGGGTCTACCTACGCACAAAAACAAAATACTTACACCACTAAATAACTTTTATAGGATGAGTATTTACAATGACTAGATCTAATTCAAGGGTGATTGGTTAAAATCACTTTTTACTATAAGTTATTAGATGGCCGTGAAAGTACACCACTTGATACACCGGTTTAATGAATCTAATAACTTATAAAAATATCAGTAGAACTACCACTTACTATATAATCTTAAACGAGTTACTATGGAAACAGGGAAAGCATTGAGAGAAACAAAAGCAATCATGCTTCACACTTACACTGTCAACAACAATTACATCAACTGAACCACTACGGATTAAAGTATCCACAAGACTGAGAGCTTGTTCACCACAATCAGGTTGGGAGAGAAGCAAGTTTTCTGTATTCACCCCAATAGACTCTGCAAGTCTCTTGTCAAGGGCATGCTCAGCATCAACAAAGACACAATAACAAGTATCAAATAACCATATCAATGTCTGGATAAACAACAAGCAACAAAATTATAAACAAATAAATCATATAATTGTGTGGGTAGGCCTCCTCAACTTCATTATTAATTGTTTTATAAATATAGTTCAAATAAAACTAATGGAATGGAAGAACACATCTGAAACAGGGAAACTACTAGCACAAAATTTAGACATTGAGAAACCAAATTAGATTTGTAGCTGGGAAACTGGTAGCACTAGCAGTCTAGCACCAACATTGGTAGAGTATTAATATTGAAGCAGTAGTTTCAGACAATGAGAAACCATGTGTAGAATCAAACATCCAATTTGTCATTTCCAAAAATTAATCGTCAAAGGGTATTCTAAGAAACAAATTCAATTATTAAGAAGTCATGAGAAAAAGAAAACAACACAATTATCACTAGCAAACATAAAAAGAAGGGGCAGGGAGATTAAATCATCTTATCTAATTCTGTAACAGCAATAATTATGATGAGGTCATGGTCCCATCTAAAAAAGTTAGAAGTGTTAATCCATTACAACCAAAAGAAATAGACATTACAATTGTCATTCTTGATGTATTATATGAGTATACCTCCTTGTTTTTGTGCTTCTGCAATCACATGTAAAGCAAGAGTTGTTTTTCCAGAAGCCTCTGGGCCATATATTTCCACAACACGTCCTTATGCACATAAATTGGGGGAAAACAGGAAAGTTTCTCATTAGTATCCACAAGTTTGTGTATTGGAAATGGTTCAGAGTTTATTCACATATAACAAATAAGTAAGAAACCTCTTCATGCAAGGATCAAAGCATACCTTCGGAAGACCACCAATTCCTAGTGCTATATCAAGAGCAAAAGAACCTATAGACACAACAAGCACATTTTTTGGTGAGATAGAGCGACCGTGCCACATGATGGATCCCCTTCCAAATGCAAAAGTGATTTGATCAAGAGCTTATTGAAGAGCCAACTATTTCTTGGACATGTTTTCTTCATCAGAGTCACTTTCATCATATTTGGAGCGCCTTCTACCTTTAGGTATATAGAAATTTCAAACATAAGAGGAAATACGAAAGGATAATCATCTGAAACGCTACATTAATTTCGTACTTCAAATATTTGAGACGAACGCGTCGCGTGAAACTTAGGCCAAAATCGAAAGTGAAATTGGGGCTTAGATGAAAATCGGAAGTGAAATTGAGACGAAAATCGAAAGTGAAATTGAGACAAAAATCAAAAGTGAAACATAGGGTGAAAATCTCAAATTTAGGGTAAAGGGGAAAATTTGGTTGAGAGGGAAAAGAAGCTCGACGAAAATGTAAGAAGCTGTGGAGGGAAAAAAGCATTCAGACTCAAATATTTTTTAATTTTTTTTAAGTGTTATCTATTTCAATATAATATATAGTTATTTAGAAGAAGAAAAAAGTTATTTATTATGGTGAAAAAAGATAGCGTTTTTAAAACAAAACGATATCTATTTATTTATATTAAATTATGAATTAAAAAATTAATATTAATTACTTATAGATAGCGTTTTTTTAAAAAAGCGCTATGTATTCCTATGATAATAGATAGCGTTTATTTAAATAAGCGATATCTATTGTTTTGCATATAAATAGATAGCGCTTTTTTAAAAACGCGCTATCTATGGTCAATTCTGTAGTAGTGTATATTTTAAAGTAACATGAGTATATACTCATTTGGAGTGAGTTTGGGTCTAGATAGAAATTAAACATCTTTGTGGAAAAGAATCGCTACTTTTAAACGACAATCACTTTTAAAATACTATATTTTTAAATCATTACAAAAACTAAGATCAA
The DNA here is from genome assembly GCF_000741045.1 of Vigna radiata var. radiata. Lineage (NCBI taxonomy): Eukaryota > Viridiplantae > Streptophyta > Magnoliopsida > Fabales > Fabaceae > Vigna > Vigna radiata. Next base: position 19,991,227 of record NC_028351.1, read on the forward strand.
AATATTTAATTCAGAAAGTAATTTTAATAATATTATCGCGTATTAAAAAAAAGAATGTTACATATAATAACATATAAAAATTAGGTAAACTTATTTTTTTAATTAAAATTAATCTTAATAAAAATATTATATTCATTTTAATTTTTAGTAGTTATAATATGTTTTAGTTTTGAAGCAAAACTAGTCTTTGATTTTAGGTTTAAATCATTTTTTGTCCCTAAGTTATAAGTTGGTGTTCAGTTAAGTCTTCGCTTTCAGAAATGTCAACCTTTGGTCCCTTAGCTATAAAAAATGTATCAAATCAGTCCCAGCCGTTAACGGTGTTAAAATATGTTAACGTTTAAGTGATTGTGCATGTCAGGTGTCCAATTATCGTTGACGTGACAGGCAATGAATGTAGTCCGTGTAAAATAAAATAAATTATTTATGTTTTTTTAACTGTGGTTAAATTAAGTTTGGGATAAAAATTAGGGCAAAGTGAAATTGGGGAAATTGGGGCAGAGTGAAATTGGGGATTTTTTTTTCGAGGGTTGGGGAATTGCTTCGTTCTATGATTTTGTGAGACAGAGCTTGGTTGCTTCGAAGGAGATTCGTGTCCAAAGGAGCATTGTCAGTTTTTGTGGTGGGGAGCGACTTCCTTGGAAGCATCGTTTGTCAGCGTGGAGTTCCTTCAAAACGAAAAGGTGAAAGGTGCGTTTTTCATGACTTATTTGATGTTGTTAGGGTCCCCCATGGAAGTATTTTGTGTCGTTGTCCCCTGAGTGTGTTTTGTTGTGGTCCCCTACTGTGTTTTGTTGCCTTTGATGTGGTCCCGTTGCTTGGTGACGTTGGATACACTTTTTGTACGTATTTGGTCCCCAAATTGAATATGAAATTGTTTATTTTGTGTTTGTTTGTTTTTTGTGTGGTTCATGCATCTTTATTTAAGCATTACTGCACGTGTATATTTGTAGGTCAAAAACTTAGAATTTAGTCTGACAGTTAGTAATGTGTAATAGTGGGTGGTAGGATGTTTAGAATTTAGTCTAACAGTTACTTTTTGAAGAGAGTCAAAAGTTGTTTTTAGCGATTTTATGCTTATTTTGCATTGTTTTGTAGCTAATTTGAGAAAAGTAAGAATGTAGTTGAAGATACAGGTCGTTGACTCAAGAAAAGAGCAGAAAAACGAAATTTTAAAGAGTCGACGTACCGCCCAACGGCACACTTAAACCGCCAGGCGGTCCAGGCTGAGGACTAGACAGGGCATTTGACGTTGAGGGAAACCGCCGGGCGGTGGCGATTGCCGCCGGGTGGTGGCGGCAGGTTATGGGAAACTGTCGGGCGGCACACTTAAACCGCCCAGCGGTGACACGCTCCTCACCTATAAATACCCCTATTACGAATTCAGAGTCATTCTTTTGACATGGGAGAACGGCCAGACCTAATTTTGCTCTCTAGAGAGGATCTCTTTGATGCTTAGGCTCCTTTTCATCTTTTCTAGGGTTTGCTCTTCCATTCTTCTTCCATTTTTCATCTAGTTTCACCATGTCTATGGTGAACTAAACCCTATTGTTGTTGGGGAAAACAATGTAATCTTTTGATATTCTCTCTTATTGAAACTATTGATTATTTATATGGTCTCCATATGTTTCGATTGATTATTGTTGGGTTATCATTTGTGCTTAAGGCCTTTATCGTTTAACTCATTCGGTATATTGATGTTTGTCTTTATTGATATGGGGACGTACAGTAATGACATGAACTGGTGAGTAATCTCTTGATTTCGCAATACCACCTAGGGATAGGGGTAGGACGATCAATTGCGCTAACTTCTGTTTATAATGCGGTATTAATTACTACGGGAGGCTAGGGATAGCAAGCCGGTAGTTAATATTATGCCCTTTTCGCCAAGGGATCGGGTTAAGGGGAGGCTAAGAAATTCGCATAACAATTGAATCAATCAACTAATAGTCAAGGGTAGTATGTAAGAGAGTGTGGAATAGATGAAATTGTTAGTACCCAACAACATCCATCCATCCATTGTTTTCGTTTGTAAATTGAATCAACTTTATTTTTGCATGTTAATATTTTTATCCTCAAATCCAATTTATTAAATTTTATTTTTCAAGTCTTATTATTTTAATTCACGCAAATGAGAAAGCCATACGAGTCTCTTGGGAAAAATGATACTTGGTCTTACCATTTATATTACTTGTACGATTTGATACACTTGCCAATTTGTCAACAAGTTTTTGGCGCCGTTGCCGGGGACTCGAGGTTTATTTTTCTAGTTTGTGAATTGATTGAATATGACTTGGTTTTAATTATTTTTGTTTATTTTTTCTTTTATTGCTTTTTGTTTTATTTTATATAAAAGTGCTTTTAGGGTGTGTTTCTTGTGTATGCAGGAAACAATACATACTAGAAGCAGGAAAAACCAACAACCTCTGCTAGAAGGTCTACCATACGAGTGGAGGAAGAGACGTCCTTTGCATAAAAGATCTCTTTCTCTAGAAGTTGCTTCCCATTCTTCACCTGAGACTTTTGAACCAGATCTTGAGGAGATGGCCAATCAACCTCCTCCCAGACGCACTTTAGGGGATGCAGCTAATACAGTTGGCCCCTTGAATTTTAACAGCATTGTAGTGCCAACAGACAATACAACCAGCATGGTGATGAGTCCGACACTTATCCAGTTAGTCCAGAACAACCAATTCCATGGGTTGTCAAATGAAAATCCTTACAAACATTTGACAATTTTTGGTGAAATTTGCAACACAGTGAAGATAACTGGAGTGACGGACGACAGAGTCAAACTTAGTTTGTTTCCTTTCTCTCTTGGAGGAAACGCAAAAGACTGGTTGAATTCTTTCCCGGAGGGAACATTTAGGACGTGGGAAGCGGTGGTCCAACAATTTATTACCAAATTCTTCCCACCTCCAAAGATCAATCAAGGGATGTTGGGAATCTCTTCATTCAAACAAGGGATGGAGGAATCACTTGGGCAAGCATGGGATAGATTCAAAGGATTGTTGAGAGCAACCCCAGTTCATGGGTTTGATAAAGCTTCATACTTGCTTGCGTTCCTTGGAGGTTTGCGCGCTCAGACCAAAATGATGATAGATGCCTTGGCTGGAGGCAGCATTAACAGAAAAATAGCAGATGAGGCGCACAACTTAATTGAAGAGATGGCTCTAAATGAAGTGGCGCAGAGTGAGAGGGGCACGCAAAAAGGAGGACTCCTACATCTTCCCACTGAAGATGCTGCAGCAGCACAGAATCACCTCCTCAGTCAAAAATTGGACAAGTTGCTAAAGGTCGTCTCTGAACTTCCTCGAGGGCTCAGAAATATTTCCCAGGCACAACAACTTTGCGACCTATTCGGTGGTGACTACATTAATCGATTTGGTGACTTCTACAAAAGATATGAGCAGTAGGTGAATAACAATCAGGCCAATTTATATCACTGGAGTCACAAATTGGGCAGCTGGCAACAAGGATAGAGATTACAGAGAAAAACCAGTTTAGGACTAGCATTGAGGCTAACCCTAAGAGGGAATGCAAGATTATTACAAGCCAGAGTGATTGGGACGCAGACAGTCAAGATGGTTGGGAGGAAGATATTGAACCATTCCATGTAGTGAACAGTGAAGAAGAGGAGATGTTAATGGGTGAATTCTTTGAACCCATGAGCAGTGAAGATGAAGGAGAGGAAAATTACAAGGAAAAAGAAGTTGGTGAAGTGACGGTGTTACCTTTAGAAAATAAGCGGAGTCCTCCCCATTCAGAAAGAATCAAAAGTAACAAGGAGGATAAAATGGAGCTTACTGATGAAGAAGAGGATCTTGTCGTTCACCCACAAAAGAGTAATTATCCTCCTAAGGCTAAAGATCCAGGGTGTTTAACACTATTATGTTCCCTGAATGATTGGGATGGGGAAGCTATGATAGATTCTGGATCCAACATCAACTTAATACCCACGAAACTTTTGAAGGAAATCGGTGGACTTGTGTTGAAACCCTCTGATTTGACGATAACAATGGTAGACGGTTCTAAAAAAAGGCCAGTAGGAATGGTGGAAGATGTTGTTGTGCGAGTAGACTGTCTTGAGTTTTTAGCAGATTTCATTGTCATGGATGTTAAAACAGAGGATGAGCATCCTNTGATTTTTGGGCGACCCTTCATGGCAACATCAAGGATGTTTATTGATGTTCATGATGGAAGAATAATGATGAGAGATTTGAATTATCTATTTCTCTATACTGCCCGTGAAGGGGATGAGATCAAGACAGTAAAAAGAAAAACATTCGAGAAGCCAGAGGTGAATGAAGAACAAGAAGAGAGCATGGNAGGTAATGATTATCATGACAACTGTTGTGTTTTGCAGGTGCCTAAGGATAAAGGGAGAAGAACCATTCACCCAAAACCAAAAGAAGATCCACTCCTACCGGGGAGCAAGGTGAGATTTAAGAGAAAGGAATGGATGGTCAAGGAGCTGAAGGAAAAAGGAATGGTGGAGATTCAAAGACCATATTCAAAAGTGACCAAGAAGGTGGCCC